>NW_026044100.1:0-350002 GCF_937001465.1 Orcinus orca
GAATCCTGTGGTTATGAGGCAAGACCACAAAAATATGAGCTGAAAAATGGAGCTAAGGGCCACTGCAATTCAAAAACGTGCAGACTTATAAAGGCCAACTATTTTCAAAAACTATATTGAGGTAAGGCTATGAAGAGGCATTGAAAGCAAGGCAGAATTGCAGGAAACCTATTTCAGGAGGTAGACAGGAATTGCATTTAAAGCATAGGAAAAGAGGCAGAACGTCGACAATGATGCACTTGGCCAAAAAGGGCGTATGCGTTTTTTCCTGAATATATTCAGGAAAAAAACGCATACGCGCTTTTTGGCCAACCAAGCAAGCTTGCAAAGGAAATCTGCACTACAATGAAGTCTCACTTCACCCTGGTCAAAAGGGCCATCTGAAAAAAGTGTAAAATCCAGAAAGGCAGGACATGCCATGGAGAACTGGGAGCCTTGTTATGCTGATAGGCGGGATGTAATTTGCCAACAGCCACTAGGGAGAAATGTATGGTGTTTCCTGAAACATCTAAAAAACAAAGCAACAGAGCCTAGGGCACTTCCACTTATGGTCCTATAGCTTAGGGAAATTAAAATCAAAAAGACACAGCCACCCCAAAGTTTTGGATGGCTCTGTTTACAAGAACCTCATTTATGGTACAAGTTCAATATCGCAGAAAGTGAAAAATGGATAAAGAAGTTGTGGTACCTACGTACAATGCAATATCACTCAGCAATGAAATCTATGTCATGAGGCCCATAGCAGCATAATGAGTGGATTCAGGTATGATGATTCTAACTGAAATAAGTCACACAGAAAAAGAAACATCATAAGATATCACTAATACACGGAATGTAAACTTGCTACACAGGAACAGAGTTACAAAACAGAATAAGGTCTCAAATTTAGAAAACCAACTTATGCTTGCTTAACGGGAAAGGTGAGTTGGGGTGCTGCATAAAACCAGAGATTGAAATGAGCACAGATAAAGTTCCTTAAGACAAATATGGAATAGACAAGAGCTACTCCTTGCTCAACGAGATGGATTCAACACCCCATATTAAACGCATAAGTATATACCTGACTAGTAAGTATCTTAAAACCTATGGATTGCTATGTCTCCAAAAGAGAATCAAGCGTGTGTACAGGGGCAAAAACGCAGCAGTGATAGGATTGGAGAGGTTCGGTGAGCAAATGAAGACGCTTTGAAGTCATATTGCATGGTACCTTCTCGACGGGTCTCAACTCTCCAGATTTATGGGATTCTTCCTTCAGCTAAAACACCCATGTGGAACCCAGAGTATGATCAACCGTGTGATCGGGAGATGTGTTCAAATATGTCTCAGTTCCCATCCCCTGGTACTCGGGTGCAACATTCCAGACGCTTTACTAACACTCTCCCGACTTGGAGAGTCAATGCCTTTAACCTCCTGTTTGGCCCAGTTTGCAATTTCTGCAGGAGATGAACAGGAATAGGGAGAACCAATGAGAGACTAGCTGCAGGTGTCGGGACGGGCAAATTTAACTCTCATTTCCCACCAGGAAGAGGAATTAACCAAAGGTCAGCATCCCATGCCGGAACCAGATTAGGGCCTGAAGCGATCCTGCGGTGTTGCGGTCAGCTCACAAGAAAGCGAGTTGAAGAAAGGAGCTCAGGGGCACTGTAATTCACAAACCTGCAGAGTTATAAATGACAGCTATCGTCCAAAAATATACTGAAGTAAGGCTGCCAAGAGGACTTGAAAGCGGGGCAGAATTGCAGGAAACCGATTTCAGGAGGTAGACAGGAATTGCATTTAAAGCATAGGAAAAGAGGCAGAACGTCCTCAATGATGCACTTGGCCAAAAAGTGCGTATGCGTTTTTTCCTGAATATATTCAGGAAAAAACGCATACGCCCTTTTTGGCCAACCAAGCAAGCTTGCAAAGGAAATCTGCACTACAATGAAGTCTCACTTCCCCCCGGTCAAAAGGGCCATCTGAAAAAAGTGTAAAATCCAGAAAGGCAGGACAGGCCATGGAGAACTGGGAGTCTTGTTATGCTGATGGGCGGGACGTAAATTGCCAACAGTCACTCTGGAGAAGTGTATGGTGTTTCCTGAAACATCTAAAAAACAAAGCAACAGAGCCTAGGGCACTTCCACTTATGGTCCTATAGCTTAGGGAAATTAAAATCAAAAAGACACAGCCACCCCAAAGTTTGGGACGGCTCTGTTTACAAGAAACTCTTTTACGGGACAGGTTCAATATCGCAGAAAGTGAAAAATGGATAAAGAAGTTGTGGTACTTACGTACAACGCAATATCACTCAGCAATGAAATCTATGTCATCAGGCCCGTAGCAGCATAATGAGTGGATTCAGGTATGACGATTCTAACTGAAATAAGTCAAACAGAAAAAGAAACATCATAAGATATCACTAATACACGGAATGTAAACTTGGCTACACAGGAACTGGATTACAAATGAGAACAGGGCCTCAAATTTAGAAAACCAACTTATGCTTGCTTAAGGGGAAAGGTGAGTTGGGGTGCTGCATAAAACCAGAGATTGAAATGAGCACAGATAAAGTTCCTTAAGCCAAATATGGAATAGACAAGAGCTACTCCTTGCTCAACGAAATGGACTCAACACCCCATATTAAACGCCTAAGAATGTACCTGACTAGTAAGTATCTTAAAACCTATCGATCGCTATGTCTCCGAAAGAGAATCAAGCATGTGTACAGGGGCATAAACGCAGCAGTGATAGTCTTGGAGAGGTTCGGTGAGCAAATGAAGACCCTTTGAAGTCATATTGCATTATACCCATTCCACGGGTCTCAACTCTCCAGATTTAAGGGATTCTTTCTTCAGCTAAAACATGCATGTGGAACTCAGAGTATGATCAACCGTGAGATCGGGAGACATGTTCCAATATGTCTCAGTTCTCGTCCCCTGGTACTCGGGTGCAACATTCCAGACGCTTAACTAACACTCTCCCGACTTGGAGAGTCAGTGCCTTTAACCTCCTGTTTGGCCCAGTTTGCAATTTCTGCGGAAGATGAACAGGAATAGGGAGAACCAATGAGAGACTAGCTGGAGGTGTCTGGACGGGCAAATATAACTCTCATTTCCCACCAGGAAGAGGAATTAACCAAAGGCTCAGCGTGCCGTGCCGGAACCAGATAAGGGCCTGAAGCAATCATGTGGTGTTGCGGCCAGCTCACAAGAAAGCGAGTTGAAGAAAGGAGTTCAGGGGCACTGTAATTCACAAACCTGCAGAGTTATAAATGACAGCTATCGTCCAAAAATATACTGAAGTAAGCCTGACCAGAGGACTTGAAAGCGGGGCAGAATTGCAGGAAACCGATTTCAGGATGTAGACTGGAATTGCATTTAAAGCATAGGAAAAGAGGCAGAACGTCGACAATGATGCACTTGGCCAAAAAGGGCGTATGCGTTTTTTCCTGAATATATTCAGGAAAAAACGCATACGCCCTTTTTGGTCAACCAAGCAAGCTTGCAAAGGAAATCTGCACTACAATGAAGTCTCACTTCCCCCCGGTCAAAAGGCCCATCTGAAAAAAGTGTAAAATCCAGAAAGGCAGGACAGGCCTTGGAGAACTGGGAGCCTTGTTATGCTGTTGGGCGGGATGTAAATTGCCAACAGCCACTCGGGAGAAGTGTATGGTGTTTCCTGAAACATCTAAAAAACAAAGCAACACAGCCTAGGACACTTCCACTTATGGTCCTATAGCTTAGGGAAATTAAAATCAAAAAGACACAGTCACCCCAAAGTTTGGGACGGCTCTGTTTACAAGAACCTCGTTTACGGTACAAGTTCAATATCGCAGAGAGCGAAAAATGGATAAAGAAGTTGTGGTACTGACGTACAATGCAATATCACTCAGCAATGAAATCTATGTCATCAGGCCCATAGCAGCATAATGAGTGGATTCAGGTATGATGATTCTAACTGAAATAAGTCACACAGAAAAAGAAACATCATAAGATATCAATAATACACGGAATGTAAACTTGGCTACAGAGGAACTGGATTACAAAAGAGAACAGGGTCTCAAATTTAGAAAACCAACTTATGCTTGCTTAAGGGGAAAGGTGAGTTGGGGTGCTGCATAAAACCAGAGATTGAAATGAGCACAGATAAAGTTCCTTAAGCCAAATATGGAATACACCAGAGCTACTCCTTGCTCAACGAAATGGACTCAACACCCCATATTAAACGCCTAAGAATGTACCTGACTAGTAAGTATCTTAAAACCTATGGATTGCTATGTCTCTGAAAGAGAATCAAGCGTGTGTACAGGGGCATAAACGCAGCAGTGATAGGATTGGAGAGGTTCGGTGAGCAAATGAAGACCCTTTGAAGTCATATTGCATGGTACCCATTCCACGGGTCTCAACTGTCCAGGTTGAAGAGATTCTTCCTTCAGCTAAAACATGCATGTGGAACCCAGAGTATGATCAACCATGTGATCGGGAGACGTGTTCAAATATGTCTCAGTTCTCGTCCCCTGGTACTCGGGTGCAACATTCCAGACGCTTTACTAACACTCTCCCGACTTGGAGAGTCAGGGCCTTTAATCTCCTGTTTGGCCCAGTTTGCAATTTCTGCGGAAGATGAACAGGAATAGGGAGAACCAATGAGAGAATAGCTGGAGGTGTCTGGACGGGCAAATTTAACTCTCATTTCCCACCAGGAAGAGGAATTAACCAAAGGCTCAGCGTGCCGTGCCAGAACAAGATTAGGGCCTGAAGCAATCCTGCGGTGTTGCGGCCAGCTCACAAGAAAGCGAGTTGAAGAAAGGAGCTCAGGGGCACTGTAATTCACAAACTTGCAGAGTTATAAATGACAGCTATCGTCCAAAAATATACTGAAGTAAGGCTGCCAAGAGGACTTCAATGTTGGGCAAAATTGCAGGAAACCGATATCGGGACGTAGAGTGGAATTGCATTTAAAGCATAGGAAAAGAGGCAGAACGTCCACAATGATGCACTTGGCCAAAAAGGGCGTATGCGTTTTTTCCTGAATATATTCAGGAAAAAACGCATACGCACTTTTTGGCCAACCAAGCAAGCTTGCAAAGGAAATCTGCACTACAATGAAGTCTCACTTCCCCCCGGTCAAAAGGGCCATCTGAAAAAAGTGTAAAATCCAGAAAGGCAGGACAGGCCATGGAGAACTGGGAGCCTTGTTATGCTGATGGGCGGGATGTAAATTGCCAACAGCCACTGGGGAGAAGTGTATGCTGTTTCCTGAAACATCTAAACAACAAAGCAACAGAGCCTAGGTCAATTCCACTTATGGTCCTATAGCTTAGGGAAATTAAAATCAAAAAGACACAGCCACCCCATAATTTGGGACGGCTCTGTTTACAAGAACCTCGTTTACGGGACAAGTTCAATATCGCAGAAAGCAAAAAATGGATAAAGAAGTTGTGGTACTTACGTACAACGCAATATCACTCAGCAATGAAATCTATGACATCAGGCCCATAGCAGCATAATGAGTGGATTCAGTTATGATGATTCTAACTGAAATAAGTCACACAGAAAAAGAAACATCATAAGATATCACTAATACACGGAATGTAAACTTGCTACACAGGAACTGAATTACAAAACAGAATAAGGTCTCAAATTTAGAAAACCAACTTATGCTTGCTTAAGGGGAAAGGTGAGTTAGGGTGCTGCATAAACCAGAGATTAAAATGAGCACAGATGAAGTTCCTTAAGCCAAATATGGAATAGCCAAGAGCTACTCCTTGCTCAGTGAAATGGACTCAACACCCCATATTAAATGCCTAAGAATGTACCTGACTAGTAAGTATCTTAAAACCTATGGATTGCTATGTCTCCGAAAGAGAATCAAGCATGTGTACAGGGGCATAAACGCAGCAGTGATACGATTGGAGAGGTTCGGTGAGCAAATGAAGACCCTTTGAAGTCATATTGCATGGTACCCATTCCACGGGTCTCAACTCTCCAGGTTTAAGGGATTCTTCCTTCAGCTGAAACATGCATGTGGAACCCAGGGGATGATCAACCGTGTGATCGGGAGACGTGTTCAAATATGTCTCAGTTTTCGTCCCCTTGTACTCAGGTGCAACATTCCAGACGCTTTACTAACACTCTCCCGACTTGGAGAGTCAGTGCCTTTAACCTCCTGTTTGGCCCAGTTTGCAATTTCTGCAGAAGATGAACAGGGATAGGGAGGACCAATGAGAGACTAGCTGGAGGTGTCTGGACGGGCAAATTTAACTCTCATTTCCCACCAGGAAGAGAAATTAACCAAAGGCTCAGCGTGCCGTGCCGCAACCAGATTATGGCCTGAAGCAATCCTGCGGTGTTGCGGGCAGCTCACAAGAAAGCGAGTTGAAGAAAGGAGCTCAGGGGCACTGTAATTCACAAACCTGCAGAGTTATAAATGACAGCTATCGTCCAAAAATATACTGAAGTAAGGCTGCCAAGAGGACTTGAAAGCGGGGTAGAATTGCAGGAAACCGATATCGGGAGGTAGACTGGAATTGCATTTAAAGCATAGGAAAAGAGGCAGAACGTCAACAATGATGCACTTGGCCAAAAAGGGCGTATGCGTTTTTTCCTGAATATATTCAGGAAAAAACGTATATGCCCTTTTTGGCCAACCAAGCAAGCTTGCAAAGGAAATCTGCACTACAATGAAGTCTCACTTCCCCCCGGTCAAAAGGGCCATCTGAAAAAAGTGTAAAATCCAGAAAGGCAGGACAGGCCATGGAGAACTGGGAGCCTTGTTATGCTGATGGGCAGGATGTAAATGGCCAACAGCCACTGGGGAGAAGTGTATGCTGTTTCCTGAAACATCTAAAAAACAAAGCAACAGAGCCTAGGTCAATTCCACTTATGGTCCTATAGCTTAGGGAAATTAAAATCAAAAAGACACAGCCACCCCAAAATTTGGGATGGCTCTGTTTACAAGAACCTCGTTTACGGTACAAGTTCAATATCACAGAAAGCGAAAAATGGATAAAGAAGTTGTGGTACTTACGTACAATGCAATATCACTCAGCAAAGAAATCTATTTCATCAGGCCCGTAGCAGCATAATGAGTGGATTCAGGTATGATGATTCTAACTGAAATAAGTCACACAGAAAAAGAAACATCATAAGATATCACTAATACACGGAATGTAACCTTGGCTACACAGGAACTGAATTACAAAACAGAACAGGGTCTCAAATTTAGAAAACCAACTTAT
The DNA here is from genome assembly GCF_937001465.1 of Orcinus orca. Taxonomy (NCBI): domain Eukaryota; kingdom Metazoa; phylum Chordata; class Mammalia; order Artiodactyla; family Delphinidae; genus Orcinus; species Orcinus orca. The sequence goes on from NW_026044100.1 coordinate 7,220, forward strand.
GCTTGCGTAAGGGGAAACGTGAGTTGGGGTGCTCCACAAAACCAGAGATTGAAATGAGCACAGATAAAGTTCCTTAAGCCAAATATGTAATAGACAAGAGCTACTCCTTGCTCAACGAAATGGACTCAACACCCCATATTAAACGCCTAAGAATGTACCTGACTAGTAAGTATCTTAAAACCAATGGATTGCTATGTCTCCGAAAGAGAATCAAGCGTGTGTACAGGGGCATAAACGCAGCAGTGATAGGATTGGAGAGGTTCGGTGAGCAAATGAAGACCCTTTGAAGTCATATTGCATGGTACCCATTCCATGGGTCTCAACTCTCCAGGTTTAAGGGATTCTTCCTTCAGCTGAAACATGCATGTGGAACCCAGAGTATGATCAACCGTGTGATCAGGAGACGTGTTCAAATATGTCTCAGTTTTCATCCCCTGGTTCACGGGTGCATCATTCCAGACGCTTTACTAACACTCTCCCGACTTGGAGAGTCAGTGCCTTTAACCTCCTGTTTGGCCCAGTTTGCAATTTCTGCGGAAGATGAACAGGAACAGGGAGGACCAATGAGAGACTAGCTGGAGGTGTCTGGACGCGCAAGATTAACTCTCATTTCCCGCCAGGAAGAGGAATTAACCAAAGGCTCAGCGTGCCATGCCGGAACCAGATTAGGGCCTGAAGCAATCCTGCGGTGTTGCGGCCAGCTCACAAGAAAGCGAGTTGAAGAAAGGAGCTTTGGGGCACTGTAATTCACAAACCTGCAGAGTTATAAATGACAGCTATCGTCCAAAAATATACTGAAGTAAGGCTGCCAAGAGGACTTGAATGTTGGGCAGAATTGCAGGAAACCGATATCGGGACGTAGAGTGGAATTGCACTTAAAGCATAGGAAAAGAGGCAGGACGTCCACAATGATGCACTTGGCCAAAAAGGGCGTATGCGTTTTTTCCTGAATATATTCAGGAAATAACGTATATGCCCTTTTTGGCCAACCAAGCAAGCTTGCAAAGGAAATCTGCACTAAAATGAAGTCTCACTTCCCCCCGGTAAAAAGGGCCATCTGAAAAAAGTGTAAAATCCAGAAAGGCACAACAGGCCATGGAGAACTGGGAGCCTTGTTATGCTGATGGGCGGGATGTAAATTGCCAACAGCCACTGGGGAGAAGTGTATGCTGTTTCCAGAAACATCTAAAAAACAAAGCAACAGAGTCTAGGTCAATTCCACTTATGGTCCTATAGCTTAGGGAAATTAAAATCAAAAAGACACAGCCACCCCAAAGTTTGGGATGGCTCTGTTTACAAGAACCTCGTTTATGGTACAAGTTCAATATCACAGAAAGCGAAAAATGGATAAAGAAGTTGTGGTACTTACGTACAATGCAATATCACTCAGCAAAGAAATCTATTTCATCAGGCCCGTAGCAGCATAATGAGTGGATTCAGGTATGATGATTCTAACTGAAATAAGTCACACAGAAAAAGAAACATCATAAGATATCACTAATACACGGAATGTAAACTTGGCTACACAGGAACTGGATTACAAAACAGAACAGGGTCTCAAATTTAGAAAACCAACTTATGCTTGCGTAAGGGGAAAGTTGAGTTGGGGTGCTGCATAAAACCAGAGATTGAAATGAGCACAGATAAAGTTCGTAAGCCAAATATGTAATAGACAAGAGCTACTCCTTGCTCAACGAAATGGACTCAACACCCCATATTAATCGCCTAAGAATGTACCTGACTAGGAAGTATCTTAAAACCTATGGATTGCTATGTCTCCAAAAGAGAATCAAGCGTGTGTACAGGGGCATAAATGCAGCAGTGATAGGATTGGAGAGGTTCGGTGAGCAAATGAAGACCCTTTGAAGTCATATTGCATGGTACCCATTCCACGGGTCTCAACTCTCCAGGTTTAAGGGATTCTTCCTTCAGCTAAAACATGCATGTGGAACCCAGAGTATGATCAACCATGTGATCGGTAGACATGTTCCAATATGTCTCAGTACTCGTCACCTGGTACTCTGGTGCAACATTCCAGACGCTTTACTAACACTCTCCCGACTTGGAGAGTCAGTGCATTTAACCTCCTCTTTGGCCCAGTTTGCAATTTCTGTGGAAGATGAACAGGAATAGGGAGAACCAATGAGAGACTAGCTGGAGGTTTCTGGACGGGCAAATTTAACTCTCATTTCCCACCAGGAAGAGGAATTAACCAAAGGCTCAGCATACCGTGCTGGAACCAGATTAGGGCCTGAAGCAATCCAGCGGTGTTGCGGCCAGCTAACAAGAAAGCGAGTTGAAGAAAGGAGCTCAGGGGCACTGTAATTCACAAACCTGCAGAGTTATAAATGACAGCTATCGTCCAAAAATATACTGAAGTAAGGCTGCCAAGAGGTCTTGAATGTGGGGCAGAAATGCAGGAAACCTATTTCAGGAGGTAGACTGGAATTGCATTTAAAGCATAGGAAAAGAGGCAGAACGTCGACAATGATGCACTTGGCCAAAAAGGGCGTATGCGTTTTTTCCTGAATATATTCAGGAAAAAATGCATACGCCCTTTTTGGCCAACCAAGCAAGCTTGCAAAGGAAATCTGCACTACAATGAAGTCTCACTTCCCCTGGGGTCAAAAGGGCCATCTGAAAAAAGTGTAAAATCCAGAAAGGCAGGACAGGCATGGAGAACTGGGAGCCTATTTATGCTGATGGGCGGGATGTAAATTGACAACAGCCACTCGGCTGAAGTGTATGGTGTTTCCTGAAACATCTAAAAAACAAAGCAACACAGCCTAGGGCATTTCGACTTATGGTCCTATAGCTTAGGGAAATTCAAATCAAAAAGACACAGCCACCCCAAAGTTTGGGACGGCTCTGTTTAGAAGAAACTCGTTTACGGTACAAGTTCAATAGCGCAGAAAGCGAAAAATGGATAAAGAAGTTGTGGTACTTACATACAATGCAATATCACTCAGCAAAAAAATCTATGTCATCAGGCCCAGAGCAGCATAATGAGTGGATTCAGGTATGATGATTCTAACTGAAATAAGTCACACAGAAAAAGAAACATCATAAGATATCACTAATACACGGAATGTAAACTTGGCTACACAGGAACTGGATTACAAAACAGAACAGGGTCTCTAATATAGAAAACCAACTTATGCTTGCTTAAGGGGAAAGGTGAGTTGGGGTGCTGCATAAAACCAGAGATTGAAATGAGCACAGATAAAGTTCCTTAAGCCAAATATGTAATAGACAAGAGCTACTCCTTGTTCAACGAAATGGACTCAACACCCCATATTAAACGCCTAAGAATGTACCTCACTAGTAAGTATCTTAAAACCTATGGATTGCTATGTCTCCGAAAGAGAATCAAGCATGCGTACAGGGGAATAAACGCAGCAGTGATAGGATTGGAGAGGTTCGGTGAGCAAATGAAGACCCTTTGAAGTCATATTGCATGGTACCCATTCCACGGGTCTCAACTCTCCAGGTTTAAGGGATTCTTCCTTCAGCTGAAACATGCATGTGGAACCCAGGGGATGATCAACCGTGTGATCAGGAGACGTGTTCAAATATGTCTCAGTTTTCGTGCCCTTGTACTCAGGTGCAACATTCCAGACGCTTTACTAACACTCTCCCGACTTGGAGAGTCAGTGCCTTTAACCTCCTGTTTGGCCCAGTTTGCAATTTCTGCGGAAGATGAACAGGGATAGGGAGGACCAATGAGAGACTAGCTGGAGGTGTCTGGACGGGCAAATTTAACTCTCATTTCCCACCAGGAAGAGAAATTAACCAAAGGCTCAGCGTGCCGTGCCGCAACCAGATTATGGCCTGAAGCAATCCTGCGGTGTTGCGGCCAGCTCACAAGAAAGCGAGTTGAAGAAAGGAGCTCAGGGCCACTGTAATTCACAAACCTGCAGAGTTATAAATGACAGCTATCGTCCAAAAATATACTGAAGTAAGGCTGCCAAGACGACTTGAAAGCGGGGCAGAATTACAGGAAACCGATTTCAAGAGGTAGACTGGAATTGCATTTAAAGCATAGGAAAAGAGGCAGAACGTCCACAATGATGCACTTGGCCAAAAAGGGCGTATGCGTTTTTTCCTGAATATATTCAGGAAAAAACGCATACGCCCTTTTTGGCCAACCAAGCAAGCTTGCAAAGGAAATCTGCACTGCAATGAAGTCTCAATTCCCCCTGGTCAAAAGGGCCATCTGAAAAAAGTGTAAAATCCAGAAAGGCAGGACAGGCATGGAGAACTGGGAGCCTATTTATGCTGATGGGCGGGATGTAAATTGACAACAGCCACTCGGGTGAAGTGTATGGTGTTTCCTGAATCATCTAAAAAACAAAGCAACACAGCCTAGGGCATTTCGACTTATGGTCCTATAGCTTAGGGAAATTCAAATCAAAAAGACACAGCCACCCCAAAGTTTGGGACGGCTCTGTTTAGAAGAAACTCGTTTACGGTACAAGTTCAATAGCGCAGAAAGCGAAAAATAGATAAAGAAGTTGTGGTACTTACATACAATGCAATATCACTCAGCAAAAAAATCTATGTCATCAGGCCCAGAGCAGCATAATGAGTGGATTCAGGTATGATGATTCTAACTGAAATAAGTCACACAGAAAAAGAAACATCATAAGATATCACTAATACACGGAATGTAAACTTGGCTACACAGGAACTGGATTACAAAACAGAACAGGGTCTCTAATATAGAAAACCAACTTATGCTTGCTTAAGGGGAAAGGTGAGTTGGGGTGCTGCATAAAACCAGAGATTGAAATGAGCACAGATAAAGTTCCTTAAGCCAAATATGTAATAGACAAGAGCTACTCCTTGTTCAACGAAATGGACTCAACACCCCATATTAAACGCCTAAGAATGTACCTCACTAGTAAGTATCTTAAAACCTATGGATTGCTATGTCTCCGAAAGAGAATCAAGCATGCGTACAGGGGAATAAACGCAGCAGTGATAGGATTGGAGAGGTTCGGTGAGCAAATGAAGACCCTTTGAAGTCATATTGCATGGTACCCATTCCACGGGTCTCAACTCTCCAGGTTTAAGGGATTCTTCCTTCAGCTGAAACATGCATGTGGAACCCAGGGGATGATCAACCGTGTGATCGGGAGACGTGTTCAAATATGTCTCAGTTTTCGTCCCCTTGTACTCAGGTGCAACATTCCAGACGCTTTACTAACACTCTCCCGACTTGGAGAGTCAGTGCCTTTAACCTCCTGTTTGGCCCAGTTTGCAATTTCTGCGGAAGATGAACAGGGATAGGGAGGACCAATGAGAGACTAGCTGGAGGTGTCTGGACGGGCAAATTTAACTCTCATTTCCCACCAGGAAAAGAAATTAACCAAAGGCTCAGCGTGCCGTGCCGCAACCAGATTATGGCCTGAAGCAATTCTGCGGTGTTGCGGCCAGCTCACAAGAAAGCGAGTTGAAGAAAGGAGCTCAGGGGCACTGTAATTCACAAACCTGCAGAGTTATAAATGACAGCTATCGTCCAAAAATATACTGAAGTAAGGCTGCCAAGAGGACTTGAAAGCGGGGCAGAACTGCAGGAAACCGATTTCAGGAGGTAGACTGGCATTGCATTTAAAGCATAGGAAAAGAGACAGAACGTCGACAATGAGGCACTTGGCCAAAAAGGGCATATGCGTTTTATTCAGGAAAAAACGCATACGCCCTTTTTGGCCAACCAAGCAAGCTTGCAAAGGAAATCTGCACTACAATGAAGTCTCACTTCCACCCGGTCAAAAGGGCCATCTGAAAAAATTGTAAAATCCAGAAAGGCACGACAGGCCATGGAGAACTGGGAGCCTTGTTATGCTGATGGGTGGGATGTAAATGGCCAACAGCCACTGGGGAGAAGTGTATGGTGTTTCCTGAAACATCTAAAAAACAAAGCAACAGAGTCTAGGTCAATTCCACTTATGGTCCTATAGCTTAGGGAAATTAAAATCAAAAAGACACAGCCACCCCAAAGTTTGGGACAGCTCTGTTTACAAGAACCTCGTTTATGGTACAAGTTCAATATCGCAGAAAGCGAAAAATGGATAAAGAAGTTGTGGTACTTACGTACAATGCAATATCACTCAGCAAAGAAATCTATTTCATCAGGCCCGTAGCAGCATAATGAGTGGATTCAGGTATGATGATTCTAACTGAAATAAGTCACACAGAAAAAGAAACATCATAAGATATCACTAATACACGGAATGTAACCTTGTCTACACAGGAACTGAATTACAAAACAGAACAGGGTCTCAAATTTAGAAAACCAACTTATGCTTGCATAAGGGGAAAGGTGAGTTGGGGTGCTGCATAAAACCAGAGATTGAAATGAGCACAGATAAAGTTCCTTAAGCCAAATATGTAATAGACAAGAGCTACTCCTTGCTCAACGAAATGGACTCAACACCCCATATTAAACGCCTAACAATGTACCTGACTAGTAAGTATCTTAAAACCAATGGATTGCTCTGTCTCCGAAAGAGAATCAAGCGTGTGTACAGGGGCATAAACGCAGCAGTGATAGGATTGGAGAGGTTCGGTGAGCAAATGAAGACCCTTTGAAGTCATATTGCATGGTACCCATTCCACGGGTCTCAACTCTCCAGGTTTAAGGGATTCTTCCTTCAGCTGAAACATGCATGGGGAACCCAGAGTATGATCAACCGTGTGATCAGGAGATGTGTTCAAATATGTCTCAGTTTTCGTCCCCTGGTTCTCGGGTGAATCATTCCAGACGCTTTACTAACACTCTCCCGACTTGGAGAGTCACTGCCTTTAACCTCCTGTTTGGCCCAGTTTGCAATTTCTGGGGAAGATGAACAGGAATAGGGAGGACCAATGAGAGACTAGCTGGAGGTGTCTGGACGGGCAAGTTTAACTCTCATTTCCCACCAGGAAGAGGAATTAACCAAAGGCTCAGCGTGCCATGCCGGAACCAGATTAGGGCCTGAAGCCATCCTGCGGTGTTGCGGCCAGCTCACAAGAAAGCGAGTTGAAGAAAGGAGCTCAGGGGCACTGTAATTCACAAACCTGCAGAGTTATAAATGACAGCTATCGTCCAAAAATATACTGAAGTAAGGCTGCCAAGGGGACTTGAAAGCGGGCCAGAATTGCAGGAAACCGATTTCAGGAGGTAGACTGGAATTGCATTTAAAGCATAGGAAAAGAGGCAGAACGTCGACAATGATGCACTTGGCCAAAAAGGGCGTATGCGTTTTTTCCGGAATATATTCAGGAAAAAACGCATACACCCTTTTGGCCAACCAAGCAAGATTGCAAAGGAAATCTGCACTACAATGAAGTCTCACATCCCCCCGTTCAAAAGGGCCATCTGAAATAAGTGTAAAATCCAGAAAGGCAGGACAGGCCATGGAGAACTGGGACCCTTGTTTTGCTGATGGGCGGGATGTATATTGCCAACAGCCACTCGGGAGAAGTGTATGGTGTTTCCTGAAACATCTAAAAACCAAAGCAACAGAGCCTAGGGCACTTCCACTTATGGCCCTATAGCTTAGGGAAATTAAAATCAAAAAGACACAGCCACCCCTAAGTTTGGGACAGCTCTGTTTAGAAGAAACTCGTTTACGGGACTAGTTCAATATCGCAGAAAGTGAAAAATGGATAAAGAAGTTGTGGTACTTACGTACAATGCAATATCACTCAGCAATGAAATCTATGTCATCAGGCCCATAGCAGCATAATGAGTGGATTCAGGTATGATGATTCTAATTGAAATAAGTCACACAGAAAAAGAAACATCATAAGATATCACTAATGCACGGAATGTAAACTTGGCTACACAGGAACTGGATTAAAAAACAGAACATGTTCTTAAATTTAGAAAACCAACTTATGCTTGCTTAAGGGGAAAGGTGAGTTGGGGTGCTGCATAAAACCAGAGATTGAAATGAGCACAGATAAAGTTCCTGAAGCCAAATATGTAATAGACAAGAGCTACTCCTTGCTCAACGAAATGGACTCAACACCCCATATTAAACGCCTAAGAATGTAGCTGACTAGTAAGTATCTTAAAACCTATGGATTGCTATGTCTCCAAAAGAGAATCAAGCGTGTGTACAGGGGCATAAACGCAGCAGTGATAGCATTGGAGAGGTTTGGTCAGCAAATGAAGACCATTTGAAATCATATTGCATGGTACCCATTCCACGGGTTTCAACTTCAGCTAAGGCATTCATGTGGAACCCAGAGTATGATCAAACCGTGTGATCGGGAGACGTGTTCCAATATGTCTCAGTTCTCGTCCCCTGGTACTCGGGTGCAACATTCAGGACGCTTTACTAACACTCTCCCGACTTGGAGAGTCAGTGCCTTTAACCTCCTGTTTGGCCCAGTTTCCAATTTCTGCGGAAGAAGAACAGGAATAGTGAGAAACAATGAGAGACCTAGCTGGAGGTGTCTGGACGGGCAAATTTAACTCTCATTTCCCACCAGGAAGAGGAATTAACCAAAGGCTCAGCATGCCGTGCCGGAACCAGATTAGGGCCTGAAGCAATCCTGCAGTGTTGCGGCCAGCTCACAAGAAACCCGAGTTGAAGAAAGGAGCTCAGGGGCACTGTAATTCACAAACCTGCAGAGTTATAAATGACAGCTATCGTCCAAAAATATACTGAAGTAAGGCTGCCAAGAGGACTTGAAAGCGGGGGCAGAATTGCAGGAAACCGATTTCAGGAGGTAGACTGGAATTGCATTTAAAGCATAGGAAAAGAGGCAGGAACGTCGACAATGATGCACTTGGCCCAAAAAGGGCGTATGCGTTTTTTCCTGAATATATTCAGGAAAAAACGCATACGCACTTTTTGGCCAACCAAGCAAGCATGCAAAGGAAATCTGCACTACAATGAAGTCTCACTTCTACCCGGTCAAAAGGGCCATCTGAAAAAAGTGTAAAATCCAGAAAGGCAGGACAGGGCCATGGAGAACTGGGAGCCTTGTTATGCTGATGGCGGGATGTAAATTGCCAACAGCCACTCTGGAGAACTGTATGGTGTTTCCTGAAACATCTAAAAAACAAAGCAACAGAGCATAGGGCACTTCCACTTATGGTCCTATAGCTTAGGGAAATTAAAATCAAAAAGACACAGCCACCCCAAAGTTTGGGACGGCTCTGTTTACAAGACCCTCGTTTACGGTACAAGTTCAATATCGCAGAAATGAAAATGTATAAAGAAGTTGTTGGTACATACGTACAATGCAATATCACTCCAGCAATGAAATCTATGTCATCAGGCCCATAGCAGCATAATGAGTGGATTCAGGTATGATGATTCTAACTGAAATAAGTCACACAGAAAAACAAATATCATAAATATCACTAATACACGGAATTAAAAACTTGGCTACACAGGAACTGGATTACAAATCAGAACAGGTTCTCAATTTTAGAAAACCAACTTATGCTTGCTTAAGGGGAAAGGTGAGTTGGGGTGCTGCATAAAACCAGAGATTGAAATGAGCACAGATAAAGTTCGTTAAGCCAAATATGGAATAGACAAGAGCTACTCCTTGCTCAACTTAATGGACTCAACACCCCATATTAAATGCCTAAGAATGTAACTGAGTAGTAAGTATCTTAAAACCTATGGATTGCTATGTCTCCGAAAGAGAATCAAGCGTGTGTACAGGGGCATAAACGCAGCAGTGATAGGATGGAGAAGTTCGGTGAGCAAATGAAGACCCTTTGAAGTCATATTGCATGGTACCCATTCCACGGGTCTCAACTCTCCAGGTTTAAAGGATTTCTTCCTTCAGCTAAAACATGCATGTGGAACCCAGAGTATGATCAACCGTGTGATCGGTGAGACCGTGTTCCAATATGTCTCAGTTCTCGTCCCCTGGTACTCGGGGTGCAGTATTCCAGATGCTTTACTAACACTCTCCCGACTTGGAGAGTCAGTGCCTTTAACCTCCTCTTTGGCCCAGTTTGCAATTTCTGCGGAAGATGAACAGGAATAGGGAGAACCAATGAGAGACTAGCTGGACGTGTCTGGACGGGCAAATTTAACTCTCATTTCCCACCAGGAAGAGGAATTAACTAAAGGCTCAGCGTGCCGTGCCGGAACCAGATTAGGGCCTGAAGCAATCCTGCGGTGTTGCGGCCAGCTCACAAGAAAGCGAGTTGAAGAAAGGAGCTCAGGGGCACTGTAATTCACAAACCTGCAGAGTTATAAATGACAGCTATCGTCCAAAAATATACTGAAGTAAGGCTGCCAAGAGGACTTGAAAGCGGGGGTAGAATTGCAGTAAACCGATTTCAGGAGGTAGACTGGAATTGCACTTAAAGCATAGGAAAAGAGGCAGAACGTCCACAATGATGCACTTGGCCAAATAGGGCGTATGCGTTTTTTCCTGAATATATTGAGGAAAAAAACCGCATACGCACATTTTAGCGAACCAAGCAAGCTTGCAAAGGAAATCTGCACTACAATGCAGTCTCACTTCCCCCCCGGTCAAAAGGGCCATCTGAAAAAAGTGTAAAATCCAGAAAGGCAGGACAGGCCATGGAGAACTGGGAGCCTTGTTATGCTGATGGGCGGGATGTAAATTGCCAACAGCCACTCGGGAGAAGTGTAATGGTGTTTCCTGAAACATCTAAAAAACAAAGCAACAGAGCCTAGGGCACTTCCACTTATGGTCCTATAGCTTAGGGAAATTAAAAATCAAAAAGACACAGCCACCCCAAAATTTGGGATGGCTCTTTTACAGGAACCTCTTCTTCAGCACCAGTTAAATATGCCAGAGAGCAAATAATGGATAAAGAAGTTGCGGTACTTACGTACAACAGAATACCTCTCAGCAATGAAAACTATGTCACCAGGCCCGTTCCAGCATAATGAGTGGATTGAGGCACGGTGATCCTAAGTGAAAAAAGTCACACAGAAAAAGAAACATCATAAGGTATCACTAATACATGGAATGTGAACTTGGTTACACATGAACTGAATTACAAAACAGAACAGGGTCTCATGTTTAGAAAACCAACTTATGCTTGCTTAAGGGGAAAGGTGAGTTGTGGGTGCTGCATAAAAGCAGAGTTTTGAAATTAGCACAGATACCGTTCCATAAGCTAAATATGTAATAGACAAGACCTACCCCTTGCTCAACAAAATGGACTCAACAATGAGGTATCACCTCACACCTGGTAGAAGGGCATCATCAGAAAATCTACAAACAAAAAATGCTGGAAATGTGTGGAGAAAAGGAACCCTCTTCCACTATTGTTGGGAATATAAATTGTACAGTCACTATGGAGAACAATATGGAGTTTCTTAAGAAACTAACAGTAGAATTACCATATGATACAGCAATCCCAGTTCTGGACATATACCCAGACAAAACCATAAATCAAAAAGAGACATTCACCGCAATGTTCATTGCCTCACTCTTTACAATATCGAGGTAATGGAAGCAACCTAAATGCCCACAGACAGACGAATGCATAAAGCAGTGGTACATATATAAAATGGAATATTACTAAGCCATGAAAAGGAATGAAATTAGGTCATTTGTAGAGACGTCGATGGATCTAGAGACTGTCATACAGAGTGAAGTAAGTCAGAAAGAGAAAAACAAATCTTGTATATTCATGCATATATGTGGAACCTAGAAAAACTGTACAGATTAACCATTTTGCAAGGCATAAATAGAGCAACAGATGTAGACAACAAACGTATGGACAACAAGGGGGGAAAGCTGTTGGGGGGGTTGGTGGTGGGAGGAGTTGAGAGACTGGGATTGGCATGTATACATTTATATGTATAAAATAGATAACCAATAAGAACCTGCTGTATAAAAATATAAAAGAAAATTCAAAATTAAAAAGAAATAAAATTTAAAAAATAAAACAGAAAAAACAATTATTCCCTTCACATACATGTATTTATATGAATAAATTATTTCCATGCTTATATCTGTAAATACAAAAAAGAGGAATAAAATCTACCTTGAACCAAAAACGAAAAAGAGAAAAAAAACACAGAACCCACCAGTTCCACAGAGGAAAACCGTATCAGGGCACTTGCTGCAGTTGTAAACAATTCTGAAGTTGGTCAGTGGTGGGGGATCGTCTCCCATTCAGCCAGCAGCCCCCATGCAACAAGCGTCCTCATTGCAAAGCTGGGGCACCATGCCGAGGCATCTGTGAGTAAACGTGAGCTGAGCCCCAGGCCAGTTGCTGCTGAACTATTCCCACCCGTCCCAGGTAAAACACCTGAATATATACAAGGACTTGAAAGCCTAGAGGAAGGGCCATAGAGCCACACGAGTGACAGCATACCGGCCGACTTGGTGCCTGCAGGCCAGCCAGGATGGTCCTGGCCCTGGGTGCTCTTCTGGAAGATTTCCATTTCCCTGCCTGAGATACCCATCCTGTCCCTGCCCCCACTGCTTTTTTCCTTCCTCACCTCTGCCCAGGGAGAAATTCCAGCAGCAGGTATGGGTGACACATCCTCTTCTTTAGCAGGTGGCAGCCTGGCAACTGCTGCAGAAAGTCCAGCAGAGCCCCACTCACACTGGGCCACCCACAAAGGCCGTGGCCTCTCACTCCCTCCCACCAGCCCAGCCCCGAGACTGCTGACAGGGCAGAGAAAATGGCATCAGGCACGGCTGCAGGGCCTCTTGCTGCCTGGAGTGGTATTTATATTGATCTCAACCCAGGCACACCTGGGGAGGGCTGGCCGGCACGGTAAGGCTGCCCAGGTCAGCCAATCATCACCCCTCAGGGGCTCACAGTTGCAGAAAATGGAACTTGCTGAACCGGCCAGGTCAAGGAACAGTGTGGGCTCCTGAGAGTCAGGATAGACAAGGGGCTGCAGCTTTGGCTTGTTTTCTAATCATTTTATCTGGCCCATGAGTGGGAGACAACTTCAAGAAAACCCTCTCCTAATGAGAGGAACCCAGGAGTCAGGGAGAGGAGGGGTGGGTGGTGGTTGGAGACAGAGGCCTGGTGCCCCGGGTGCAGTGGAAGTCTCTGGAAGACCAGGTGGAGGGAGGCCGCACAGAGTGATGCCCAGGGTCACAGACCTGTCGCAGCTGCTGTTTGTTAGTTCAAGTCCTGCTCTGAGGTGCTCTGTGTCAGCTCTGAGCGACAGGTGAGCTGGGGGTGCTCTGCAATGAGGGCTATGTGCACGGTTTCCTGTGTGCCCAGCCCTGCCACGGTACCTGCAAGGGTAGCTCTGTATCCTGGGAGGGGCCTGACCACGAGAGCCCCGTGGGCTGGGGTGGGGGTGGGGTACCTGCCCAGGTGAGCTCCATATTCTGGGATTGGTCTGACCATGAGAGCCCCATGGGCTGCTGGGGACCTGGTAAAGGATGTCAGGACAGTCAGTGAAGCCACCGAGGGATATACCTCCAGCTGCTCCTAATTCCTACACCCTGCTGGTCATTCTACCAACCACCAGGACATGGTATTCTGTATTAGTCTTCAATGATGCCTTCTTTTGTATTCCATTAGTCCCAGAGTCACAAGAAATTTTGGCTTGTGAGTGGCAGGACTCAACATACAACTAAAAACAATACTTCCGGGCAGTCCTTGCCCCAAGGGTGCAAAAATTCCCACACCATCTTTGGGGAAAGCTTAGCTAAAGACCTAAAAGTTCTACCTCTGGAAAAGGAAACCCTCCTTCAGTACGCAGACGACATTCTGATCGCCAGCCCTACTAAGGAGGCCTCTGAACTACCAAGCCAATAAAGGATAGAAGTTGTCCAAGGAAAAGCTCAAATATCACAGACTGCGGTGACCTGCCTGGGCTTCGTTCTCACAGAAGGTCGGAGAAGCCCATCCCAGGAAAGGGAAGAAACCAGTTTCAGCCTTACCCCTTTCTAAAACTAGAAGACAGCTTAGGGGGTTCCTGGGGAGACCAGGGTTTGCTGCTTCTGGATCCCTAACTACAGTCTACTAGCTGGGCCTCTATATGAAACACTGAAAGGAAAAGATGATGATCCTTTTGAATAGAATCCAGAAGTGGCCTTTCAAGAATGGAAAGAGCAGTCAATTCAGACCCTTGCCCTGGAACTCCCTAATTTAGCTAAACCCTTTGACCTTTACATTCCCAGTGAAAGGTGAATCGCCATTGGAGAATTAGTGCAAAAACTGGGACCACTTGAAATGGAACAATGCAAGAATGCCATCCAGGTAGGATAAACTACGGGCACCAAGGGGCTTGGCCCACTGCCACATCTGGCCAAGATACTGGCGGTATCTAAAAACCTGGAAATCAGCAGCCCAAAAGGCCACCTCCCTCCTAAGGGAAAAGGACCCCACGTGGTGATCCTAACCACCAACCATGCCCTGAAGTTGCAGGGTTCGCTCCGTGGGCACACCAACCTCGAGTGAGGAGGCCCTCCAACTCCAACATCCAGAGAGATAACCGGGGGCAACAGGGCACCATGACGACTCGTGTGAACATCACTTGACCTGGAGTTTCTCTCATAAAACAACAAGAGTGTGTCCCAAAAGAGTAGACTACTGCTTGCAGGACTTACTGCACCCAGAGGGGAGCTAATAATCTTGGTGGGGGAACCGTATATCACACTGTCACCATAGAAAAGCCTACAGACACCTTGATGATGGTGGCCAATAAGACCGGCTGGACTCCTGTTTACTTCAAAGGCTGTTGACTCAGTGGCCATCATGGTCCTTGATCACCACTGACCCTGGACTGTCTGGGAGTTGAGCAGGCAGGGCTCTGACACCTGGTGCTGTTTGTACGTTAATTCAGGGGCCTAATTGAAGAAAGCGCAGACTACTGGTCAGAGCATCTAGGCTGGCAGAAACGGTCAGCCTAAGGGTGGCCGAACAAATGTGGGGCGGGGTGAAACCGGCCCCCACAGCGTCTCTGCACATCTCTTTCCTGGACCCTTAAAGGTCATTAGAATCTATAACACTTCCAATGCTGGTGCTCAGGTGGACGAGCAGGGAGGCAGGGGGCCTGGGGACAATCAACGTCACCTGGAGGCTGCTGGGGAGAAGCTCTGACCCTCGCCCCCGGGTATGAGGGCTCCCAACTCAGCACTCAGCAGTTACAGAAGAAGGGTCTGCACCCTCAGCACTCCAAGAATGAGGAACGGGACAAAAGGCAGAGGAGGGGTTTGTCCCCAGCAAAGCCCATTAAAAAATCCCTGGGAGATAAAAATAGAATCTGGGCAATAAAGTCAAGTCTAACCTTTTTTATCCTTTGTGCTTTGTCTAATTTCATGTGCTCCTAGGGTCCCGCATGCAGAGGTTCCACACCCGGCACTTCAGACCAGATTTCCTAGTGCAGAATGGCTGGGACGGACACCTCAGCTCCTGGGGCCCAGTGCAGACTCCGCGATATAGAGCCTGAGCTGCCAGCCAACCCGGCCCTCGAGAGCTCCGCCCCCTCCCTCCCACTGACCTCTGACAGGATCTCTACACAACAGCCCAGCCCACAGCCCACAGCCCACGGGGTAGTGCATGCTCTCACCTCTCCATTCTCTGATCAAAATATAAAGTTTTCCTTTGCTTGTGAACCAAACTCAGTCTCGATCTGTTGGCCCCAATGACACTGGGCAGGGGGGACACTTGTTGGGGTTCACTCTGGAGGATCAGTAACAGAAATTGAGACTATTGTAACCTCAATGAACAGATGTGTGAGCCAAACTGTAGTTAAACATAGAAACAGTGTATAAGGCTCGGTAAAATAAGATGTTTCTAACACTTCCATTTGATATTTCCATCACTTTATTATAAGCAAGTTCAGTGAAAAGGTTGTCTATTTGTCAGGTCAATATTAGAGAAACGAAGTGATTTCTTTCCAAGGATGTACATCTAATAATCTTGGTTAAAGCTTCAATCTTGTTTTAAATGCTTTTCCATTGAAAATGATACCTCTCTTTCAGCTCCCCCATTTCTGAGAAGTATAAAATCTTATAATTTATTATTACCAAAGGGGAAAGGTGGGAGGAGGGATAAATTAACAGTTTGGGATTAACACATACACACTGCTATGTATAAAATAGATCATCAACAAGGAACTACTGTATAGCACAGGGAACTACACTCAACATTTTGCAATAACCTATAAGGGGAAATAATCTGGAAAAGAATAGATATTTTTATTGTCGTTGTCATCTATCAATGACAGTTAAAGTGTAACCTAAGGGAAGCTGGTGGTGAGTGCTTCTGACCCTGAAGACTTCAATCATCTAAAGTTTGGACTCTGCCTACTTCCCAAGGCCCTTAATGAACATATGTGTAGCCGTAGCTTAAAAAATTCCCCAGTTTGGGTTTCGGGCAGACACTGATTTTGAAAAAGCCCTGGTGTTCTCCTTACATGAATGGGACTCTTCCTACTGCTAAAACATGTCTGTCACACCCAGAGGATGGTATACCGTCTGATCGGGAAGAGTTTGGAAAAGGCATCTCATCTCCTCATCTCCTGGTGCTCGGGTTCACCCCTCCAGCGTCTTTACTAACAGTCTCCCCACTTGGAGAGGTCAGCACTGTCAACATCCTGTTGCGTACAGTTTGGAATTTGTCCAGAGGATGAAGCGGAAGGATGAGGAACAATGAGAGACAAGTCCTAGGTGTTCAGACAGGCACATGTCACTCTAATTTCCAATCAGGAAGATGAATTGACCAAAGGCTAGGGTTGCCCATGGAAACAGTATAGGGCTTGAGGAAATCCCGCTGCTTTGTGGCCAGTTCCCATAAACACAAGTTGAACAATGGAACTCAGGGACAGTAAAATTCACGAAACTGCAGAGTTGAAAATATCCATCACTGAAAAATGTCTTGAGGAAAGTCAGAGAAAAGGACTTGTAAGCAAGGGAGAATGGCAGGAAAGGGATCTGAGGAGGTAGAAAGGACTCGCCATTAAGCACGAGAAAAGGAGCTGAACATTGCCAACATTGCAGTTGGCCAAAAAGGGTGTATGCGTTTTTTTCTGTATATATTCAAGAAAAGGGCATACACTTTTTTAGCCAAGCAAACAGGTGGGCACTGGAAGTCAATACTACAAAAGATATCACTTCGCATCAGTCAGAAGAGCCATCCTCATAAAGCGTAAACAACAGAAATGCAGGACAGGGCAAGGAGAAGAGGGAGCCCTGTGAGACTTATAGTGGAAATGTATATTGCCAACGGCCATTCTGGAGAAGTGTATTGTGTTTACTAAAGCATCTAAAAAATGAGCTACAGAGCATAGGGCACTTGCACTCATGGGCGTATATCTTGGGAAAAACAAAAATCGAGAGGACACAGGCACCCCAATGTTTACCCCCTCTCTGTTTAAAAGATCCTCGACTAGGATATAACTTAAATGTCTCTGGAGAGAAAAAATGGATAGAGATGTGGTACTTAGGTAGAGTGGAATATTATTCAGCCTGGAAATCAATGAAATATGGCCAGTTGTAACAACTCCGGAGGAGTTACGTATGATCATTCTAAGTGACATAATTCAAAAAGAAAAAGACACATATCATAAGATATCACTTAAAGGTGGAATCCAAAATGGCTACACATGAAATAAATTACAAAACAAAAACATAGTCAAATATGTAGGAAACACGCATAAGGCTGCTAAACGGGAAAGGTGGGGAGGGGTGAGGCATCATCCAGGAGGTTGAAATTAGCAAAGATACCATTCCAAATACCAAACTGATAATCAACAAGGCCTACACGGTAGCTAAAAGAACTGCACTCAGCACACTGAAGTCACCGGAAAAGAATATATACGACTGGTAAGAATCTGAAAAAGAATTTACTGATGTCTCTCTGTACGTGAATCAAGTGGATGTACAGCAGCAAGAAACAGAGCTTTGAAAATCAGCTGTAACCAATATAGTAATAAATTGAAAAAAATAAACGACAGAGAGACAGAGAAAACCTCTTACAACTTTTCCTCAGGGACGGTGATGCAACATGGATTGAACACATCTAGACCCACAGCAGGATGAGACATAAGGCTGGAAACTGTTTGCACTAAGAGAAATGTGAGGTTGGGTGAGGAAATGCACACCCTTTAAAGTAATACTACCTGGTACCCATTCAATGGGTCCCCAATCTGCAGGTTCAAGGGATCTTCCTACAGCTAAAACATGCATGGAAAACCCAGAGGACTGTACACCATGTGATCGGGAGATGTGTCTAAAATGCAGCTCATTTATCCTCTCCTGGTGCTCCTGTTCACCATTCCAGCCACGTTACTTAGAATCTCCCCACTTGGAGAATCAGCACATTTAAACTTCTGTTTCACACATTTTGCAAATTGTGAGGAGGATGAACGGGAAGAGGGGGAACCAATGAGAGAATAGTTGTAGGGGTTTGGACGGGCACATATCACTCTAATTTCCCATTAAGAATAAGAATTGAAAAAAGGCTCAGCCCGCCTCGCCGGAGCCAAAATAGGGCCTGAAGCAATCCTGCGGGTTTGAGGCCAGCTCACAAAAGAGCAACTTAAAAAATGGAGCTCAGGGTCACTGCAATTCACAAACCTGCAGAGTTATAAATGAAAACTAACGTCCAAAACTATGTTGAGGTAAGGCAAAGAAGAGGATCTGAATGCAAGACAGAATTGCAAGAAACAGATTTCAAGAGATAGATTGGACTCGTCTTTAAAGCACATGAAAAGCGGCAGAATTTCGACAATGATGCAGTTGGCCCAAAAGGGCGTATGCGTTTTTCCTGATTATATCCAGGAAAAAACGCATACGCACTTTATGGGCAACGAAGCAAGCAAGCAATGCAAATGTGCACAACAAAGAAGTCTCATTTCCCACCGGTCAAAAGGGCCATCCTAAAAAATTGTAAAAACCAGAAATGCAGGACAGGCCATGGAGAACAGGGAGCCTTTATACGCTGATGGGCAGTGTGTGAACTGCCGAGAGCCACTCTGGAGAAGTGTATGGTGGTTCCTAAATCATCTAAAAAACAGAGCTACAGAGCATAGGACACTTCCAATCATGGGAATATATCTAGGGAAGTCTAAAAATCAACAAGACACAAGCACACCACAGTTTAGGGCTACTCTGTTTACAAGAACCTCAACTTCAGTACACCTTAAATATCCCAGGAAAGAGAACAATGGATAAAGAAGATGTGGTACTTATGTACAATGGAATATCTCTTCACCATGAAATCAATGTAATAAGGCTAGTAGAAGGATAAAGAGTGGATTTAGGTCCGATAATACTACTTGAAATAAGTCAAACAGAAAAAGAAACATATCATAAGATATCACTTATAGAGGGACGGTAAATATGGCTGCACAAGAAATGAATTACAGAACAGAACAGTGTCTCACATTTAGAAAACACACTTATGTCAGCTTAAGGGGAAAGGAGAGGTGGGGTGATGCATAAAACCAGAGTTTGAAATTAGCACAGATACCGTTCAATAAACCAAATAGATATTAGACAAGATCTACACCTTGCTCAATGAACTGGCCTCAACACACCTTATATACCGCAGAGATATATATCTGAGTAATAAGAATCTTAAAATCCATGTATTGATATATTTCCATAAGGGAATCAAGTGTGTGCAGAGCGGCACAAACACAGCAGTGAAAATGAGCTAAACCCCATTATAGAAATAAATTTTAAAAACAAAACGCAGAAACAATGAAAGAGAGAATAATTCTTACAAAATTTGCTCAGGGGCTGTGATGCAACCTGGATTGACCACATATAAACCCACAGCTGGATAAGACATAGGGCTGCACACCTGGGGCTGAGAGAATTGGTGAGTTTTGGTGAGCAACTGCCAAAAGTTTAATGCAATACTTCATGCTACTCATTCCAAGGGTCCCAACAATCCAGGTTGAAGGGAATCTTCCTACAGCTAAACCATGCTTGGGAAACCCAGCGACTGGTATACCATATGATCGGGAAAGGTTTCTAAAACGCACCTCATTTTTCCTCTCCTGGGGCTCCGGATCGACATTCCAGCCGCTTTACTAACAACATCCCCACATGGAGAGTCAATGCCTTTAAGTTCTGGTATCGCACAGTCTGCAGTTAGTGCGGAGGATGAATGGGAATAGGGGGAACCAGTGAGAAACAAGCTGTAGCGGTTTCAATGGGCACATGTCACTCTAATTTCACATCAGTAAGAAGAATAAACCAAAGGCACAGCAAGGTGCCCCAGAAGAAGAATAGGGCCTGAAGGAATCCTGTGGTTATGAGGCAAGATCACAAAAATATGAGCTGAAAAATGGAGCTAAGGGCCACTGCAATTCAAAAACGTGCAGACTTATAAAGGCCAACTATTTTCAAAAACTATATTGAGGTAAGGCTATGAAGAGGCATTGAAAGCAAGGCAGAATTGCAGGAAACCTATTTCAGGAGGTAGACAGGAATTGCATTTAAAGCATAGGAAAAGAGGCAGAACGTCGACAATGATGCACTTGGCCAAAAAGGGCGTATGCGTTTTTTCCTGAATATATTCAGGAAAAAAACGCATACGCGCTTTTTGGCCAACCAAGCAAGCTTGCAAAGGAAATCTGCACTACAATGAAGTCTCACTTCACCCTGGTCAAAAGGGCCATCTGAAAAAAGTGTAAAATCCAGAAAGGCAGGACATGCCATGGAGAACTGGGAGCCTTGTTATGCTGATAGGCGGGATGTAATTTGCCAACAGCCACTAGGGAGAAATGTATGGTGTTTCCTGAAACATCTAAAAAACAAAGCAACAGAGCCTAGGGCACTTCCACTTATGGTCCTATAGCTTAGGGAAATTAAAATCAAAAAGACACAGCCACCCCAAAGTTTTGGATGGCTCTGTTTACAAGAACCTCGTTTATGGTACAAGTTCAATATGGCAGAAAGTGAAAAATGGATAAAGAAGTTGTGGTACTTACGTACAATGCAATATCACTCAGCAATGAAATCTATGTCATGAGGCCCATAGCAGCATAATGAGTGGATTCAGGTATGATGATTCTAACTGAAATAAGTCACACAGAAAAAGAAACATCATAAGATATCACTAATACACGGAATGTAAACTTGCTACACAGGAACAGTGTTACAAAACAGAATAAGGTCTCAAATCTAGAAAACCAACTTATGCTTGCTTAACGGGAAAGGTGAGTTGGGGTGCTGCATAAAACCAGAGATTGAAATGAGCACAGATAAAGTTCCTTAAGACAAATATGGAATAGACAACAGCTACTCCTTGCTCAACGAGATGGATTTAACACCCCATATTAAACGCATAAGTATATACCTGACTAGTAAGTATCTTAAAACCTATGGATTGCTATGTCTCCAAAAGAGAATCAAGCGTGTGTACAGGGGCATAAACGCAGCAGTGATAGGATTGGAGAGGTTCAGTGAGCAAATGAAGACCCTTTGAAATCATATTGCATGGTACCCATTCCACGGGTCTCAACTCTCCAGGTTTAAGGGATTCTTCCTTCAGCTAAAACATGCATGTGGAACCCAGAGCATGATGAACCATGTGATCGGGAGACGTGTTCAAAGATGTCTCCGTTCTTGTCCCCTGGTACTCGGGTGCAACATTATAGATGCTTTACTAACACTCTCCCGACTTGGAGAGTCAGTGCCTTTAACCTCCTGTTTGGCCCAGTTTGCAATTTCTGCGGAAGATGAACAGGAATAGGGAGTACAGATTAGAGACTAGCTGGAGGTGTGTGGACGGGCAAATTTAACTCTCATTTCACACCAGGAAGAGGAATTAACCAAAGGCTCAGCGTGCCGTGCCGGAACCAGATTAGGGCCTGAAGCAATCCTGCGGTGTTGCAGCCAGCTCACAAGAAAGCGAGTTGAAGAAAGGAGCTCAGGGGCACTGTAATTCACAAACTGCAGAGTTATAAATGACAGCTATCGTCCAAAAATATACTGAAGTAAGGCTGCCAAGAGGACTTGAATGCGGCGCAGAATTGCAGGCCACCGATTTCAGGAGGTAGACAGGAATTGCATTTAAAGCATAGGAAAAGAGGCAGAACGTCGACAATGATGCACTTGGCCACAAAGGGCGTATGCGTTTTTTCCTGAATATATTCAGGAAAAAACGCATACGCCCTTTTTGGCCAACCAAGCAAGCTTGCCAAGGAAATCTGCACTACAATGAAGTCTCACTTCCCCCCGGTCAAAAGGGCCATCTGAAAAAAGTGTAAAATCCAGAAAGGCAGGACAGGCCATGGAGAACTGGGAGCCTTGTTATGCTGATGGCGGGATGTAAATTGCCAACAGCCACTCAGGAGAACTGTATGGTGTTTCCTGAAACATCTAAAAAACAATGCAACAGAGCATAGGGCACTTCCACTTATGGTCCTATAGCTTAGGGAAATTAAAATCAAAAAGACACAGCCACCCCAAAGTTTGGGATGGCTCTGTTTACAAGACCCTCGTTTACGGTACAAGTTCAATATCGCATAAAGTGAAAAATGTATAAAGAAGTTGTGGTACTTACGTACAATGCAATATCACTCAGCAATGAAATCTATATCATCAGGCCCGTAGCAGCATAATGAGTGGATTCAGGTATGATGATTCTAACTGAAATAAGTCACACAGAAAAAGAAATATCATAAAATATCACTAATACACGGAATTTAAACTTGGCTACACAGGAACTGGATTACAAAAGAGAAGAGGGTCTCAAATTTAGAAAACCAACTTATGCTTGCTTAAGGGGAAAGGTGAGTTGGGGTGCTGCATAAAACCAGAGATTGAAATGAGCACAGATAAAGTTCGTTAAGCCAAATATGTAATAGACAAGAGCTACTCCTTGCTCAACGAAATGGACTCAACACCCCATAATAAATGCCTAAGAATGTAACTGAGTAGTAAGTTTCTTAAAACCTATGGATTGCTATGTCTCCGAAAGAGAATCAAGCGTGTGTACAGGGGCATAAACGCAGCAGTGATAGGATTGGAGAAGTTCGGTGAGCAAATGAAGACCCTTTGAAGTCATATTGCATGGTACCCATTCCACGGGTCTCAACTCTCCAGGTTTAAAGGATTCTTCCTTCAGCTAAAACATGCATGTGGAACCCAGAGTATGATCAACCGTGTGATCGGGAGACGTGTTCCAATATGTCTCAGTTCTCGTCCCCTGGTACTCGGGTGCAGTATTCCAGATGCTTTACTAACACTCTCCCAAGTTGGAGACTCAGTGCCTTTAACCTCCTCTTTGGCCCAGTTTGCAATTTCTGCGGAAGATGAACAGGAATAGGGAGAACCAATGAGAGACTAGCTGGACGTGTCTGGACGGGCAAATTTAACTCTCATTTCCCACCAGGAAGAGGAATTAACTAAAGGCTCAGCGTGCCGTGGCGGAACCAGATTAGGGCCTAAAGCAATCCTGCGGTGTTGCGGCCAGCTCACAAGAAAGCGAGTTGAAGAAAGGAGCTCAGGGGCACTGTAATTCACAAACCTGCATAGTTATAAATGACAGCTATCGTCCAAAAATATACTGAAGTAAGGCTGCCAAGAGGACTTGAAAGCGGGGCAGAATTGCAGTAAACCGATTTCAGGAGGTAGACTGGAATTGCACTTAAAGCATAGGAAAAGAGGCAGAACATTCACAATGATGCACTTGGCCAAAAAGGGCGTATGCGTTTTTTCCTGAATATATTCAGGAAAAAACGCATACGCCCTTTTTGGCCAACCAAGCAAGCTTGCAAAGGAAATCTGCACTACAATGAAGTCTCACTTCCCCCCCGGTCAAAAGGGCCAACTGAAAAAAGTGTAAAATCCAGAAAGGCAGGACAGGCCATGGAGAACTGGGAGCCTTGTTATGCTGATGGGCGGGATGTAAATTGCCAACAGCCACTCCGGAGAAGTGTATGGTGTTTCCTGAAACATCTAAAAAACAAAGCAACAGAGCCTAGGACACTTCCACTTATGGTCCTATAGCTTAGGGAAATTAAAATCAAAAAGACACAGCCACCCCAAAGTTTGGGACAGCTCTGTTTACAAGAACCTCGTTTACGGTACTAGTTCAATATCGCAGAAAGTGAAAAATGGATAAAGAAGTTGTGGTACTTATGTACAATGCAATATCACTCAGCAATGAAATCTATGTCATCAGGCCCGTAGCAGCATAATGAGTGGATTCAGGTATGATGATTCTAACTGAAATAAGTCACACAGAAAAAGAAACATCATAAGATATCACTAATACACGGAATGTAAACTTGGCTACAAAGGAACTGAATTACAAAACAGAACAGGGTCTCAAATTTAGAAAACCAACTTATGCTTGCTTAAGGGGAAAGGTGAGTTGGGGTGCTGCATAAAACCAGAGATTGAAATGAGCACAGATAAAGTTCCTTAAGCCAAATATGTAATAGACAAGAGCTACTCCTTGCTCAACGAAATGGGCTCAACACCCCATATTAAACGCCTAAGAATGTACCTGACTAGTAAGTATCTTAAAACCTATGGATTGCTATGTCTCCAAAAGAGAATCAAGCATGTGTACAGGGGCATAAACGCAGCAGTGATAGGATTGGAGAGGTTCGGTGAGCAAATGAAGACCCTTTGAAGTCATATTGTATGGTACCCATTCCACGGGTCTCAACTCTCCACGTTTAAGGGATTCTTCCTTCAGCTAAAACATGCATGTGGAACCCAGAGTATGATCAACCATGAGATCAGGAGACGTGTTCCAATATGTCTCAGTTCTCGTCCCCTGGTACTCGGGTGCAACATTCCAGACGCTTTACTAACACTCTCCCGACTTGGACAGTCAGTTCCTTTAACCTCCTGTTTGGCCAAGTTTGCAATTTCTGCGGAAGATGAACAGGAATAGGTAGAACCAATGAGAGACTAGATGGAGGTGTCTGGACGGGCAAATTTAACTCTCATTTCCCACCAGGAAGAGGAATTAACCAAAGGATCAGCATGCCGTGCCAGAACCAGATTAGGGCCTGAAGCAATCCTGCGGTGTTGCGGCCAGCTCACAAGAAAGCGAGTTGAAGAAAGGAGCTCAGGGGCACTGTAATTCACAAACTGCAGAGTTATAAATGACAGCTATCGTCCAAAAATATACTGAAGTAAGACTGCCAAGAGGACTTGAAAGCGGGGCAGAATTGCAGGCAACCGATTTCAGGAGGTAGACTGGAATTGCATTTAAAGCATAGGAAAAGAGGCAGAACGTCCACAATGATGCACTTGGCCACAAAGAGCGTATGCGTTTTTTCCTGAATATATTCAGGAAAAAACGCATACGCCCTTTTTGGCCAACCAAGCAAGCTTGCAAAGGAAATCTGCACTACAATGCAGTCTCACTTCCCCCCAGTCAAAAGGGCCATCTGAAAAAAGTGTAAAATCCAGAAAGGCAGGGCAGGCCATGGAGAACTGGGAGCCTTGTTATGCTGATGGGCGGGATGTAAATTGCCAACAGCCACTTGGGAGAAGTGTATGGTGTTTCCTGAAACATCTAAAAAACAAAGCAACAGAGCCTAGGGCACTTCCACTTATGGTCCTATAGCTTAGGGAAATTAAAATCAAAAAGACACAGCCACCCCAAAATTTGGGACGGCTCTTTTACAGGAACCTCTTCTTCAGCACCAGTTAAATATGCCAGAGAGCAAATAATGGATAAAGAAGTGGCGGTACTTACGTACAACAGAATACCTCTCAGCAATGAAAACTATGTCACCAGGCCCGTACCAGCATAATGAGTGGATTGAGGCACGGTGATCCTAAGTGAAAAAAGTCACACAGAAAAAGAAACATCATAAGGTATCACTAATACATGGAATGTGAACTTGGTTACACATGAACTGAATTACAAAACAGAACAGGGTCTCATGTTTAGAAAACCAACTTATGCTTGCTTAAGGGGAAAGGTGAGTTGTGGTGCTGCATAAAAGCAGAGTTTGAAATTAGCACAGATACCGTTCCATAAGCTAAATATGTAATAGACAAGACCTACCCCTTGCTCAACAAAATGGACTCAACAATGAGGTATCACCTCACACCTGGTAGAATGGGCATCATCAGAAAATCTACAAACAAAAAATGCTGGAAATGTGTGGAGAAAAGGAACCCTCTTCCACTATTGTTGGGAATATAAATTGATACAGTCACTATGGAGAACAATATGGAGTTTCTTAAGAAACTAACAGTAGAATTACCATATGATACAGCAATCCCAGTTCTGGACATATACCCAGACAAAACCATAAATCAAAAAGAGACATTCACCGCAATGTTCATTGCCTCACTCTTTACAATATCGAGGTAATGGAAGCAACCTAAATGCCCACAGACAGACGAATGCATAAAGTTGTGGTACATATATAAAATGGAATATTACTAAGCCATGAAAAGGAATGAAATTAGGTCATTTGTAGAGACGTCGATGGATCTAGAGACTGTCATACAGAGTGAAGTAAGTCAGAAAGAGAAAAACAAATCTTGTATATTCATGCATATATGTGGAACCTAGAAAAACTGTACAGATTAACCATTTTGCAAGGCATAAATAGAGCAACAGATGTAGACAACAAACGTATGGACAACAAGGGGGGAAAGCTGTTGGGGGGGTTGGTGGTGGGAGGAGTTGAGAGACTGGGATTGGCATGTATACATTTATATGTATAAAATAGATAACCAATAAGAACCTGCTGTATAAAAATATAAAATAAAATTCAAAATTAAAAAGAAATAAAATTTAAAAAATAAAACAGAAAAAACAATTATTCCCTTCACATACATGTATTTATATGAATAAATTATTTCCATGCTTATATCTGTAAATACAAAAAAGAGGAATAAAATCTACCTTGAACCAAAAACGAAAAAGAGAAAAAAAACACAGAACCCACCAGTTCCACAGAGGAAAACCGTATCAGGGCACTTGCTCCAGTTGTAAACAATTCTGAAGTTGGTCAGTGGTGGGGAATCGTCTCCCATTCAGCCAGCAGCCCCCATGCAACAAGCGTCCTCATTGCAAAGCTGGGGCACCGTGCCGAGGCATCTGTGAGTAAACGTGAGCTGAGCCCCAGGCCAGTTGCTGCTGAACTATTCCCACCCGTCCCAGGTAAAACACCTGAATATATACAAGGACTTGAAAGCCTAGAGGAAGGGCCATAGAGCCACACGAGTGACAGCATACCGGCCGACTTGGTGCCTGCAGGCCAGCCAGGATGGTCCTGGCCCTGGGTGCTCTTCTGGAAGATTTCCATTTCCCTGCCTGAGATACCCATCCTGTCCCTGCCCCCACTGCTTTTTTCCTTCCTCACCTCTGCCCAGGGAGAAATTCCAGCAGCAGGTATGGGTGACACATCCTCTTCTTTAGCAGGTGGCAGCCTGGCAACTGCTGCAGAAAGTCCAGCAGAGCCCCACTCACACTGGGCCACCCACAAAGCCGTGGCCTCTCACTCCCTCCCACCAGACCAGCCCCGAGACTGCTGACAGGGCAGAGAAAATGGCGTCAGGCACGGCTGCAGGGCCTCTTGCTGCCTGGAGTGGTATTTATATTGATCTCAACCCAGGCACACCTGGGGAGGGCTGGCCGGCACGGTAAGGCTGCCCAGGTCAGCCAATCATCACCCCTCAGGGGCTCACAGTTGCAGAAAATGGAACTTGCTGAACCGGCCAGGTCCAAGGAACAGGTGTGGGCTCCTGAGAGTCAGGATAGACAAGGGGCTGCAGCTTTGGCTTGTTTTCTAATCATTTTATCTGGCCCATGAGTGGGAGACAACTTCAAGAAAACCCTCTCCTAATGAGAGGAACCCAGGAGTCAGGGAGAGGAGGGGTGGGTGGTGGTTGGAGACAGAGGCCTGGTGCCCTGGGTGCAGTGGAAGTCTCTGGAAGACCAGGTGGAGGGAGGCCGCACAGAGTGATGCCCAGGGTCACAGACCTGTCGCAGCTGCTGTTTGTTAGTTCAAGTCCTGCTCTGAGGTGCTCTGTGTCAGCTCTGAGCGACAGGTGAGCTGGGGGTGCTCTGCAATGAGGGCTATGTGCACGGTTCCTGTGTGCCCAGCCCTGCCACGGTACCTGCAAGGGTAGCTCTGTATCCTGGGAGGGGCCTGACCACGAGAGCCCTGTGGGCTGGGGTGGGGGTGGGGTACCTGCCCAGGTGAGCTCCATATTCTGGGATTGGTCTGACCACGAGAGCCCCATGGGCTGCTGGGGACCTGGTAAATGATGTCAGGACAGTCAGTGAAGCCACCGAGGATATACCTCCAGCTGCTCCTAATTCCTACACCCTGCTGGTCATTCTACCAACCACCAGGACATGGTATTCTGTATTAGTCTTCAATGATGCCTTCTTTTGTATTCCATTAGTCCCAGAGTCACAAGAAATTTTGGCTTGTGAGTGGCAGGACTCAACATACAACTAAAACAATACTTCCGGGCCGTCTTGCCCCAAGGGTGCAAAAATTCCCACACCATCTTTGGGGAAAGCTTAGCTAAAGACCTAAAAGTTCTACCTCTGGAAAAGGAAACCCTCCTTCAGTATGCAGACGACATTCTGATCGCCAGCCCTACTAAGGAGGCCTCTGAACTACCAAGCCAATAAAGGATAGAAGTTGTCCAAGAAAAAGCTCAAATATCACAGACTGCGGTGACCTGCCTGGGCTTCGTTCTCACAGAAGGTCGGAGAAGCCCATCCCAGGAAAGGGAAGAAACCATTTTCAGCCTTACCCCTTTCTAAAACTAGAAGACAGCTTAGGGGTTCCTGGGGAGGCCAGGGTTTGCTGCTTCTGGATCCCTAACTACAGTCTACTAGCTGGGCCTCTATATGAAACACTGAAAGGAAAAGATGATGATCCTTTTGAATAGAATCCAGAAGTGGCCTTTCAAGAATGGAAAGAGCAGTCAATTCAGACCCTTGCCCTGGAACTCCCTAATTTAGCTAAACCCTTTGACCTTTACATTCCCAGTGAAAGGTGAATCGCCATTGGAGAATTAGTGCAAAAACTGGGACCACTTGAAATGGAACAATGCAAGAATGCCATCCAGGTAGGATAAACTACGGGCACCAAGGGGCTTGGCCCACTGCCACATCTGGCCAAGATACTGGCGGTATCTAAAAACCTGGAAATCAGCAGCCCAAAAGGCCACCTCCCTCCTAAGGGAAAAGGACCCCACATGGTGATCCTAACCACCAACCATGCCCTGAAGTTGCAGGGTTCGCTCCGTGGGCACACCAACCTCGAGTGAGGAGGCCCTCCAACTCCAACATCCAGAGAGATAACCGGGGGCAAGAGGGCACCATGACGACTCGTGTGAACATCACTTGACCTGGAGTTTCTCTCATAAAACAACAAGAGTGTGTCCCAAAAGAGTAGACTACTGCTTGCAGGACTTACTGCACCCAGAGGGGAGCTAATAATCTTGGTGGGGGAACCGTATATCACACTGTCACCATAGAAAAGCCTACAGACACCTTGATGATGGTGGCCAATAAGACCAGCTGGACTCCTGTTTACTTCAAAAGGCTGTTGACTCAGTGGCCATCATGGTCCTTGATCACCACTGACCCTGGACTGTCTGGGAGTTGAGCAGGCAGGGCTCTGACACCTGGTGCTGTTTGTACGTTAATTCAGGGGCCTAATTGAAGAAAGCGCAGACTACTGGTCAGAGCATCTAGGCTGGCAGAAACGGTCAGCCTAAGGTGGCCGAACAAATGTGGGGCGGGGTGAAACCGGCCCCCACAGCGTCTCTGCACATCTCTTTCCTGGACCCTTAAAGGTCATTAGAATCTATAACACTTCCAATGCTGGTGCTCAGGTGGACGAGCAGGGAGGCAGGGGGCCTGGGGACAATCAACGTCACCTGGAGGATGCTGGGGAGAAGCTCTGACCCTCGCCCCCGGGTATGAGGGCTCCCAACTCAGCACTCAGCAGTTACAGAAGAAGGGTCTGCACCCTCAGCACTCCAAGAATGAGGAACGGGACAAAAGGCAGAGGAGGGGTTTGTCCCCAGCAAAGCCCATTAAAAATCCCTGGGAGGTAAAAATAGAATCTGGGCAATAAAGTCAAGTCTAACCTTTTTTATCCTTTGTGCTTTGTCTAATTTCATGTGCTCCTAGGGTCCCGCATGCAGAGGTTCCACACCCGGCACTTCAGACCAGATTTCCTAGTGCAGAATGGCTGGGACGACACCTCAGCTCCTGGGGCCCAGTGCAGACTCCGCGATATAGAGCCTGAGCTGCAGCCAACCCGGCCCTCGAGAGCTCCGCCCCCTCCCTCCCACTGACTCTGACAGGATCTCTACACAACAGCCCAGCCCACAGCCCACAGCCCACGGGGTAGTGCATGCTCTCACCTCTCCATTCTCTGATCAAAATATAAAGTTTCCTTTGCTTGTGAACCAAACTCAGTCTCGATCTGTTGGCCCCAATGACACTGGGCAGGGGGACACTTGTTGGGGTTCACTCTGGAGGATCAGTAACAGAAATTGAGACTATTGTAACCTCAATGAACAGATGTGTGAGCCAAACTGTAGTTAACATAGAACAGTGTATAAGGCTCGGGTAAAATAAGATGTTTCTAACACTTCCATTTGATATTTCCATCACTTTATTATAAGCAAGTTCAGTGAAAAGGTTTGTCTTATTTGTCAGGTCAATATTAGAGAAACGAAGTGATTTCTTTCCAAGGATGTACATCTAATAATCTTGGTTAAAGCTTCAATCTTGTTTTAAATGCTTTTCCATTGAAAATGATACCTCTCTTTCAGCTCCCCCATTTCTGAGAAGTATAAAATCTTATAATTTATTATTACCAAAGGGGAAAGGTGGGAGGAGGGATAAATTAACAGTTTGGGATTAACACATACACACTGCTATGTATAAAATAGATCATCAACAAGGAACTACTGTATAGCACAGGGAACTACACTCAACATTTTGCAATAACCTATAAGGGGAAATAATCTGGAAAAGAATAGATATTTTTATTGTCATTGTCATCTATCAATGACAGTTAAAGTGTAACCTAAGGGAAGCTGGTGGTGAGTGCTTCTGACCCTGAAGACTTCAATCATCTAAAGTTTGGACTCTGCCTACTTCCCAAGGCCCTTAATGAACATATGTGTAGCCGTAGCTTAAAAAATTCCCCAGTTTGGGTTTCGGGCAGACACTGATTTTGAAAAAGCCCTGGTGTTCTCCTTACATGAATGGGACTCTTCCTACTGCTAAAACATGTCTGTCACACCCAGAGGATGGTATACCGTCTGATCGGGAAGAGTTTGGAAAAGGCATCTCATCTCCTCATCTCCTGGTGCTCGGGTTCACCCCTCCAGCGTCTTTACTAACAGTCTCCCCACTTGGAGATGTCAGCACTGTCAACACCCTGTTGCGTACAGTTTAGAATTTGTCCAGAGGATGAAGCGGAAGGATGAGGAACAATGAGAGACAAGTCCTAGGTGTTCAGACAGGCACATGTCACTCTAATTTCCAATCAGGAAGACGAATTGACCAAAGGCTAGGGTTGCCCATGGAAACAGTATAGGGCTTGAGGAAATCCCGCTGCTTTGTGGCCAGTTCCCATAAACACAAGTTGAACAATGGAACTCAGGGGCAGTAAAATTCACGAAACTGCAGAGTTGAAAATATCCATCACTGAAAAATGTCTTGAGGAAAGTCAGAGAAAAGGACTTGTAAGCAAGGGAGAATGGCAGGAAAGGGATCTGAGGAGGTAGAAAGGACTCGCCATTAAGCATGAGAAAAGGAGCTGAACATTGCCAACATTGCAGTTGGCCAAAAAGGGTGTATGCGTTTTTTTCTGTATATATTCAAGAAAAGGGCATACACTTTTTTAGCCAAGCAAACAGGTGGGCACTGGAAGTCAATACTACAAAAGATATCACTTCGCATCAGTCAGAAGAGCCATCCTCATAAAGCGTAAACAACAGAAATGCAGGACAGGGCAAGGAGAAGAGGGAGCCCTGTGAGACTTATAGTGGAAATGTATATTGCCAACGGCCATTCTGGAGAAGTGTATTGTGTTTACTAAAGCATCTAAAAAATGAGCTACAGAGCATAGGGCACTTGCACTCATGGGCGTATATCTTGGGAAAAACAAAAATCGAGAGGACACAGGCACCCCAATGTTTACCCCCTCTCTGTTTAAAAGATCCTCGACTAGGATATAACTTAAATGTCTCTGGAGAGAAAAAATGGATAGAGATGTGGTACTTAGGTAGAGTGGAATATTATTCAGCCTGGAAATCAATGAAATATGGCCAGTTGTAACAACTCCGGAGGAGTTACGTATGATCATTCTAAGTGACATAATTCAAAAAGAAAAAGACACATATCATAAGATATCACTTAAAGGTGGAATCCAAAATGGCTACACATGAAATAAATTACAAAACAAAAACATAGTCAAATATGTAGGAAACACGCATAAGGCTGCTAAACGGGAAAGGTGGGGAGGGGTGAGGCATCATCCAGGAGGTTGAAATTAGCAAAGATACCATTCCAAATACCAAACTGATAATCAACAAGGCCTACACGGTAGCTAAAAGAACTGCACTCAGCACACTGAAGTCACCGGAAAAGAATATATACGACTGGTAAGAATCTGAAAAAGAATTTACTGATGTCTCTCTGTACGTGAATCAAGTGGATGTACAGCAGCAAGAAACAGAGCTTTGAAAATCAGCTGTAACCAATATAGTAATAAATTGAAAAAAATAAACGACAGAGAGACAGAGAAAACCTCTTACAACTTTTCCTCAGGGACGGTGATGCAACATGGATTGAACACATCTAGACCCACAGCAGGATGAGACATAAGGCTGGAAACTGTTTGCACTAAGAGAAATGTGAGGTTGGGTGAGGAAATGCACACCCTTTAAAGTAATACTACCTGGTACCCATTCAATGGGTCCCCAATCTGCAGGTTCAAGGGATCTTCCTACAGCTAAAACATGCATGGAAAACCCAGAGGACTGTACACCATGTGATCGGGAGATGTGTCTAAAATGCAGCTCATTTATCCTCTCCTGGTGCTCCTGTTCACCATTCCAGCCACGT
This sequence comes from Orcinus orca, assembly GCF_937001465.1. Lineage (NCBI taxonomy): Eukaryota > Metazoa > Chordata > Mammalia > Artiodactyla > Delphinidae > Orcinus > Orcinus orca. The sequence goes on from NW_026044100.1 coordinate 40,206, forward strand.
TACTTAGAATCTCCCCACTTGGAGAATCAGCACATTTAAACTTCTGTTTCACACATTTTGCAAATTGTGAGGAGGATGAACGGGAAGAGGGGGAACCAATGAGAGAATAGTTGTAGGGGTTTGGACGGGCACATATCACTCTAATTTCCCATTAAGAATAAGAATTGAAAAAAGGCTCAGCCCGCCTCGCCGGAGCCAAAATAGGGCCTGAAGCAATCCTGCGGGTTTGAGGCCAGCTCACAAAAGAGCAACTTAAAAAATGGAGCTCAGGGTCACTGCAATTCACAAACCTGCAGAGTTATAAATGAAAACTAACGTCCAAAACTATGTTGAGGTAAGGCAAAGAAGAGGATCTGAATGCAAGACAGAATTGCAAGAAACAGATTTCAAGAGATAGATTGGACTCGTCTTTAAAGCACATGAAAAGCGGCAGAATTTCGACAATGATGCAGTTGGCCCAAAAGGGCGTATGCGTTTTTCCTGATTATATCCAGGAAAAAACGCATACGCACTTTATGGGCAACGAAGCAAGCAAGCAATGCAAATGTGCACAACAAAGAAGTCTCATTTCCCACCGGTCAAAAGGGCCATCCTAAAAAATTGTAAAAACCAGAAATGCAGGACAGGCCATGGAGAACAGGGAGCCTTTATACGCTGATGGGCAGTGTGTGAACTGCCGAGAGCCACTCTGGAGAAGTGTATGGTGGTTCCTAAATCATCTAAAAAACAGAGCTACAGAGCATAGGACACTTCCAATCATGGGAATATATCTAGGGAAGTCTAAAAATCAACAAGACACAAGCACACCACAGTTTAGGGCTACTCTGTTTACAAGAACCTCAACTTCAGTACACCTTAAATATCCCAGGAAAGAGAACAATGGATAAAGAAGATGTGGTACTTATGTACAATGGAATATCTCTTCACCATGAAATCAATGTAATAAGGCTAGTAGAAGGATAAAGAGTGGATTTAGGTCCGATACTACTACTTGAAATAAGTCAAACAGAAAAAGAAACATATCATAAGATATCACTTATAGAGGGAGGGTAAATATGGCTGCACAAGAAATGAATTACAGAACAGAACAGTGTTTCACATTTAGAAAACACACTTATGTCAGCTTAAGGGGAAAGGAGAGGTGGGGTGATGCATAAAACCAGAGTTTGAAATTAGCACAGATACCGTTCAATAAACCAAATAGATATTAGACAAGATCTACACCTTGCTCAATGAACTGGCCTCAACACACCTTATATACCGCAGAGAAATATATCTGAGTAATAAGAATCTTAAAATCCATGTATTGATATATCTCCATAAGGGAATCAAGTGTGTGCAGAGCGGCACAAACACAGCAGTGAAAATGAGCTAAACCCCATTATAGAAATAAATTTTAAAAACAAAACGCAGAAACAATGAAAGAGAGAAAAATTCTTACAAAATTTGCTCAGGGGCTGTGATGCAACCTGGATTGACCACATATAAACCCACAGCTGGATAAGACATAAGGCTGCACACCTGGGGCTGAGAGAATTGGTGAGTTTTGGTGAGCAACTGCCAAAAGTTTAATGCAATACTTCATGCTACTCATTCCAAGGGTCCCAACAATCCAGGTTGAAGGGAATCTTCCTACAGCTAAACCATGCTTGGGAAACCCAGCGACTGGTATACCATATGATCGGGAAAGGTTTCTAAAACGCACCTCATTTTTCCTCTCCTGGGGCTCCGGATCGACATTCCAGCCGCTTTACTAACAACATCCCCACATGGAGAGTCAATGCCTTTAAGTTATGGTATCGCACAGTCTGCAGTTAGTGCGGAGGATGAATGGGAATAGGGGGAACCAGTGAGAAACAAGCTGTAGCGGTTTCAATGGGCACATGTCACTCTAATTTCACATCAGTAAGAAGAATAAACCAAAGGCACAGCAAGGTGCCCCAGAAGAAGAATAGGGCCTGAAGGAATCCTGTGGTTATGAGGCAAGACCACAAAAATATGAGCTGAAAAATGGAGCTAAGGGCCACTGCAATTCAAAAACGTGCAGACTTATAAAGGCCAACTATTTTCAAAAACTATATTGAGGTAAGGCTATGAATAGGCATTGAAAGCAAGGCAGAATTGCAGGAAACCTATTTCAGGAGGTAAACAGGAATTGCATTTAAAGCATAGGAAAAGAGGCAGAACGTCGACAATGATGCACTTGGCCAAAAAGGGCGTATGCGTTTTTTCCTGAATATATTCAGGAAAAAAACGCATACGCGCTTTTTGGCCAACCAAGCAAGCTTGCAAAGGAAATCTGCACTACAATGAAGTCTCACTTCACCCTGGTCAAAAGGGCCATCTGAAAAAAGTGTAAAATCCAGAAAGGCAGGACATGCCATGGAGAACTGGGAGCCTTGTTATGCTGATAGGCGGGATGTAATTTGCCAACAGCCACTAGGGAGAAATGTATGGTGTTTCCTGAAACATCTAAAAAACAAAGCAACAGAGCCTAGGGCACTTCCACTTATGGTCCTATAGCTTAGGGAAATTAAAATCAAAAAGACACAGCCACCCCAAAGTTTTGGATGGCTCTGTTTACAAGAACCTCGTTTATGGTACAAGTTCAATATCGCAGAAAGTGAAAAATGGATAAAGAAGTTCTGGTACTTACGTACAATGCAATATCACTCAGCAATGAAATCTATGTCATGAGGCCCATAGCAGCATAATGAGTGGATTCAGATATGATGATTCTAACTGAAATAAGTCACACAGAAAAAGAAACATCATAAGATATCACTAATACACGGAATGTAAACTTGCTACACAGGAACAGAGTTACAAAACAGAATAAGGTCTCAAATTTAGAAAACCAACTTATGCTTGCTTAACAGGAAAGGTGAGTTGGGGTGCTGCATAAAACCAGAGATTGAAATGAGCACAGATAAAGTTCCTTAAGACAAATATGGAATAGACAAGAGCTACTCCTTGCTCAACGAGATGGATTCAACACCCCATATTAAACGCATAAGTATATACCTGACTAGTAAGTATCTTAAAACCTATGGATTGCTATGTCTCCAAAAGAGAATCAAGCGTGTGTACAGGGGCAAAAACGCAGCAGTGATAGGATTGGAGAGGTTCGGTGAGCAAATGAAGACCCTTTGAAGTCATATTGCATGGTACCTTCTCGACGGGTCTCAACTCTCCAGATTTATGGGATTCTTCCTTCAGCTAAAACACGCATGTGGAACCCAGAGTATGATCAACCGTGTGATCGGGAGATGTGTTCAAATATGTCTCAGTTCCCATCACCTGGTACTCGGGTGCAACATTCCAGACGCTTTACTAACACTCTCCCGACTTGGAGAGTCAATGCCTTTAACCTCCTGTTTGGCCCAGTTTGCAATTTCTGCAGGAGATGAACAGGAATAGGGAGAACCAATGAGAGACTAGCTGGAGGTGTCGGGACGGGCAAATTTAACTCTCATTTCCCACCAGGAAGAGGAATTAACCAAAGGTCAGCATCCCATGCCGGAACAAGATTAGGGCCTGAAGCAATCCTGCGGTGTTGCGGTCAGCTCACAAGAAAGCGAGTTGAAGAAAGGAGCTCAGGGGCACTGTAATTCACAAACCTGCAGAGTTATAAATGACAGCTATCGTCCAAAAATATACTGAAGTAAGGCTGCCAAGAGGACTTGAAAGCGGGGCAGAATTGCAGGAAACCGATTTCAGGAGGTAGACAGGAATTGCATTTAAAGCATAGGAAAAGAGGCAGAACGTCCTCAATCATGCACTTGGCCAAAAAGTGCATATGCGTTTTTTCCTGAATATATTCAGGAAAAAACGCATACGCCCTTTTTGGCCAACCAAGCAAGCTTGCAAAGAAAATCTGCACTACAATGAAGTCTCACTTCCCCCCGGTCAAAAGGGCCATCTGAAAAAAGTGTAAAATCCAGAAAGGCAGGACAGGCCATGGAGAACTGGGAGTCTTGTTATGCTGATGGGCGGGATGTAAATTGCCAACAGTCACTCTGGAGAAGTGTATGGTGTTTCCTGAAACATCTAAAAAACAAAGCAACAGAGCCTAGGGCACTTCCACTTATGGTCCTATAGCTTAGGGAAATTAAAATCAAAAAGACACAGCCACCCCAAAGTTTGGGACGGCTCTGTTTACAAGAAACTCTTTTATTGGACAGGTTCAATATCGCAGAAAGTGAAAAATGGATAAAGAAGTTGTGGTACTTACGTACAACGCAATATCACTCAGCAATGAAATCTATGTCATCAGGCCCGTAGCAGCATAATGAGTGGATTCAGGTATGACGATTCTAACTGAAATAAGTCAAACAGAAAAAGAAACATCATAAGATATCACTAATACACGGAATGTAAACTTGGCTACACAGGAACTGGATTACAAAAGAGAACAGGGCCTCAAATTTAGAAAACCAACTTATGCTTGCTTAAGGGGAAAGGTGAGTCGGGGTGCTGCATAAAACCAGAGATTGAAATGAGCACAGATAAAGTTCCTTAAGCCAAATATGGAATAGACAAGAGCTACTCCTTGCTCAACGAAATGGACTCAACACCCCATATTAAACGCCTAAGAATGTACCTGACTAGTAAGTATCTTAAAACCTATCGATCGCTATGTCTCCGAAAGAGAATCAAGCATGTGTACAGGGGCATAAACGCAGCAGTGATAGTCTTGGAGAGGTTCGGTGAGCAAATGAAGACCCTTTGAAGTCATATTGCATTGTACCCATTCCACGGGTCTCAACTCTCCAGATTTAAGGGATTCTTCCTTCAGCTAAAACATGCATGTGGAACTCAGAGTATGATCAACCGTGAGATCGGGAGACATGTTCCAATATGTCTCAGTTCTCGTACCCTGGTACTCGGGTGCAACATTCCAGACGCTTAACTAACACTCTCCTGACTTGGAGAGTCAGTGCCTTTAACCTCCTGTTTGGCCCAGTTTGCAAATTCCGCGGAAGATGTACAGGAATAGGGAGAACCAATGAGAGACTAGCTGGAGGTGTCTGGACGGGCAAATTTAACTCTCATTTCCCACCAGGAAGAGGAATTAACCAAAGGCTCAGCATGCCATGCTGGAACCAGATTAGGGCCTGAAGCAATCCTGCGGTGTTGCGGGCAGCTCACAAGAAAGCGAGTTGAAGAAAGGAGCTCAGGTGCACTGTAATTCACAAACCTGCAGAGTTATAAATGACAGCTATCGTCCAAAAATATACTGAAGTAAGGCTGCCAAGAGGACTTGAAAGCGGGGTAGAATTGCAGGAAACCGATATCGGGAGGTAGACTGGAATTGCATTTAAAGCACAGGAAAAGAGGCAGAACGTCAACAATGATGCACTTGGCCAAAAAGGGCGTATGCGTTTTTTCCTGAATATATTCAGGAAAAAACGTATATGCCCTTTTTGGCCAACCAAGCAAGCTTGCAAAGGAAATCTGCACTACAATGAAGTCTCACTTCCCCCCGGTCAAAAGGGCCATCTGAAAAAAGTGTAAAATCCAGAAAGGCAGGACAGGCCATGGAGAACTGGGAGCCTTGTTATGCTGATGGGCGGGATGTAAATGGCCAACAGCCACTGGGGAGAAGTGTATGCTGTTTCCTGAAACATCTAAAAAACAAAGCAACAGAGCCTAGGTCAATTCCACTTATGGTCCTATAGCTTAGGGAAATTAAAATCAAAAAGACACAGCCACCCCAAAATTTGGGACGGCTCTGTTTACAAGAACCTCGTTTACGGTACAAGTTCAATATCACAGAAAGCGAAAAATGGATAAAGAAGTTGTGGTACTTACGTACAATGCAATATCACTCAGCAAAGAAATGTATTTCATCAGGCCCGTAGCAGCATAATGAGTGGATTCAGGTATGATGATTCTAACTGAAATAAGTCACACAGAAAAAGAAACATCATAAGATATCACTAATACACGGAATGTAACCTTGGCTACACAGGAACTGAATTACAAAACAGAACAGGGTCTCAAATTTAGAAAACCAACTTATGCTTGCGTAAGGGGAAACGTGAGTTGGGGTGCTCCACAAAACCAGAGATTGAAATGAGCACAGATAAAGTTCCTTAAGCCAAATATGTAATAGACAAGAGCTACTCCTTGCTCAACGAGATGGATTCAACACCCCATATTAAACGCCTAAGAATGTACCTGACTAGTAAGTATCTTAAAACCAATGGATTGCTATGTCTCCGAAAGAGAATCAAGCATGTGTACAGGGGTATAAACGCAGCAGTGATAGGATTGGAGAGGTTCGGTGAGCAAATGAAGACCCTTTGAAGTCATATTGCATGGTACCCATTCCATGGGTCTCAACTCTCCAGGTTTAAGGGATTCTTCCTTCAGCTGAAACATGCATGTGGAACCCAGAGTATGATCAACCGTGTGATCTGGAGACGTGTTCAAATATGTCTCAGTTTTCATCCCCTGGTTCTCGGGTGCATCATTCCAGACGCTTTACTAACACTCTCCCGACTTGGAGAGTCAGTGCCTTTAACCTCCTGTTTGGCCCAGTTTGCAATTTCTGCGGAAGATGAACAGGAACAGGGAGGACCAATGAGAGACTAGCTGGAGGTGTCTGGACGCGCAAGATTAACTCTCATTTCCCGCCAGGAAGAGGAATTAACCAAAGGCTCAGCGTGCCATGCCGGAACCCCATTAGGGCCTGAAGCAATCCTGCGGTGTTGCGGCCAGCTCACAAGAAAGCGAGTTGAAGAAAGGAGCTCTGGGGCACTGTAATTCACAAACCTGCACAGTTATAAATGACAGCTATCGTCCAAAAATATACTGAAGTAAGGCTGCCAAGAGGACTTGAAAGCGGGGCAGAATTGCAGGAAACCGATATCGGGACGTAGAGTGGAATTGCACTTAAAGCATAGGAAAAGAGGCAGGACGTCCACAATGATGCACTTGGCCAAAAAGTGCGTATGCGTTTTTTCCTGAATATATTCAGGAAATAACGTATATGCCCTTTTTGGCCAACCAAGCAAGCTTGCAAAGGAAATCTGCACTACAATGAAGTCTCACTTCCCCCCGGTAAAAAGGGCCATCTGAAAAAAGTGTAAAATCCAGAAAGGCACGACAGGCCATGGAGAACTGGGAGCCTTGTTATGCTGATGGGAGGGATGTAAATTGCCAACAGCCACTGGGGAGAAGTGTATGCTGTTTCCTGAAACATCTAAAAAACAAAGCAACAGAGTGTAGGTCAATTCCACTTATGGTCCTATAGCTTAGGGAAATTAAAATCAAAAAGACACAGCCACCCCAAAGTTTGGGATGGCTCTGTTTACAAGAACCTCGTTTACGGTACAAGTTCAATATCGCAGAAATCGAAAAATGGATAAAGAAGTTGTGGTACTTACGTACAATGCAATATCACTCATCAAAGAAATCTATTTCATCAGGCCCATAGCAGCGTAATGAGTGGATTCAGGTATGATGATTCTAACTGAAATAAGTCACACAGAAAAAGAAACATCATAAGATATCACTAATACACGGAATGTAAACTTGGCTACACAGGAACTGGATTACAAAAGAGAACAGGGCCTCAAATTTAGAAAACCAACTTAAGCTTGCTTAAGGGGAAAGGTGAGTTGGGGTGCTACATAAAACCAGAGATTGAAATGAGCACAGATAAAGTTCCTTAAGCCAAATATGGAATAGACAAGAGCTACTCCTTGGTCAACGAAATGGACTCAACACCCCATATTAAACGCCTAAGAATGTACCTGACTAGTAAGTATCTTAAAACCTATCGATCGCTATGTCTCCGAAAGAGAATCAAGCATGTGTACAGGGGCATAAACGCAGCAGTGATAGTCTTGGAGAGGTTCGGTGAGCAAATGAAGACCCTTTGAAGTCATATTGCATTGTACCCATTCCACGGGTCTCAACTCTCCAGATTTAAGGGATTCTTCCTTCAGCTAAAACATGCATGTGGAACTCAGAGTATGATCAACCGTGAGATCGGGAGACATGTTCCAATATGTCTCAGTTCTCGTCCCCTGGTACTCGGGTGCAACATTCCAGACGCTTAACTAACACTCTCCCGACTTGGAGAGTCAGTGCCTTTAACCTCCTGTTTGGCCCAGTTTGCAATTTCTGCGGAAGATGAACAGGAATAGGGAGAACCAATGAGAGACTAGCTGGAGGTGTCTTGACGGGCAAATATAACTCTCATTTCCCACCAGGAAGAGGAATTAACCAAAGGCTCAGCGTGCCGTGCCGGAACCAGATAAGGGCCTGAAGCAATCCTGTGGTGTTGCGGCCAGCTCACAAGAAAGCGAGTTGAAGAAAGGAGTTCAGGGGCACTGTAATTCACAAACCTGCAGAGTTATAAATGACAGCTATCGTCCAAAAATATACTGAAGTAAGCCTGACAAGAGGACTTGAAAGCGGGGCAGAATTGCAGGAAACCGATTTCAGGAGGTACACTGGAATTGCATTTAAAGCATAGGAAAAGAGGCAGAACGTCGACAATGATGCACTTGGCCAAAAAGGGCGTATGCGTTTTTTCCTGAATATATTCAGGAAAAAACGCATACGCCCTTTTTGGCCAACCAAGCAAGCTTGCAAAGGAAATCTGCACTACAATGAAGTCTCACTTCCCCCCGGTCAAAAGGCCCATCTGAAAAAAGTGTAAAATCCAGCAAGGCAGGACAGGCTTTGGAGAACTGGGAGCCTTGTTATGCTGTTGGGCGGGATGTAAATTGCCAACAGCCACTCGGGAGAAGTGTATGGTGTTTCCTGAAACATCTAAAAAACAAAGCAACACAGCCTAGGACACTTCCACTTATGGTCCTATAGCTTAGGGAAATTAAAATGAAAAAGACACAGTCACCCCAAAGTTTGGGACGGCTCTGTTTACAAGAAACTCTTTTACGGGACAGGTTCAATATCGCAGAAAGTGAAAAATAGATAAAGAAGTTGTGGAACTTACGTACAATGCAATATCACTCAGCAATGAAATCTATGTCATCAGGCCCGTAGCAGCATAATGAGTGGATTCAGGTATGATGATTCTAACTGAAATAAGTCACACAGAAAAAGAAACATCATAAGATATCAATAATACACGGAATGTAAACTTGGCTACAGAGGAACTGGATTACAAAAGAGAAGAGGGTCTCAAATTTAGAAAACCAACTTATGCTTGCTTAAGGGGAAAGGTGAGTTGGGGTGCTGCATAAAACCAGAGATTGAAATGAGCACAGATAAAGTTCCTTAAGCCAAATATGGAATACACCAGAGCTACTCCTTGCTCAACGAAATGGACTCAACACCCCATATTAAACGCCTAAGAATGTACCTGACTAGTAAGTATCTTAAAACCTATGGATTGCTATGTCTCTGAAAGAGAATCAAGCGTGTGTACAGGGGCATAAACGCAGCAGTGATAGGATTGGAGAGGTTCGGTGAGCAAATGAAGACCCTTTGAAGTCATATTGCATGGTACCCATTCCACGGGTCTCAACTCTCCAGGTTGAAGAGATTCTTCCTTCAGCTAAAACATGCATGTGGAACCCAGAGTATGATCAACCATGTGATCGGGAGACGTGTTCAAATATGTCTCAGTTCTCGTCCCCTGGTACTCGGGTGCAACATTCCAGACGCTTTACTAACACTCTCCCGACTTGGAGAGTCAGGGCCTTTAATCTCCTGTTTGGCCCAGTTTGCAATTTCTGCGGAAGATGAACAGGAATAGGGAGAACCAATGAGAGAATAGCTGGAGGTGTCTGGACGGGCAAATTTAACTCTCATTTCCCACCAGGAAGAGGAATTAACCAAAGGCTCAGCGTGCCGTGCCAGAACAAGATTAGGGCCTGAAGCAATCCTGCGGTGTTGCGGCCGGCTCACAAGAAAGCGAGTTGAAGAAAGGAGTTCAGGGGCACTGTAATTCACAAACCTGCAGAGTTATAAATGACAGCTTTCGTCCAAAAATATACTGAAGTAAGGCTGCCAAGAGGACTTGAAAGCGGGGCAGAATTGCAGGAAACCGATTTCAGGAGGTGGACTGGAATTGCATTTAAAGCATGGGGAAAGAGGCAGAACGTCCACAATGATGCACTTGGACAAAATGGCGTATGCGTTTTTTCCTGAATATATTCAGGCAAAAACGCATACGCCCTTTTTGGCCAACCAAGCAAGCTTGCAAAGGAAATCTGCACTACAATGAAGTCTCACTTCCCCCCGGTCAACAGGGTCATCTGAAGAAACTGTAAAATCCAGAAAGGCAGGACAGCCCATGGAGAACTGGGAGCCTTGTTATGCTGTTGGGCGGGATGTAAATTGCCAACAGCCACTCGGGAGAATTGTATGGTGTTTCCTGAAACATCTAAAAAACAAAGCAACAGAGCCTAGGGCACTTCCACTAGTGGTCCTATAGCTTAGGGAAATAAAATCAAAAAGACACAGCCACCCCAATGTTTGGGACGGCTCTGTTTACAAGAACCTCATTTACGGTACAAGTTCAATTTCGCAGAAAGTGAAAAATGGATAAAGAAGTTGTGCTACTTACGTACAATGCAATATCACTCAACAATGAAATCTATGTCATCAGGCCCGTAGCAGCATAATGAGTGGATTCAGGTATGATGATTCTAACTGAAATAAGTCACACAGAAAAAGAAACATCATAAGATATCACTAATACACGGAATGTAAACTTGGCTACACAGGAACTGGATTACAAAACAGAAAAGGGTCTCAAATTTAGAAAACCAACTTATGCTTGCTTAAGGGGAAAGGTGAGTTGGGGTGCTGCATAAAACCAGAGATTGAAATGAGCACAGATAAAGTTCCTTAAGCCAAATATGTAATAGACAAGAGCTACTCCTTGCTCAACGAAATGGACTCAACACCCCATATTAAACGCCTAAGAATGTACCTGACTAGTAAGTATCTTAAAACCTATGGATTGCTATGTCTCTGAAAGAGAATCAAGCGTGTGTACAGGGGCATAAATGCAGCAGTGATAGGATTGGAGAGGTTCGGTGAGCAAATGAAGACCCTTTGAAGTCATATTGCATGGTACCCATTCTACGGGTCTCAACTCTCCAGGTTTAAGGGATTCTTCCTTCAGCTAAAGCATGCATGTGGAACCCAGTGTATGATCAACCATGTGATCGGGAGACGTGTTCCAATATGTCTCAGTTCTCGTCCCCTGGTACTCGGGTGCAACATTCCAGATGCTTTACTAACACTCTCCCGACCTGGAGAGTCAGTGCCTTTAACCTCCTGTTTGTCCCAGTTTGCAATTTCTGTGAAAGATGAACAGGAATAGGGAGAACCAATGAGAGACTAGCTGGAGGTGTCTGGGCGGGCAAATTTAACTCTCATTTCCCACCAGGAAGAGGAATTAACCAAAGGCTCAGCGTGCCGTGCCAAAAGAAGATTAGGGCCTGAAGCATTCCTGCGGTGTTGCGGGCAGCTCACAAGAAAGCGAGTTGAAGAAAGGAGCTCAAGGGCACTGTAATTCACAAACCTGCAGAGTTATAAATGACAGCTATCGTCCAAAAATATACTGAAGTAAGGCTGCCAAGAGGACTTGAAAGCGGGGCAGAATTGCAGGCAACCGATTTCAGGAGGTAGACTGGAATTGCATTTAAAGCATAGGAAAAGAGGCAGAACGTCCACAATGAAGCACTTGGCCAAAAAGGGCGTATGCGTTTTTTCCTGAATATATTCAGGAAAAAACGCATACGCCCTTTTTGGCCAACCAAGCAAGCTTGCAAAGGAAATCTGCACTACAATGAAGTCTCACTTCCCCCCGGTCAATGGGCCATCTGAGAAAAGTGTAAAATCCAGAAAGGCAGGACAGGCCATGGAGAACTGGGAGCCTTGTTATGCTGATGGGCGGGATGTAAATTGCCAACAGCCACTGGGGAGAAGTGTATGGTGTTTCCTGAAACATCTAAAAAACAAAGCAACAGAGCCTAGGGCACTTCCACTTATGGTCCTATAGCTTAGGGAAATTAAAATCTAAAAGACACAGCCACCCCAAAGTTTGGGACGGCTCTGTTTACAAGAAACTCGTTTACGGGACAAGTTCAATATCACAGAAAGTGGAAAATGGATAAAGAAGTTGTGGTACTTACGTACAATGCAATATCACTCAGCAATGAAATCTATGTCATCAGGCCCGTAGCAGCATAATGAGTGGATTCAGGTATGATGATTCTAACTGAAATAAGTCACACAGAAAAAGAAACATCATAAGATATCACTAATACACGGAATGTAAACTTGGCTACACAGGAACTGGATTACAAAAGAGAACAGGGTCTCAAATTTAGAAAACCAACTTATGCTTGCTTAAGGGGAAAGGTGAGTTGGGGTGCTGCATAAAACCAGAGATTGAAATGAGCACAGATAAGGTTCCTTAAGCCAAATATGGAATAGACAAGAGCTACTCCTTGCTCAACGAAATGGACTCAACACCCCATATTAAACGCCTAAGAATGTACCTGACTAGTAAGTATCTTAAAACCTATGGATCGCTATGTCTCCGAAAGAGAATCAAGCATGTGTACAGGGGCATAAACGCAGGAGTGATACGATTGGAGAGGTTCGGTGAGCAAATGAAGACCCTTTGAAGTCATATTGCATGGTACCCATTACACGGGTCTCAACTCTCCAGGTTTAAGGGATTCTTCCTTCAGCAGAAACATGCATGTGGAACCCAGGGGATGATCAACCGTGTGATCGGGAGACGTGTTCTAATATGTCTCAGTTTTCTCCCCTGGTACTCGGGTGCAACATTCCAGACGCTTTACTAACACTCTCCCGACTTGGAGAGTCAGTGCCTTTAACCTCCTGTTTGGCCCAGTTTGCAATTTCTGCGGAAGATGAACAGGGATAGGGAGGACCAATGAGAGACTAGTTGGAGGTGTCTGGACGGGCAAATTTAACTCTCATTTCCCACCAGGAAGAGAAATTAACCAAAGGCTCAGAGTGCCGTGCCGCAACCAGATTATGGCCTGAAGCAATCCTGCGGTGTTGCGGCCAGCTCACAAGAAAGCGAGTTGAAGAAAGGAGCTCAGGGGCACTGTAATTCACAAACCTGCAGAGTTATAAATGACAGCTATCGTCCAAAAATATACTGAAGTAAGGCTGCCAAGACGACTTGAAAGCGGGGCAGAATTGCAGGAAACCGATTTCAAGAGGTAGACTGGAATTGCATTTAAAGCATAGGAAAAGAGGCAGAACGTCCACAATGATGCACTTGGCCAAAAAGGGCGTATGCGTTTTTTCCTGAATATATTCAGGAAAAAACGCATACGCCCTTTTTGGCCAACCAAGCAAGCTTGCAAAGGAAATCTGCACTGCAATGAAGTCTCACTTCCCCCTGGTCAAAAGGGCCATCTGAAAAAAGTGTAAAATCCAGAAAGGCAGGACAGGCCATGGAGAACTGGGAGCCTTGTTATGCTGTTGGGCGGGATGTAAATTGCCAACAGCCACTCTGGAGAAGTGTATGGTGCTTCCTGAAACATCTAAAAAACAGAGGAACAGAGCCTAGGGCACTTCCACTTATGGTCCTATAGCTTAGGGAAATTAAAATGAAAAAGACACAGCCACCCCAAAGTTTGGGATGGCTCTGTTTACAAGAACCTCGATAACGGTACAAGTTCAATATCGCAGAAAGCGAAAAATGGATAAAGAAGTTGTGGTACTTACGTACAATGCAATATCACTCAGCAATGAAATCTGTCATCAGACCCGTAGCAGCATAATGAGTGGATTCAGGTATGATGATTCTAACTTTAATAAGTCACACAGAAAAAGAAACATCATAAGATATCACTAATACACGGAATGTAACCTTGGCTACACAGGAACTGAATTACAAAACAGAACAGGGTCTCAAATTTAGAAAACCAACTTATGCTTGCTTAAGGGGAAAGGTGAGTTGTGGTGCTGCATAAAACCAGAGAGTGAAATGAGCACAGATAAAGGTCCTTAAGCCAAATATGTAATAGACAAGAGCTACTCCTTGCTCAACGAAATGGACTCAACACCCCATATTAAACGCCTAAGAATGTACCTGACTAGTAAGTATCTTAAAACCTATGGATTGCTATGTCTCCGAAAGAGAATCAAGCGTGTGTACAGGGGCATAAACGCAGCAGTGATAGGATTGGAGAGGTTCGGTGAGCAAATGAAGACCCTTTGAATTCATATTGCATGGTACCCATTCCACGGGTCTCAACTCTCCAGGTTTAAGGGATTCTTCCTTCAGCTGAAACATGCATGTGGAACCCAGAGTATGATCAACCGTGTGATCAGGAGACGTGTTCAAATATGTCCCAGTTTTCGTCCCCTGGTACTCGGGTGCAACATTCCAGACGCTTTACTAACACTCTCCCGACTTGGAGAGTCAGTGCCTTTAACCTCCTGTTTGGCCCAGTTTGCAATTTCTGCAGAAGATGAACAGAAATAGGGAGGACCAATGAGAGACTAGCTGGAGGTGTCTGGACGGGCAAGTTTAACTCTCATTTCCTGCCAGGAAGAGGAATTAACCAAAGGCTCAGCGTGCCATGCCGGAACCAGATTAGGGCTTGAAGCAATCCTGTGGTGTTGTGGCCAGCTCACAAGAAAGCGAGTTGAAGAAAGGAGCTAAGGGGCACTGTAATTCACAAACTTGCAGAGTTATAAATGACAGCTATCGTCCAAAAATATACTGAAGTAAGGCTGCCAAGAGGACTTGAATGTTGGGCAGAATTGCAGGAAACCGATATCGGGACGTAGAGTGGAATTGCATTTAAAGCATAGGAAAAGAGGCAGAACGTCCACAATGATGCACTTGGCCAAAAAGGGCGTATGCGTTTTTTCCTGAATATATTCAGGAAAAAACGCATACGCCCTTTTTGGCCAACCAAGCAAGCTTGCAAAGGAAATCTGCACTACAATGAAGTCTCACTTCCCCCCGGTAAAAAGGGCCATCTGAAAAAAGTGTAAAATCCAGAAAGGCAGGACAGGCCATGGAGAACTGGGAGCCTTGTTATGCTGATGGGCGGGATGTAAATTGCCAACAGCCACTGGGGAGAAGTGTATGCTGTTTCCTGAAACATCTAAAAAACAAAGCAACAGAGCCTAGGTCAATTCCACTTATGGTCCTATAGCTTAGGGAAATTAAAATCAAAAAGACACAGCCACCCCATTATTTGGGACGGCTGTGTTTACAAGAACCTCGTTTACGGTACAAGTTCAATATCGCAGAAAGCAAAAAATGGATAAAGAAGTTGTGGTACTTACGTACAATGCAATATCACTCAGCAATGAAATCTATGTCATCAGGCCCGTAGCAGCATAATGAGTGGATTCAGGTATGATGATTCTAACTGAAATAAGTCACAAAGAAAAAGAAACATCATAAGATATCACTAATACACGGAATGTAAACTTGGCTACACAGGAACTGGATTACAAAAGAGAAGACGGTCTCAAATTTAGAAAACCAACTTATGCTTGCTTAAGGGGAAAGGTGAGTTGGGGTGCTGCATAAAACCAGAGATTGAAATGAGCACAGATAAAGTTCCTTAAGCCAAATATGTAATAGACAAGAGCTACTCCTTGCTCAACGAAATGGACACAACACCCCATATTAAACGCCTAAGAATGTACCTGACTAGTAAGTATCTTAAAACCTATGGATTGCTATGTCTCTGAAAGAGAATCAAGCGTGTGTACAGGGGCATAAACGCAGCAGTGATAGGATTGGAGAGGTTCGGTGAGCAAATGAAGACCCTTTGAAGTCATATTGCATGGTACCCATTCCACGGGTCTCAACTCTCCAGGTTTAAGGGATTCTTCCTTCAGCTGAAACATGCATGTGGAACCCAGAGTATGATCAACCGTGTGATCACGAGACGTGTTCAAATATGTCTCAGTTTTCATCCCCTGGTACTCGGGTGCAACATTCCAGACGCTTTACTAACACTCTCCTGACTTGGAGAGTCAGTGCCTTTAACCTCCTGTTTGGCCCAGTTTGCAAATTCCGCGGAAGATGGACAGGAATAGGGAGAACCAATGAGAGACTAGCTGGAGGTGTCTGGACGGGCAAATTTAACTCTCATTTCCCACCAGGAAGAGGAATTAACCAAAGGCTCAGCATGCCATGCCGGAACCAGATTAGGGCCTGAAGCAATCCTGCGGTGTTGCGGGCAGCTCACAAGAAAGCGAGTTGAAGAAAGGAGCTCAGGGGCACTGTAATTCACAAACCTGCAGAGTTATAAATGACAGCTATCGTCCAAAAATATACTGAAGTAAGGCTGCCAAGAGGACTTGAAAGCGGGGTAGAATTGCAGGAAACCGATATCGGGAGGTAGACTGGAAGTGCATTTAAAGCACAGGAAAAGAGGCAGAACGTCAACAATGATGCACTTGGCCAAAAAGGGCGTATGCGTTTTTTCCTGAATATATTCAGGAAAAAACGTATATGCCCTTTTTGGCCAACCAAGCAAGCTTGCAAAGGAAATCTGCACTACAATGAAGTCTCACTTCCCCCCGGTCAAAAGGGCCATCTGAAAAAAGTGTAAAATCCAGAAAGGCAGGACAGGCCATGGAGAACTGGGAGCCTTGTTATGCTGATGGGCGGGATGTAAATGGCCAACAGCCACTGGGGAGAAGTGTATGCTGTTTCCTGAAACATCTAAAAAACAAAGCAACAGAGCCTAGGTCAATTCCACTTATGGTCCTATAGCTTAGGGAAATTAAAATCAAAAAGACACAGCCACCCCAAAATTTGGGACGGCTCTGTTTACAAGAACCTCGTTTACGGTACAAGTTCAATATCACAGAAAGCGAAAAATGGATAAAGAAGTTGTGGTACTTACGTACAATGAAATATCACTCAGCAAAGAAATCTATTTCATCAGGCCCGTAGCAGCATAATGAGTGGATTCAGGTATGATGATTCTAACTGAAATAAGTCACACAGAAAAAGAAACATCATAAGATATCACTAATACACGGAATGTAACCTTGGCTACACAGGAACTGAATTACAAAACAGAACAGGGTCTCAAATTTAGAAAACCAACTTATGCTTGCGTAAGGGGAAACGTGAGTTGGGGTGCTCCACAAAACCAGAGATTGAAATGAGCACAGATAAAGTTCGTAAGCCAAATATGTAATAGACAAGAGCTACTCCTTGCTCAACGAAATGGACTCAACACCCCATATTAAACGCCTAAGAATGTACCTGACTAGTAAGTATCTTAAAACCAATGGATTGCTATGTCTCCGAAAGAGAATCAAGCGTGTGTACAGGGGCATAAACGCAGCAGTGATAGGATTGGAGAGGTTCGGTGAGCAAATGAAGACCCTTTGAAGTCATATTGCATGGTACCCATTCCATGGGTCTCAACTCTCCAGGTTTAAGGGATTCTTCATTCAGCTGAAACATGCATGTGGAACCCAGAGTATGATCAACCATGTGATCAGGAGACGTGTTCAAATATGTCTCAGTTTTCATCCCCTGGTTCTCGGGTGCATCATTCCAGACGCTTTACTAACACTCTCCCGACTTGGAGAGTCAGTGCCTTTAACCTCCTGTTTGGCCCAGTTTGCAATTTCTGCGGAAGATGAACAGGAACAGGGAGGACCAATGAGAGACTAGCTGGAGGTGTCTGGACGCGCAAGATTAACTCTCATTTCCCGCCAGGAAGAGGAATTAACCAAAGGCTCAGCGTGCCATGCCGGAACCAGATTAGGGCCTGAAGCAATCCTGCGGTGTTGCAGCCAGCTCACAAGAAAGCGAGTTGAAGAAAGGAGCTCTGGGGCACTGTAATTCACAAACCTGCAGAGTTATAAATGACAGCTATCGTCCAAAAATATACTGAAGTAAGGCTGCCAAGAGGACTTGAAAGCGGGGCAGAATTGCAGGAAACCGATATCGAAACATAGAGTGGAATTGCACTTAAAGCATAGGAAAAGAGGCAGGACGTCCACAATGATGCACTTGGCCAAAAAGGGCGTATGCGTTTTTTCCTGAATATATTCAGGAAATAACGTATATGCACTTTTTGGCCAACCAAGCAAGCTTGCAAAGGAAATCTGCACTACAATGAAGTCTCACTTCCCCCCGGTAAAAAGGGCCATCTGAAAAAAGTGTAAAATCCAGAAAGGCACGACAGGCCATGGAGAACTGGGAGCCTTGTTATGCTGATGGGTGGGATGTAAATTGCCAACAGCCACTGGTGAGAAGTGTATGCTGTTTCCTGAAACATCTAAAAAACAAAGCAACAGAGTCTAGGTCAATTCCACTTATGGTCCTATAGCTTAGGGAAATTAAAATCAAAAAGACACAGCCACCCCAAATTTTGGGATGGCTCTGTTTACAAGAACCTCGTTTACGGTACAAGTTCAATATCACAGAAAGCGAAAAATGGATAAAGAATTTGTGGTACTTACGTACAATGCAATATCACTCAGCAAAGAAATCTATTTCATCAGGCCCGTAGCAGCATAATGAGTGGATTCAGGTATGATGATTCTAACTGAAATAAGTCACACAGAAAAAGAAACATCATAAGATATCACTAATACACGGAATGTAAACTTGGCTACACAGGAACTGGATTACAAAACAGAACAGGGTCTCAAATTTAGAAAACCAACTTATGCTTGCGTAAGGGGAAAGGTGAGTTGGGGTGCTGCATAAAACCAGAGATTGAAATGAGCACAGATAAAGTTCCTTAAGCCAAATATGGAATAGACAAGAGCTACTCCTTGCTCAACGAAATGGACTCAACACCCCATATTAAACGCCTAAGAATGTACCTGACTAGTAAGTATCTTAAAACCTATGGATCGCTATGTCTCCGAAAGAGAATCAAGCATGTGTACAGGGGTATAAACGCAGCAGTGATAGGATTGGAGAGGTTCGGTGAGCAAATGAAGACCCTTTGAAGTCATATTGCATGGTACCCATTCCACGGGTCTCAACTCTCCAGGTTTAAGGGATTCTTCCTTCAGCTAAAACATGCATGTGGAACCCAGAGTATGATCAACCATGTGATCGGTAGACATGTTCCAATATGTCTCAGTACTCGTCACCTGGTACTCTGGTGCAACATTCCAGACGCTTTACTAACACTCTCCCGACTTGGAGAGTCAGTGCCTATAACCTCCTCTTTGGCCCAGTTTGCAATTTCTGTGGAAGATGAACAGGAATAGGGAGAACCAATGAGAGACCAGCTGGAGGTTTCTGGACGGGCAAATTTAACTCTCATTTCCCACCAGGAAGAGGAATTAACCAAAGGCTCAGCATACCGTGCCGGAACCAGATTAGGGCCTGAAGCAATCCTGCGGTGTTGCGGCCAGCTCACAAGAAAGCGAGTTGAAGAAAGGAGCTCAGGGGCACTGTAATTCACAAACCTGCAGAGTTATAAATGACAGCTATCGTCCAAAAATATACTGAAGTAAGGCTGCCAAGAGGTCTTGAATGTGGGGCAGAAATGCAGGAAACCTATTTCAGGAGGTAGACTGGAATTGCATTTAAAGCATAGGAAAAGAGGCAGAACGTCGACAATGATGCCCTTGGCCAAAAAGGGCGTATGCGTTTTTTCCTGAATATATTCAGGAAAAAATGCATACGCACTTTTTGGCCAACCAAGCAAGCTTGCAAAGGAAATCTGCACTACAATGAAGTCTCACTTCCCCTGGGGTCAAAAGGGCCATCTGAAAAAAGTGTAAAATCCAGAAAGGCAGGACAGGCATGGAGAACTGGGAGCCTATTTATGCTGATGGGCGGGATGTAAATTGACAACAGCCACTCGGGTGAAGTGTATGGTGTTTCCTGAAACATCTAAAAAGCAAAGCAACACAGTCTAGGGCATTTCGACTTATGGTCCTATAGCTTAGGGAAATTCAAATCAAAAAGACACAGCCAACCCAAAGTTTGGGACGGCTTTGTTTAGAAGAAACTCGTTTACGGTACAAGTTCAATAGCGCAGAAAGCGAAAAATGGATAAAGAAGTTGTGGTACTTACATACAATGCAATATCACTCAGCAAAAAAATCTATGTCATCAGGCCCAGAGCAGCATAATGAGTGGATTCAGGTATGATGATTCTAACTGAAATAAGTCACACAGAAAAAGAAACATCATAAGATATCACTAATACACGGAATGTAAACTTGGCTACACAGGAACTGGATTACAAAACAGAACAGGGTCTCAAATTTAGAAAACCAACTTATGCTTGCTTAAGGGGAAAGGTGAGTTGGGGTGCTGCATAAAACCAGAGATTGAAATGAGCACAGATAAAGTTCCTTAAGCCAAATATGGAATAGACAAGAGCTACTCCTTGCTCAACGAAATGGACTCAACACCCCATATTAAACGCCTAAGAATGTACCTGACTAGTAAGTATCTTAAAACCTATGGATCGCTATGTCTCCGAAAGAGAATCAAGCATGTGTAAAGGGGCATAAACGCAGCAGTGATAGGATTGGAGAGGTTCGGTGAGCAAATGAAGACCCTTTGAAGTCATATTGCATGGTACCCATTCCACGGGTCTCAACTCTCCAGGTTTAAGGGATTCTTCCTTCAGGTAAAACATGCATGTGGAACCCAGAGTATGATCAACCGTGTGATCAGGAGACGTGTTCCAATGTGTCTCAGTTTTCCTCCCCTGGTACTCGGGTGCAACATTCCAGATGCTTTACTAACACTTTCCCGACTTGGAGAGTCAGTGCCTTTAACCTCCTGTTTGGCCCAGTTTGCAATTTCTGTGGAAGATGAACAGGAATAGGGAGAACCAATGAGAGACTAGCTGGAGGTGTCTGGACGGGCAAATTTAACTCTCATTTCCCACCAGGAAGAGGAATTAACCAAAGGCTCAGCGTGCCATGCCGGAACCAGATTAGGGCCTGAAGCAATCCTGCGGTGTTGCGGCCAGCTCACAAGAAAGCGAGTTGAAGAAAGGAGCTCAGGGGCACTGTAATTCACAAACCTGCAGAGTTATAAATGACAGCTATCGTCCAAAAATATACTGAAGTAAGGCTGCCAAGAGGTCTTGAATGTGGGGCAGAAATGCAGGAAACCTATTTCAGGAGGTAGACTGGAATTGCATTTAAAGCATAGGAAAAGAGGCAGAACGTCGACAATGATGCCCTTGGCCAAAAAGGGCGTATGCGTTTTTTCCTGAATATATTCAGGAAAAAATGCATACGCACTTTTTGGCCAACCAAGCAAGCTTGCAAAGGAAATCTGCACTACAATGAAGTCTCACTTCCCCTGGGGTCAAAAGGGCCATCTGAAAAAAGTGTAAAATCCAGAAAGGCAGGACAGGCATGGAGAACTGGGAGCCTATTTATGCTGATGGGCGGGATGTAAATTGACAACAGCCACTCGGGTGAAGTGTATGGTGTTTCCTGAAACATCTAAAAAGCAAAGCAACACAGTCTAGGGCATTTCGACTTATGGTCCTATAGCTTAGGGAAATTCAAATCAAAAAGACACAGCCACCCCAAAGTTTGGGACGGCTTTGTTTAGAAGAAACTCGTTTACGGTACAAGTTCAATAGCGCAGAAAGCGAAAAATGGATAAAGAAGTTGTGGTACTTACATACAATGCAATATCACTCAGCAAAAAAATCTATGTCATCAGGCCCAGAGCAGCATAATGAGTGGATTCAGGTATGATGATTCTAACTGAAATAAGTCACACAGAAAAAGAAACATCATAAGATATCACTAATACACGGAATGTAAACTTGGCTACACAGGAACTGGATTACAAAACAGAACAGGGTCTCAAATTTAGAAAACCAACTTATGCTTGCTTAAGGGGAAAGGTGAGTTGGGGTGCTGCATAAAACCAGAGATTGAAATGAGCACAGATAAAGTTCCTTAAGCCAAATATGGAATAGACAAGAGCTACTCCTTGCTCAACGAAATGGACTCAACACCCCATATTAAACGCCTAAGAATGTACCTGACTAGTAAGTATCTTAAAACCTATGGATCGCTATGTCTCCGAAAGAGAATCAAGCATGTGTAAAGGGGCATAAACGCAGCAGTGATAGGATTGGAGAGGTTCGGTGAGCAAATGAAGACCCTTTGAAGTCATATTGCATGGTACCCATTCCACGGGTCTCAACTCTCCAGGTTTAAGGGATTCTTCCTTCAGGTAAAACATGCATGTGGAACCCAGAGTATGATCAACCGTGTGATCAGGAGACGTGTTCCAATGTGTCTCAGTTTTCCTCCCCTGGTACTCGGGTGCAACATTCCAGATGCTTTACTAACACTTTCCCGACTTGGAGAGTCAGTGCCTTTAACCTCCTGTTTGGCCCAGTTTGCAATTTCTGTGGAAGATGAACAGGAATAGGGAGAACCAATGAGAGACTAGCTGGAGGTGTCTGGACGGGCAAATTTAACTCTCATTTCCCACCAGGAAGAGGAATTAACCAAAGGCTCAGCGTGCCATGCCGGAACCAGATTAGGGCCTGAAGCAATCCTGCGGTGTTGCGGCCAGCTCACAAGAAAGCGAGTTGAAGAAAGGAGCTCAGGGGCACTGTAATTCACAAACCTGCAGAGTTATAAATGACAGCTATCGTCCAAAAATATACTGAAGTAAGGCTGCCAAGAGGACTTGAAAGTGGGGCAGAATTGCAGGAAACCGATTTCAGGAGGTAGACTGGAATTCAATTTAAAGCATAGGAAAAGAGGCAGAACGTTGACAATAATGCACTTGGCCAAAAAGGGCGTATGCGTTTTTTCCTGAATATATTCAGGAAAAAACGCATACGCCCTTTTTGGCCAACCAAGCAAGCTTGCAAAGGAAATCTGCACTACAATGAAGTCTCACTTCCCCCCGGTCAAAAGGGCCATCTGAAAAAAGTGTAAAATCCAGAAAGGCAGGACAGGCATGGAGAACTGGGAGCCTTGTTATGCTGATGGGCGGGAAGTAAATTGACAACAGCCACTCGGGTGAAGTGTATGGTGTTTCCTGAAACATCTAAAAAACAAAGCAACACAGCCTAGGGCATTTCCACTTATGGTCCTATAGCTTAGGGAAATTAAAATCAAAAAGACACAGCCACCCCAAAGTTTGGGATGGCTCTGTTTACAAGAACCTCGTTTACGGTACAAGTTCAATAGTGCAGAAAGCGAAAAATGGATAAAGAAGTTGTGGTACTTACATACAATGCAATATCACTCAGCAATGAAATCTATGTCATCAGGTCCAGAGCAGCATAATGAGTGGATTCAGGTATGATGATTCTAACTGAAATAAGTCACACAGAAACAGAAACATCATAAGATATCACTAATACACGGAATGTAAACTTGCTACACAGGAACTGAATTCCAAAACAGAACAGGGTCTCAAATTCAGAAAACCAACTTATGCTTGCTTAAGGGGAAAGGTGAGTTGGGGTGCTGCATAAAACCAGAGATTGAAATGAACACAGATAAAGTTCCTTAAGCCAAATATGGAATAGACAAGAGCTACTCCTTGCTCAACGAGATGGACTCAACACCCCATATTAAAGGCCTAAAAATGTACCTGACTAGTAAGTATCTTAAAACCTATGGATTGCTATGTCTCCGAAAGAGAATCCAGCGTGTGTACAGGGGCATAAACGCAGCAGTGATAGGATTGGAGAGGTTCGGTGAGCAAATGAGGACCCTTTGAAGTCATATTGCATGGTACCCATTCCACGGGTCTCAACTCTCCAGGTTTAAGGGATTCTTCCTTCAGCTAAAACATGCATGTGGAACCCAGAGTATGATCAACCATGTGATCGGGAGACGTGTTCCAATATGTCTCAATTCTCGTCCCCTGGTACTCGGGTGCAACATTCTAGATGCTTTACTAACACTCTCCCGACTTGGAGAGTCAGTGCCTTTAACCTCCTGTTTGGCCCAGTTTGCAATTTCTGCGGAAGATGAACAGGAATAGGGAGAACCAATGAGAGACTAGCTGGAGGTGTCTGGACGGGCAATTTTAACTCTCATTTCCCACCAGGAAGAGGAATTAACCAAAGGATCAGCATGCCGTGCCGGAACCAGATTAGGGCCTGAAGCAATCCTGCGGTGTTGCGGCCAGCTCACAAGAAAGCGAGTTGAAGAAAGGAGCTCAGGGGCACTGTAATTCACAAACCTGCAGAGTTATAAATGACAGCTATCGTCCAAAAATATACTGAAGTAAGGCTGCCAAGAGGACTTGAAAGCGGGGCAGAATTGCAGGAAACCGATTTCAGGAGGTAGACTGGAATTGCATTTAAAGCATAGGAAAAGAGGCAGAACGTCGACAATGATGCACTTGGCCAAAAAGTGCGTATGCGTTTTTTCCTGAATATATTCAGGAAAAAACGCATACGCACTTTTTGGCCAACCAAGCAAGCTTGCAAATGAAATCTGCACTACAATGAAGTCTCACTTCCCCCCGGTCAAAAGGGCCATCTGAAAAAAGTGTAAAATCCAGAAAGGCAGGACAGGCCATGGAGAACTGGGAGCCTTTTTATGCTGATGGGCGGGTTCAAAATTGCCAACAGCCACTCTGGGAAGTGTATGGTGTTTCCTGAAACATCTAAAAAACAAAGCAACAGAGCCTAGGGCACTTCCACTTATGGTCCTATAGTTTAGGGAAATTAAAATCAAAAAGACACAGCCACCCCAAAGTTTGGGACGGCTCTGTTTACAAGAACCTCGTTTACGGTGCAAGTTCAATATCGCAGAAAGTGAAAAATGGATAAAGAAGTTGTGGTACTTACATACAATGCAATATCACTCAGCAATGAAATCTATGTCATCAGGCCCGTAGCAGCATAATGAGTGGATTCAGGTATGATGATTCTAACTGAAATAAGTCACACAGAAAAAGAAACATCATAAGATATCACTAATACACGGAATGTAACCTTGGCTACACAGGAACTGGATTACAAAACAGAACAGGGTCTCAAATTTAGAAAACCAACTTATGCTTGCTTAAGGGGAAAGGTGAGTTGGGGTGCTGCATAAAACCAGAGATTGAAATGAGCACAGATAAAGTTCCTTAAGACAAATATGGAATAGACAACAGCTACTCCTTGCTCAACGAAATGGACTCAACACCCCATATTAATCGCCTAAGAATGTACCTGACTAGGAAGTATCTTAAAACCTATGGATTGCTATGTCTCCAAAAGAGAATCAAGCGTGTGTACAGGGGCATAAACGCAGCAGTGATAGGATTGGAGAGGTTCGGTGAGCAAATGAAGACCCTTTGAAGTCATATTGCATGGTACCCATTCCACGGGTCTCAACTCTCCAGGTTTAAGGGATTCTTCCTTCAGCTAAAACATGCATGTGGAACCCAGAGTATGATCAACCATGTGATCGGTAGACATGTTCCAATATGTCTCAGTACTCGTCGCCTGGTACTCTGGTGCAACATTCCAGACGCTTTACTAACACTCTCCTGACTTGGAGAGTCAGTGGCTTTAACCTCCTGTTTGGCCCAGTTTGCAATTTCTGTGGAAGATGATCAGGAATAGGGAGAACCAATGAGAGACTAGCTGGAGGTGTCTGGGAGGGCAAATTTAACTCTCATTTCCCACCAGGAAGAGGAATTAACCAAAGGCTCAGCGTGCTGTGCCAGAACAAGATTAGGGCCTGAAGCAATCCTGCGGTGTTGCAGCCAGCTCACAAGAAAGCGAGTTGAAGAAAGGAGCTCAGGGGCACTGTAATTCACAAACCTGCAGAGTTATAAATGACAGCTATTGTCCAAAAATATACTGAAGTAAGGCTGCCAAGAGGTCTTGAATGTGGGGCAGAAATGCAGGAAACCGATTTCAGGAGGTAGACTGGAATTGCATTTAAAGCATAGGAAAAGAGGCAGAACGTCGACAATGATGCACTTGGCCAAAAAGGGCGTCTGCGTTTTTTCCTGAATATATTCAGGAAAAAATGCATATGCCCTTTTTGGCCAAACAAGCAAGCTTGCAAAGGAAATCTGCACTACAATGAAGTCTCACTTCCCCTGGGGTCAAAAGGGCCATCTGAAAAAAGTGTAAAATCCAGAAAGGCAGGACAGGCATGGAGAACTGGGAGCCTATTTATGCTGATGGGCGGGATGTAAATTGACAACAGCCACTCGGGAGAAGAGTATGGTGTTTCCTGAAACATCGAAAAAACAAAGCAACACACCCTAGGGCATTTCCACTTATGGTCCTATAGCTTAGGGAAATTAAAATCAAAAAGACACAGCCACCCCAAAGTTGGGACGGCTCTGTTTACAAGAAACTCGTTTACGGTACTAGTTCAATAGCGCAGAAAGTGAAAAATGGATAAAGAAGTTGTGGGACTTACGCACAATGCAATATCACTCAGCAAAGAAATCTATGTCATCAGGCCCGTAGCAGCATAATGAGTGGATTCAGGTATGATGATTCTAACTGAAATAAGTCACACAGAAAAAGAAACATCATAAGATATCACTAATACACGGAATGTAAACTTGGCTACACAGGAACTGGATTACAAAACAGAACAGGGTCTCAACTTTAGAAAACCAACTTATGCTTGCTTAAGGGGAAAGGTGAGTTGGGGTGCTGCATAAAACCAGAGATTGAAATGAGCACAGATAAAGTTCCTTAAGACAAATATGGAATAGACAAGAGCTACTCCTTGTTCAACGAAATGGACTCAAAACCCCATATTAAAGGCCTCAGAATGTACCTGACTAGTAAGTATCTTAAAACCTATGGATTGCTATGTCTCCGAAAGAGAATCAAGCATGCGTACAGGGGAATAAACGCAGCAGTGATAGGATTGGAGAGGTTCGGTGAGCAAATGAAGACCCTTTGAAGTCATATTGCATGGTACCCATTCCACGGGTCTCAACTCTCAAGGTTTAAGGGATTCTTTCTTCACCTAAACATGCATGTGAAACCCAGAGTATGATCAACCATGTGATGAGGAGACGTGTTCCAATATGTCTCAGTTCTCGTCCCCTGGTACTCGGGTGCAACATTCCAGACGCTTTACTAACACTCTCCCGACTTGGAGAGTCAGTGCCTTTAACCTCCTGTTTGGCCCAGTTTGCAATTTCTGCGGAAGATGAACAGGAATAAGGTGGACCAATGAGAGATTAGCTGGAGGTGTCTAGACGGGCAAATTTAACTCTCATTTCCCACCAGGAAGAGGAATTAACCAAAGGCTCAGCGTGCCGTGCCGGAACCAGATTAGGGCAGGAAGCAATCCTGCGGTGTTGCGGTCAGCTCACAAGAAAGCGAGTTGAAGAAAGGACCTCAGGGGCACTGTAATTCACAAACCTGCAGAGTTATAAATGACAGCTATCGTCCAAAAATATACTGAAGTAAGCCTGCCAAGAGGACTTGAAAGTGGGGCAGAACTGCAGGAAACCGATATCGGGAGGTAGACTGGAATTGCATTTAAAGCATAGGAAAAGAGGCAGAACGTCCACAATGATGCACTTGGCCAAAAAGAGCGTATGTGTTTTTTCCTGAATATATTCAGGAAAAAACGCATACGCCCTTTTTGGCCAAGGAAGCAAGCTTGCAAAGGAAATCTGCACTACAATGAAGTCTCACTTCCCCCCAGTCAAAAGGGCCATCTGAAAAAAGTGTAAAATCCAGAAAGGCAGGACAGGCCATGGAGAACTGGGAGCCTTGTTATGCTGATGGGCGGGATGTAAATTGCCAACAGCCACTCGGGAGAAGTGTATGGTGTTTCCTTAAACATCTAAAAATCAAAGCAACAGAGCCTAGGGCACTGCCACTTATGGCCCTATAGCTTAGGGAAATTAAAATCAAAAAGACACAGCCACCCCAAAGTTTGGGACGGCTCTGTTTACAAGAAACTCGTTTACGGGACAAGTTCAATATCACAGAAAGTGAAAAATGGATAAAGAAGTTGTGGTACTTACGTACAATGCAATATCACTCAGCAATGAAATCTATGTCATCAGGCCCGTAGCAGCATAATGAGTGGATTCAGGTATGATGATTCTAACTGAAATAAGTCACACAGAAAAAGAAACATCATAAGATATCACTAATACACTGAATGTAAACTTGGCTACACAGGAACTGGATTACAAAACAGAACAGGGTCTCAAATGTAGAAAACCAACTTATGCTTGCTTAAGGGCAAAGGTGAGTTGGGGTGCTGCATAAAACCAGAGATTGAAATGAGCACAAATAAAGTTCCTTAAGCCAAATATGTAATAGACAAGAGCTACTCCTTGCTCAACGAAATGGACTCAACACCCCATATTAAACGCCTAAGAATGTACCTGACTAGTAAGTATCTTAAAACCTATGGAACACTATGTCTCCGAAAGAGAATCAAGCATGTGTACAGGGGCATATACGCAGCAGTGATAGGATTGGAGAGGTTTGGTGAGCAAATGAAGACCCTTTGAAGTCATATTGCATGATACCCATTCCACGGGTCTCAACTCTCCAGGTTTAAGGGATTCTTCCTTCAGCTAAATCATTCATGTGGAACCCAGAGTATGATCAACCGTGTGATCGGGAGACGTGTTCCAATATGTCTCAGTTCTCGTCCCCTGGTACTCGGGTGCAACATTCCAGACGCTTTACTAACACTCTCCCGACTTGGAGAGTCAGTGCCTTTAACCTCCTGTTTGGCCCAGTTTGCAATTTCTGCGGAAGATGAACAGGAATAGGGAGAACCAATGAGAGACTAGCTGGAGGTGTCTGGACGGGCAAATTTAACTCTCATTTCCCACCAGGAAGAGGAATTAACCAAAGGCTCAGCGTGCCGTGCCGGAACCAGATTAGGGCAGGAAGCAATCCTGCGGTGTTGCGGCCAGCTCACAGGAAAGCGAGTTGAAGAAAGGAGCTCAGGGGCACTGTAATTCACAAACCTGCAGAGTTATAAATGACAGCTATCGTCCAAAAATATACTGAAGTAAGGCTGCCAAGAGGACTTGAAAGCGGGGCAGAACTGCAGGAAACCAATTTCAGGAGGTACACTGGAATTGCATTTAAAGCATAGTAAAAGAGGCAAAAACGTCGACAATGATGCACTTGGCCAAAAAGGGCGTATGCGTTTTTTCCTGAATATATTCAGGAAAAAACGCATACGCACTTTTTGGCCAACCAAGCAAGCTTGCAAAGGAAATCTGCACTACAATGAAGTCTCACTTCCCCCCGGTCAAAAGGACCAACTGAAAAAAGTGTAAAATCCAGAAAGGCAGGACAGGCCATGGAGAACTGAGAGCCTTGTTATGCTGATGGGCGGGATGTATATTGCCAACAGCCACTGGGGAGAAGTGTATGGTGTTTCCTGAAACATCTAAAATCAAAGCAACAGAGCCTAGGGCACTGCCACTTATGGCCCTATAGCTTAGGGAAATTAAAATCAAAAAGACACAGCCACCCCAAAGTTTGGGACGGCTCTGTTTACAAGAAACTCGTTTACGGTACAAGTTCAATATCACAGAAAGTGAAAAATGGATAAAGAAGTTGTGGTACTTACGTACAATGCAATATCACTCAGCAATGAAATCTATGTCATCAGGCCCGTAGCAGCATAATGAGTGGATTCAGTTATGATGATTCTAACTGAAATAAGTCACACAGAAAAAGAAACATCATAAGATATCACCAATACACGGAATGTAAACATGGCTACACAGGAACTGGATTACAAAACAGAACAGGGTCTCAAATTTAGAAAACCAACTTATGCTTGCTTAAGGGGAAAGTTGAGTTGGGGTGCTGCATAAAACCAGAGATTGAAATGAGCACAGATAAAGTTCCTTAAGCCAAATATGGAATAGACAAGAGCTACTCCTTGCTCAACGAAATGGACTCAACACCCCATATTAAACGCCTAAGAATGTACCTGACTAGTAAGTATCTTAAAACCTATGGATCGCTATGTCTCCGAAAGAGAATCAAGCATGTGTACAGGGGCATAAACGCAGCAGTGATAGGATTGGAGAGGTTCGGTGAGCAAATGAAGACCCTTTGAAGTCATATTGCATGGTACCCATTCCACGGGTCTCAACTCTCCAGGTTTAAGGGATTCTTCCTTCAGCTAAATCATGCATGTGGAACCCAGAGTATGATCAACCGTGTGATCGGGAGACGTGTTCCAATATGTCTCAGTTCTCATCCCCTGGTACTCGGGTGCAACATTCCAGACGCTTTACTAACACTCTCCCGACTTGGAGAGTCAGTGCCTTTAACCTCCTGTTTGGCCCAGTTTGCAATTTCTGCGGAAGATGAACAGGAATAGGGAGAACCAATGAGAGACTAGCTGGAGGTGTCTGGACGGGCAAATTTAACTCTCATTTCCCACCAGGAAGAGGAATTAACCAAAGGCTCAGCGTGCCGTGCCAGAACAAGATTAGGGCCTGAAGCAATCCTGCGGTGTTGCAGCCAGCTCACAAGAAAGCGAGTTGAAGAAAGGAGCTCAGGGGCACTGTAATTCACAAACCTGCAGAGTTATAAATGACAGCTATTGTCCAAAAATATACTGAAGTAAGGCTGCCAAGAGGTCTTGAATGTGGGGCAGAAATGCAGGAAACCGATTTCAGGAGGTAGACTGGAATTGCATTTAAAGCATAGGAAAAGAGGCAGAACGTCGACAATGATGCACTTGGCCAAAAAGGGCGTCTGCGTTTTTTCCTGAATATATTCAGGAAAAAATGCATATGCCCTTTTTGGCCAAACACGCAAGCTTGCAAAGGAAATCTGCACTACAATGAAGTCTCACTTCCCCTGGGGTCAAAAGGGCCATCTGAAAAAAGTGTAAAATCCAGAAAGGCAGGACAGGCCATGGAGAACTAGGAGCCTTGTTATGCTGATGGGCGGGATGTAAATTGCCAACAGCCACTTGGGAGAAGTGTATGGTGTTTCCTTAAACATCTAAAAAACAAAGCAACAGAGCCTAGGGCACTTCCACTTATGGTCCTATAGCTTAGGGAAATTAAAATCAAAAAGACACAGCCACTCCAAAATTTGCGACGGCTCTGTTTACAAGAACCTCGTTTACGGTGCAAGTTCAATATCGCAGAAAGTGAAAAATGGATAAAGAAGTTGTGGTACTTACATACAATGCAATATCACTCAGCAATGAAATCTATGTCATCAGGCCCGTAGCAGCATAATGAGTGGATTCAGGTATGGTGATTCTAACTGAAATAATTCACACAGAAAAAGAAACATCATAAGATATCACTAATACATGGAATGTAACCTTGGCTACACAGGAACTGGATTACAAAACAGAACAGGGTCTCAAATTTAGAAAACCAACTTATGCTTGCTTAAGGGGAAAGGTGAGTTGGGGTGCTGCATAAAACCAGAGATTGAAATGAGCACAGATAAAGTTCCTTAAGACAAATATGGAATAGACAAGAGCTACTCCTTGCTCAACGAAATGGACTCAACACCCCATATTAATCGCCAAGAATGTACCTGACTAGGAAGTATCTTAAAACCTATGGATTGCTATGTCTCCAAAAGAGAATCAAGCGTGTGTACAGGGGCATAAACGCAGCAGTGATAGGATTGGAGAGGTTCGGTGAGCAAATGAAGACCCTTTGAAGTCATATTGCATGGTACCCATTCCACGGGTCTCAACTCTCCAGGTTTAAGGGATTCTTCCTTCAGCTAAATCATGCATGTGGAACCCAGAGTATGATCAACCGTGTGATCAGTAGACATGTTCCAATATGTCTCAGTACTCGTCGCCTGGTACTCTGGTGCAACATTCCAGACGCTTTACTAACACTCTCCTGACTTGGAGAGTCAGTGCCTTTAACCTCCTGTTTGGCCCAGTTTGCAATTTCTGTGGAAGATGAACAGGAATAGGGAGAACCAATGAGAGACTAGCTGGAGGTGTCTGGAAGGGCAAATTTAACTCTCATTTCCCACCAGGAAGAGGAATTAACCAAAGGCTCAGCGTGCCGTGCCAGAACAAGATTAGGGCCTGAAGCAATCCTGCGGTGTTGCAGCCAGCTCACAAGAAAGCGAGTTGAAGAAAGGAGCTCAGGGGCACTGTAATTCACAAACCTGCAGAGTTATAAATGACAGCTATTGTCCAAAAATATACTGAAGTAAGGCTGCCAAGAGGTCTTGAATGTGGGGCAGAAATGCAGGAAACCGATTTCAGGAGGTAGACTGGAATTGCATTTAAAGCATAGGAAAAGAGGCAGAACGTCGACAATGATGCACTTGGCCAAAAAGGGCGTCTGCGTTTTTTCCTGAATATATTCAGGAAAAAATGCATATGCCCTTTTTGGCCAAACACGCAAGCTTGCAAAGGAAATCTGCACTACAATGAAGTCTCACTTCCCCTGGGGTCAAAAGGGCCATCTGAAAAAAGTGTAAAATCCAGAAAGGCAGGACAGGCATGGAGAACTGGGAGCCTATTTATGCTGATGGGCGGGATGTAAATTGACAACAGCCACTCGGGAGAAGTGTATGGTGTTTCCTGAAACATCTAAAAAACAAAGCAACACAGCCTAGGGCATTTCCACTTATGGTCCTATAGCTTAGGGAAATTAAAATCAAAAAGACACAGCCACCCCAAAGTTTGGGACGGCTCTGTTTACAAGAAACTCGTTTACGGTACAAGTTCAATAGCGCAGAAAGTGAAAAATGGATAAAGAAGTTGTGGTACTTACGCACAATGCAATATCACTCAGCAATGAAATCTATGTCATCAGGCCCAGAGCAGCATAATGAGTGGATTCAGGTATGATGATTCTAACTGAAATAAGTCACACAGAAAAAGAAACATCATAAGATATCACTAATACACGGAATGTAAACTTGGCTACACAGGAACTGGATTACAAAACACAACAGGGTCTCAAATTTAGAAAACCAACTTATGCTTGCTTAAGGGGAAAGGTGAGTTGGGGTGCTGCATAAAACCAGAGATTGAAATGAGCACAGATAAAGTTCCTTAAGACAAATATGGAATAGACAAGAGCTACTCCTTGTTCAACGAAATGGACTCAACACCCCATATTAAAGGCCTAAGAATGTACCTGACTAGTAAGTATCTTAAAACCTATGGATTGCTATGTCTCCGAAAGAGAATCAAGCATGCGTACAGGGGCATAAATGCAGCAGTGATAGGATTGGAGAGGTTCGGTGAGCAAATGAAGACCCTTTGAAGTCATATTGCATGGTACCCATTCCACGGGTCTCAACTCTCAAGGTTTAAGGGATTCTTTCTTCACCTAAACATGCATGTGAAACCCAGAGTATGAGCAACCATGTGATCGGGAGACGTGTTCCAATATGTCTCAGTTCTCGTCCCCTGGTACTCGGGTGCAACATTCCAGACGCTTTACTAACACTCTCCCGACTTGGAGAGTCAGTGCCTTTAACCTCCTGTTTGGCCCAGTTTGCAATTTCTGCGGAAGATGAACAGGAATAGGGTGGACCAATGAGAGATTAGCTGGAGGTGTCTGGACGGGCAAATTTAACTCTCATTTCCCACCAGGAAGAGGAATTAACCAAAGGCTCAGCGTGCCGTGCCGGAACCAGATTAGGGCAGGAAGCAATCCTGCGGTGTTGCGGTCAGCTCACAAGAAAGCGAGTTGAAGAAAGGACCTCAGGGGCACTGTAATTCACAAACCTGCAGAGTTATAAATGACAGCTATCGTCCAAAAATATACTGAAGTAAGGCTGCCAAGAGGACTTGAAAGTGGGGCAGAACTGCAGGAAACCGATATCGGGAGGTAGACTGGAATTGCATTTAAAGCATAGGAAAAGAGGCAGAACGTCCACAATGATGCACTTGGCCAAAAAGGGCGTATGTGTTTTTTCCTGAATATATTCAGGAAAAAACGCATACGCCCTTTTTGGCCAACCAAGCAAGCTTGCAAAGGAAATCTGCACTACAATGAAGTCTCACTTCCCCCCAGTCAAAAGGGCCATCTGAAAAAATTGTAAAATCCAGAAAGGCAGGACAGGCCATGGAGAACTGGGAGCCTTGTTTTGCTGTTGGGTGGGATGTAAATTGCCAACAGCCACTCGGGAGAAGTGTATGTTGTTTCCTGAAACATCTAAAAAACAAAGCAACACAGCCTAGGACACTTCCACTTATGGTCCTATAGCTTAGGGAAATTAAAATCAAAAAGACACAGCCACCCCAAAGTTTGGGATGGCTCTGTTTACAAGAACCTCGTTTACGGTACAAGTTCAATAGTGCAGAAAGCGAAAAATGGATAAAGAAGTTGTGGTACTTACATACAATGCAATATCACTCAGCAATGAAATCTATGTCATCAGGTCCAGAGCAGCATAATGAGTGGATTCAGGTATGATGATTCTAACTGAAATAAGTCACACAGAAACAGAAACATCATAAGATATCACTAATACACGGAATGTAAACTTGGCTACACAGGAACTGAATTCCAAAACAGAAGAGGGTCTCAAATGTAGAAAACCAGCTTATGCTTGCTTAAGGGGAAAGGTGAGTTGGGGTGCTGCATAAAACCAGAGATTGAAATGAGCACAGATAAAGTTCCTTAAGCCAAATATGGAATAGACAAGAGCTACTCCTTGCTCAACGAGATGGACTCAACACCCCATATTAATCGCCTAAGAATGTACCTGACTAGGAAGTATCTTAAAACCTATGGATTGCTATGTCTCCGAAAGAGAATCCAGCGTGTGTACAGGGGCATAAACGCAGCAGTGATAGGATTGGAGAGGTTCGGTGAGCAAATGAGGACCCTTTGAAGTCATATTGCATGGTACCCATTCCACGGGTCTCAACTCTCCAGGTTTAAGGGATTCTTCCTTCAGCTAAAACATGCATGTGGAACCCAGAGTATGATCAACCATGTGATCGGGAGACGTGTTCCAATATGTCTCAGTTCTCGTCCCCTGGTACTCGGGTGCAACATTCCAGACGCTTTACTAACACTCTCCCGACTTGGAGAGTCAGTGCCTTTAACCTCCTGTTTGGCCCAGTTTGCAATTTCTGCGGAAGATGAACAGGAATAGGGAGAACCAATGAGAGACTAGCTGGAGGTGTCTCGACGGGCAAATTTAACTCTCATTTCCCACCAGGAAGAGGAATTAACCAAAGGCTCAGCGTGCCGTGCCAGAACAAGATTAGGGCCTGAAGCAATCCTGCGGTGTTGCGGCCAGCTCACAAGAAAGCGAGTTGAAGAAAGGAGCTCAGGGGCACTGTAATTCACAAACCTGCAGAGTTATAAATGACAGCTATCGTCCAAAATATACTGAAGTAAGGCTGCCAAGAGGACTTGAAAGCAGGGCAGAATTGCAGGAAACCAATTTCAGGAGGTACACTGGAATTGCATTTAAAGCATAGGAAAATAGGCAAAACGTCGACAATGATGCACTTGGCCAAAAAGGGCGTATGCGTTTTTTCCTGAATATATTCAGGAAAAAACGCATACGCCCTTTTTGGCCAACCAAGCAAGCTTGCAAAGGAAATCTGCACTACAATGAAGTCTCACTTCCCCCCGGTCAAAAGGGCCATCTGAAAAAAGTGTAAAATCCAGAAAGGCAGGACAGGCCACGGAGAACTGGGAGCCTTGTTATGCTGTTGGGCGGGATGTATATTGCCAACAGCCACTCGGGAGAAGTGTATGGTGTTTCCTGAAACATCTAACAAACAAAGCAATAGAGCCTAGGGCACTTCCACTTATGGCCCTATAGTTTAGGGAAATTAAAATCAAAAAGACACAGCCACCCCAAAGTTTGGGACGGCTCTGTTTACAAGAAACTCGTTTACGGGACAAGTTCAATATCACAGAAAGTGAAAAATGGATAAAGAAGTTGTGGTACTTACGTACAATGCAATATCACTCAGCAATGAAATCTATGTCATCAGGCCCATAGCAGCATAATGAGTGGATTCAGGTATGATGATTCTAACTGAAATAAGTCACACAGAAAAAGAAACATCATAAGATATCACTAATACACGGAATGTAAACTTGGTTACACAGGAACTGGATTACAAAACAGAACAGGGTCTCAAATTTAGAAAATCAACTTATGCTTGCTTAAGGGGAAAGGTGAGTTGGGGTGCTGGATAAAACCAGAGATTTAAATGAGCACAGATAAAGTTCCTTAAGCCAAATATGGAATAGAAAAGAGCTACTCCTTGCTCAACGAAATGGACTCAACACCCCATATTAAACACCTAAGAATGTACCTGACTAGTAAGTATCTTAAAACCTATGGATCACTATGTCTCCGAAAGAGAATCAAGCGTGTGTACAGGGGCATAAACGCAGCAGTGATAGGAATGGAGAGGTTCGGTGAGCAAATGAAGACCCTTTGAAGTCATATTGCATGGTACCCATTCCACGGGTCTCAACTCTCCAGGTTTAAGGGATTCTTCCTTCAGCTAAATCATGCATGTGGAACCCAGAGTATGATCAACCGTGTGATCGGGAGACGTGTTCCAATATGTCTCAGTTCTCGTCCCCTGGTACTCGGGTGCAACATTCCAGACGCTTTACTAACACTCTCCCGACTTGGAGAGTCAGTGCCTTTAACCTCCTGTTTGGCCCAGTTTGCAATTTCTGCGGAGGATGAACAGGAATAGGGAGAACCAATGAGAGACTAGCTGGAGGTGTCTGGACGGGCAAATTTAACTCTCATTTCCCACCAGGAAGAGGAATTAACCAAAGGCTCAGCATGCCGTGCCGGAACCAGTTTAGGGCCTGAAGCAATCCTGTGGTGTTGCGGCCAGCTCACAAGAAAGCGAGTTGAAGAAAGGAGCTCAGGGGCACTGTAATTCACAAACCTGCAGAGTTATAAGTGACAGCTATCGTACAAAAATATACTGAAGTAAGCCTGCCAAGAGGACTTGAAAGCAGGGCAGAATTGCAGGAAACCAATTTCAGGAGGTACACTGGAATTGCATTTAAAGCATAGGAAAAGAGGCAGAACGTAGAAAATGATGCACTTGGCCAAAAAGGGCGTATGCGTTTTTTCCTGAATATATTCAGGAAAAAACGCATATGCACTTTTTGGCCAACCAAGCAAGCTTGCAAAGGAAATCTGCACTACAATGAAGTCTCACTTCCCCCCGGTCAAAAGGGCCAACTGAAAAAAGTGTAAAATCCAGAAAGGCAGGACAGGCCATGGAGAACTGAGAGCCTTGTTATGCTGATGGGCAGGATGTATATTGCCAACAGCCACTCGGGAGAAGTGTATGGTGTTTCCTGAAACATCTAAAATCAAAGCAACAGAGCCTAGGGCACTGCCACTTATGGCCCTATAGCTTAGGGAAATTAAAATCAAAAAGACACAGCCACCCCAAAGTTTGGGACGGCTCTGTTTACAAGAAACTCGTTTACGGGACAAGTTCAATATCACAGAAAGTGAAAAATGGATAAAGAAGTTGTGGTACTTACGTACAATGCAATATCACTCAGCAATGAAATCTATGTCATCAGGCCCGTAGCAGCATAATGAGTGGATTCAGGTATGATGATTCTAACTGAAATAAGTCACACAGAAAAAGAAACATCATAAGATATCACTAATACACGGAATGTAAACTTGGCTACACAGGAACTGGATTACAAAACAGAACAGGGTCTCAAATTTAGAAAACCAACTTATGCTTGCTTAAGGGGAAAGGTGAGTTGGGGTGCTGCATAAAACCAGAGATTGAAATGAACACAGATAAAGTTCCTTAAGACAAATATGGAATAGACAAGAGCTACTCCTTGTTCAACGAAATGGACTCAACACCCCATATTAAAGGCCTAAGAATGTACCTGACTAGTAAGTATCTTAAAACCTATGGATTGCTATGTCTCCGAAAGAGAATCAAGCATGCGTACAGGGGAATAAACGCAGCAGTGATAGGATTGGAGAGGTTCGGTGAGCAAATGAAGACCCTTTGAAGTCATATTGCATGGTACCCATTCCACGGGTCTCAACTCTCCAGGTTTAAGGGATTCTTCTTTCAACTAAATCATGCATGTGGAACCCAGAGTATGATCAACCATGTGATCGGGAGACGTGTTCCAATATGTCTCAGTTCTCGTCCCCTGGTACTCGGGTGCAACATTCCAGACGCTTTACTAACACTCTCCCGACTTGGAGAGTCAGTGCCTTTAACCTCCTGTTTGGCCCAGTTTGCAATTTCTGCGGAAGATGAACAGGAATAGGGTGGACCAATGAGAGATTAGCTGGAGGTGTCTGGACGGGCAAATTTAACTCTCATTTCCCACCAGGAAGAGGAATTAACCAAAGGCTCAGCGTGCCGTGCCGGAACCAGATTAGGGCAGGAAGCAATCCTGCGGTGTTGCGGTCAGCTCACAAGAAAGCGAGTTGAAGAAAGGACCTCAGGGGCACTGTAATTCACAAACCTGCAGAGTTATAAATGACAGCTATCGTCCAAAAATATACTGA
Organism: Orcinus orca; assembly: GCF_937001465.1. Classification (NCBI taxonomy): domain Eukaryota; kingdom Metazoa; phylum Chordata; class Mammalia; order Artiodactyla; family Delphinidae; genus Orcinus; species Orcinus orca. Next base: position 78,614 of record NW_026044100.1, read on the forward strand.
AGTAAGGCTGCCAAGAGGACTTGAAAGTGGGGCAGAACTGCAGGAAACCGATATCGGGAGGTAGACTGGAATTGCATTTAAAGCATAGGAAAAGAGGCAGAACGTCCACAATGATGCACTTGGCCAAAAAGGGCGTATGTGTTTTTTCCTGAATATATTCAGGAAAAAACGCATACGCCCTTTTTGGCCAACCAAGCAAGCTTGCAAAGGAAATCTGCACTACAATGAAGTCTCACTTCCCCCCAGTCAAAAGGGCCATCTGAAAAAAGTGTAAAATCCAGAAAGGCAGGACAGGCCATGGAGAACTGGGAGCCTTGTTTTGCTGTTGGGTGGGATGTAAATTGCCAACAGCCACTCGGGAGAAGTGTATGTTGTTTCCTGAAACATCTAAAAAACAAAGCAACAGAGCCTAGGACACTTCCACTTATGGTTCTATAGCTTAGGGAAATTAAAATCAAAAAAACACAGCCACCCCAAAGTTTGGGATGGCTCTGTTTACAAGAACCTCGTTTACGGTACAAGTTCAATAGTGCAGAAAGCGAAAAATGGATAAAGAAGTTGTGGTACTTACATACAATGCAATATCACTCAGCAATGAAATCTATGTCATCAGGTCCAGAGCAGCATAATGAGTGGATTCAGGTATGATGATTCTAACTGAAATAAGTCACACAGAAACAGAAACATCATAAGATATCACTAATACACGGAATGTAAACTTGGCTACACAGGAACTGAATTCCAAAACAGAAGAGGGTCTCAAATGTAGAAAACCAGCTTATGCTTGCTTAAGGGGAAAGGTGAGTTGGGGTGCTGCATAAAACCAGAGATTGAAATGAGCACAGATAAAGTTCCTTAAGACAAATATGGAATAGACAAGAGCTACTCCTTGCTCAACGAGATGGACTCAACACCCCATATTAATCGCCTAAGAATGTACCTGACTAGTAAGTATCTTAAAACCTATGGATTGCTATGTCTCCGAAAGAGAATCCAGCGTGTGTACAGGGGCATAAACGCAGCAGTGATAGGATTGGAGAGGTTCGGTGAGCAAATGAGGACCCTTTGAAGTCATATTGCATGGTACCCATTCCACGGGTCTCAACTCTCCAGGTTTAAGGGATTCTTCCTTCAGCTAAAACATGCATGTGGAACCCAGAGTATGATCAACCATGTGATCGGGAGACGTGTTCCAATATGTCTCAGTTCTCGTCCCCTGGTACTCGGGTGCAACATTCCAGACGCTTTACTAACACTCTCCCGACTTGGAGAGTCAGTGCCTTTAACCTCCTGTTTGGCCCAGTTTGCAATTTCTGCGGAAGATGAACAGGAATAGGGAGAACCAATGAGAGACTAGCTGGAGGTGTCTGGACGGGCAAATTTAACTCTCATTTCCCACCAGGAAGAGGAATTAACCAAAGGCTCAGCGTGCCGTGCCAGAACAAGATTAGGGCCTGAAGCAATCCTGCGGTGTTGCGGCCAGCTCACAAGAAAGCGAGTTGAAGAAAGGAGCTCAGGGGCACTGTAATTCACAAACCTGCAGAGTTATAAATGACAGCTATCGTCCAAAATATACTGAAGTAAGGCTGCCAAGAGGACTTGAAATCAGGGCAGAATTGCAGGAAACCAATTTCAGGAGGTACACTGGAATTGCATTTAAAGCATAGGAAAATAGGCAAAACGTCGACAATGATGCACTTGGCCAAAAAGGGCGTATGCGTTTTTTCCTGAATATATTCAGGAAAAAACGCATACGCCCTTTTTGGCCAACCAAGCAAGCTTGCAAAGGAAATCTGCACTACAATGAAGTCTCACTTCCCCCCGGTCAAAAGGGCCATCTGAAAAAAGTGTAAAATCCAGAAAGGCAGGACAGGCCATGGAGAACTGGGAGCCTTGTTATGCTGATGGGTGGGATGACAATTGCCAACAGCCACTGGGGATAAGTGTATGGTGTTTCCTGAAACATCTAAGAAACAAAGCAACAGAGCCTAGGGCACTTCACTTATGGTCCTATAGCTTAGGGAAATTAAAATCAAAAAGACACAGCCACCCCAAAGTTTGGGACGGCTCTGTTTACAAGAAACTCGTTTACGGTACAAGTTCAATATCGCAGAAAGTGAAAAATGGATAAAGAAGTTGTGGTACTTACGTACAATGCAATATCACTCAGCAATGACATCTATGTCATCAGGCCCATAGCAGCATAATGAGTGGATTCAGGTATGATGATTCTAACTGAAATAAGTCACACAGAAAAAGAAGCATCATAAGATATCACTAATACACGGAATGTAAACTTGGCTACACAGGAACTGGATTACAAAACAGAACAGGGTCTCAAATTTAGAAAACCAACTTATGCTTGCTTAAGGAGAAAGGTGAGTTGGGGTGCTGCATAAAACCAGAGATTGAAATGAGCACAGATAAAGTTCCTTAAGCCAAATATGGAATAGACAAGAGCTCCTCCTTGCTCAACGAAATGGACTCAACACCCCATATTAAACGCCTAAGAATGTACCTGACTAGTAAGTATCTTAAAACCTATGGATTGCTATGTCTCCGAAAAATAATCAAGCATGTGTACAGGGGCATAAACGCAGCAGTGATAGGATTGGAGAGGTTCGGTGAGCAAATGAAGACCCTTTGAAGTCATATTGCATGGTACCCATTCCACGGGTCTCAACTCTCCATGTTTAAGGGATTCTTCCTTCAGCTAAAACATGCATGTGGAAACCAGAGTATGATCCACCTTGTGATCGGGAGACGTGTTCCAATATGTCTCAGTTTTCATCCCCTGGTACTCGGGTGCAACATTCCAGATGCTTTACTAACACTCTCCCGACTTATAGAGTTAGTGCCTTTAACCTCCTGTTTGGCCCAATTTGCAATTTCTGTGGAAGTTTAACAGGAATAGGGAGAACCAATGAGAGACTACCTGGAGGTGTCTGGACGGGCAAATTTAACTCTCATTTCCCACCAGGAAGAGGAATTAACCAAAGGCTCAGCGTGTCATGCCGGAACCAGATAAGGGCCTGAAGCAATCCTGCAGTGTTGCGGCCAGCTCACAAGAAAGCGAATTGAAGAAAGGAGCTCAGGGGCACTGTAATTCACAAATCTGCAGAGTTATAAATGACAGTTATCGTCCAAAAATATACTGAAGTGAGGCTGCCAAGAGGACTTGAAAGTGGGGCAGAATTGCAGGAAACCGATTTCAGGAGGTAGACTGGAATTGCATTTAAAGCATAGGAAAAGAGGCAGAACATCAACAATGATGCACTTCGCCAAAAAGGGCGTATGCCTTTTTTCCTGAATATATTCAGGAAAAAATGCAAACGCCCTTTTTGGCCAACCAAGCAAGCTTGCAAAGGAAATCTGCACTACAATGAAGTCTCACTTCCCCCCGGTCAAAAGGGTCATCTGAAAAAAGTGTAAGATCCAGAAAGGCAGGACAGGCCATGGAGAACTGGGAGCCTTGTTATGCTGATGGGCGGGATGTAAATTGCCAACAGCCACTCAGGAGAAGTGTATGGTGTTTCCTGATACATCTAAAAAACAAAGCAACAAAGCCTAAGGCAATTCTACTTATGGTCCTATAGCTTAGGGAAATTAAAATCAAAAAGACACAGCCACCCCAAAGTTTGGGACGGCTCTGTTTACAAGAACCTCGTTTACGGGACAAGTTCAATATCACAGAAAGCGAAAAATGGATAAAGAAGTTGTGGTACTTACGTACAATGCAATATCACTCAGCAATGAAATCTATGTCATCAGGCCCGTAGCAGCATAATGAGTGGATTCAGGTATGATGATTCTAACTGAAATATGTCACACAGAAAAAGAAACATCATAAGATATCACTAATACACGGAATGTAAACTTGGCTACACAGGAACTGGATTACAAAACAGAACAGGGTCTCAAATTTAGAAAACCAACTTATGCTTGCTTAAGGGGAAAGGTGAGTTGGGGTGCTGCATAAAACCAGAGATTGAAATGAGCACAGATAAAGTTCCTTAAGCCAAATATGGAATAGACAAGAGCTACTCCTTGCTCAACGAGATGGACTCAACGGCCCATATTAAACCCATAAGTATGTACCTGACTAGTAAGTATCTTAAAACCTATGGATTGCTATGTCTCTGAAAGAGAATCAAGCGTGTGTACAGGGGCATAAACGCAGCAGTGATAGGATTGGAGAGGTTCGGTGAGCAAATGAAGACCCTTTGAAGTCATATTGCATGGTACCCATTCCACGGGTCTCAACTCTCCAGGTTTAAGGGATTCTTCCTTCAGGTAAAGCATGCATGTGGAACCCAGAGTATGATCAACCATGTGATCGGGAGACGTGTTCCACTATGTCTCAGTTCTCGTCCCCTGGTACTCGGGTGCAACATTCCAGACGCTTTACTAACACTCTCCCGACTTGGAGAGTCAGTGCCTTTAACCTCCTGTTTGGCCCAGTTTGCAATATCTGCGGAAGATGAACAGGAATAGGGAGAACCAATGAGAGACTAGCTGGAGGTGTTGGGACGGGCAAATTTAACTCTCATTTCCCACCAGGAAGAGGAATTAACCAAAGGCTCAGCGTGCCATGCCGGAACCAGATTAGGGCCTGAAGCAATCGTGCGGTGTTGCGGCCAGCTCACAAGAAAGCGAGATGAAGAAAGGAACTTAGGGGCACTGTAATTCACAATCTTGCAGAGTTATACATGACAGCTATCGTCCAAAAATATACTGAAGTAAGGCTTCCAAGAGGACTTGAAAGCGGGGCAGAATTGCAGGAAACCAATTTCAGGAGGTACACTGGAATTGCATTTAAAGCATAGGAAAAGAGGAAAAACGTCGACAATGATGCACTTGGCCAAAAAGGGCGTATGCGTTTTTTCCTGAATATATTCAGGAAAAAACGCATACGCCCTTTTTGGCCAAGCAAGCAAGCTTGCAAAGGAAATCTGCACTACAATGAAGTCTCACTTTCCCCTGGTCAAAAGGGCCATCTGAAAAAAGTGTAAAATCCAGAAAGGCAGGACAGGCCATGGAGAACTGGGAGATTTTTTATGCTGATGGGCGGGATGTAAATTGACAACAGCCACTCGGGAGAAGTGTATGGTGTTTCCTGAAACATCTAAAAAATAAACTAACAGAGTCTAAGCAACTTCCACTTATGGTCCTATAGCTTAGGGAAATTAAAATCAAAAAGACACAGCCACCCCAAAGTTTGGGATGGCTCTGTTTACAAGAACCTCGTTTACGGTACAAGTTCAATATCACAGAAAGTGAAAAATGGATAAAGAAGTTGTGGTACTTACGTACAATGTAATATCACTCAACAATGAAATCTATGTCATCAGGCCCGTAGCAGCATAATGAGTGGATTCAGCTATGATGATTCTAACTGAAATAAGTCACACAGGTAAAGAAACATCATAAGATATCACTAATACACGGTATGTAAACTTGGCTACACAGGAACTGAATTACAAAAGAGAATAGGGTCTCAAATTTAGAAAACCAACTTATGCTTGCTAAAGGGGAAAGGTGAGTTGGGGTGCTGCATAAAATCAGAGATTGAAATGAGCACAGATAAAGTTCCTTAAGCCAAATATGGAATAGACAAGAGCTACTCCTTGCTCAACGAAATGGACTCAACACCCCATATTAAACGCCTAAGAATGTACCTGACTAGTAAGTATCTGAAAACCTATGGATGGCTTGTCTCCGAAAGAGAATCAAGCATGTGTAGAGGGGCATAAACGCAGCAGTGATAGGATTGGAGAGGTTCGGTGAGCAAATGAAGAACCTTTGAAGTCATATTGCATGGTACCCATTCCACAGGTCTCAACTCTCCAGGTTTAAGGGATTCTTCCTTCAGCTAAAACATGCATGTGGAACCCAGAGTATGATCAACCGTGTGATCGGGAGATGTGTTCCAATATGTCTCAGTTCTCGTCCCCTGGTACTCGGGTGCAACATTCCAGACGCTTTACTAACACTCTCCCGACTTGGAGAGTCAGTGCCTTTAACCTCCTGTTTGGCCCAGTTTGCAATTTCTCCGGAAGATGAACACGAATAGGGAGAACCAATGAGAGACTAGCTGGAGGTGTCTGGACGGGCAAATTTAACTCTCATTTCCCACCAGGAAGAGGAATTAACCAAAGGCTCAGCGTGCCGTGCCGGTACCAGATTAAGGCCTGAAGGAATCCTCTGGTGTTGCGGCCAGCTCACAAGAAAGCGAGTTGAAGAAAGGAGCTCAGGGGCACTGTAATTCACAAACCTGCAGAGTTATAAATGACAGCTATCGTCCAAAAATATACTTTAGTAAGGCTGCCAAGAGGTCTTGAATGCGGGGCAGAATTGCAGGAAACCGATTTCAGGAGGTAGACTGGAATTGCATTTAAAGCATAGGAAAAGAGGCAGAAAGTCGACAATCATGCACTTGGCCAAAAAGGGCGTATGCGTTTTTTCCTGAATATATTCAAGAAAAAACGCATATGCCCTTTTTGGCCAAGCAAGCAAGCTTGCAAAGGAAATCTGCACTACAATGAAGTCTCACTTCCCCCTGGTCAAAAGGGCCATCTGAAAAAAGTGTAAAATCCAGAAAGGCAGGACAGGCCATGGAGAATTTGGAGCCTTGTTATGCTGATGGGCAGGATGTAAATTGCCAACAGCCACTTGGGAAAAGTGTAGGGTGTTTCCTGAAACATCTAAGAAACAAAGCATCAGAGCCTAGGGCACTTCCACTTATGGTCCTATGGCTTAGGGAAATTAAAATCAAAAAGACACAGCCACCCCAACGTTTGGGACGGCTCTGTTTACAAAAACCTCTTTTATGGGACAAGTTCAATATTGCAGAAAGTGAAAAATTGATAAAGAAGTTGTAGTACTTACGTACAATGCAATATCACTCAGCAATGAAATCTACGTCATCAGGCTTGTAGCAGAAAATGACTTGGTTCAGGTATGATGATTCTAACTGAAATAAGTCACACAGAAAAAGAAACATCATAAGATATCACTAATACACGGAATGTAAACTTGGCTACACAGGAACTGAATTACAAAACAGAACAGGGTCTCAAATTTAGAAAACCAACTTATGCTTGCTTAAAGAGAAAGGTGAGTTGGGGTGCTGCATAAAACCAGAGATTGAAATGAGCACAGATAAAGTTCCTTAAGCCAAATACGTAATAGACAAGAGCTACTCCTTGCTCAATGAAATGGACTCAACACTCCATATTAAACGCCTAAGAATGTACCTGACTAGTAAGTATCTTAAAACCTATGGATTGCTATGTCTCCGAAAGAGAATCAAGCGTGTGTACACGGGCATAAACGCAGCAGTGATAGGATTGGAGAGGTTCGGTGACCAAATGAAGACCCTTTGAAGTCATATTGCATGGTACCCATTCCACGGGTCTCAACTCTCCAGGTTTAAGGGATTCTTCCTTCAGCTAAACATGCATGTGGAACCCAGACTGTGATCAACCGTGTGATCGTGAGTCATGTTCAAATATGGCTCAATTTTCGTCCCCTGGTACTCAGGAGCAACATTCCAGACGCTTTACTAACACTCTCCTGACTTGGAGAGTCAGTGCCTTTAACCTCCTGTTTGGCCCAGTTTGCAATTTCTGCGGAAGATGAACAGCAATAGGGAGGACCAATGAGAGACTAGCTGGAGGTGTCTGGACGGGCAAATTTAACTCTCATTTCCCACCAGGAAGAGGAATTAACCAAAGGCTCAGCGTGCCATGCCGGAACCCCATTAGGGCCTGAAGCAATCCTGCGGTGTTGCGGCCAGCTCACAAGAAAGTGACTTGAAGAAAGGAGCTCAGGGGCACTCTAATTCACACACCTGCAGAGTTATAAATGACAGCTATCGTCCAAAAATATACTGAAGTAAGGCTGCCAAGAGGACTTGAAAGCGGGTCAGAATTGCAGGAATCCGATTTCAGGAGGTAGACTGGAATTGCATTTAAAGCATAGGAAAAGAGGCAGAACGTCGACAATGATGCACTTGGCCAAAAAGGGCCTATGCGTTTTTTCCTGAATATATTCAGGAAAAAACGCATAGGCCCTTTTTGGCCAACCAAGCAAGCTTGCAAAGGAAATCTGCACTACAATGAGGTCTCAATTCCCCCCGGTCAAAAGGGCCATCTGAAAAAAGTGTAAAATTCAGAAAGGCAGGACAGGCCATGGAGAACTGGGAGCCTTGTTATGCTGATGGGAGGGATGTAAATTGCCTACAGCCACTCGGGAGAAGTGTATGGTGTTTCCTGAAACATCTAAAAAACAAAGCAACAGAGCCTAGGGCACTTCCACTTATGGTCCTATAGCTTACGGAAATTAAAATCAAAGAGACACAGCCACCTCAAAGTTTGAGATGGCTCTGTTTGCAAGAACCTCGTTTACGGTACAAGTTCAATATCGCAGAAAGTGAAAAATGGATAAAGAAATTGTGGTACTTACGTACAATGCAATATCACTCAGCAATGAAATCTATGTCATCAGGCCCGTAGCAGCATAATGAGTGGATTCATGTATGATGATTCTAACTGAAATAAGTCACACAGAAAAAGAAACATCATAAGATATCACTAATACACGGAATGTAAACTTGGCTACACAGGAACTGAATTACAAAATACAACAGGGACTCAAATTTAGGAAACCAACTTATGCTTGCTTAGGGGGAAAGGTGAGTTGGGGTGCTGCATAAAACCAGAGATTGAAATGAGCACAGATAAAGTTCCTTAAGCCAAATATGAAATAGACTAGAGCTACTCCTTGCTCAACGAAATGGACTCGACACCCCATATTAAACGCCTAAGAATGTACCTGACTAGTAAGTATCTTAAAACCTATGGATTGCTATGTCTCCGAAAGAGAATCAAGCATGTGTACAGGGGCATAAACGCAGCAGTGATAGGATTGGAGAGGTTCGGTGAGCAAATGAAGACCCTTTGAAGTCATACTGCATGGTACCCATTCCACGGGTCTCAACTCTCCATGTTTAAGGGATTCTTCCTTCAGCTAAAACATGCATGTGGAACCCAGAGTATGATCAACCGTGTGATCGGGAGACGTGTTCAAATATGTCTCAGTTCTCATCCCCTGGTACTCGGGTGCAACATTCCAGACGCTTTACTAACACTCTCCCGACTTGGAGAGTCAGTGCCTTTAACCTCCTGTTTGGCCCAGTTTGCAGTTTCTGCAGAAGATGAACAGGAGTAGGGAGAACCAATGAGAGACTACCTGGAGGTGTCTGGACGGGCAAATTTAACTCTCATTTCCCACCAGGAAGAGGAATTAACCAAAGGCTCAGCGTGCCGTGCCGGAACCAGATTAGGGCCTGAAGCAATCCTGCAGTGTTGCGGCCAGCTCACAAGAAAGCGAGTTGAAGAAAGGAGCTCAGGGGCACTGTAATTCACAAACCTGCAGAGTTATAAATGACAGCTATCGTCCAAAAATATACTGAAGTAAGGCTGCCAAGAGGACTTGAAAGCGGGGCAGAATTGCCGGAAAGCGATTTCAGGAGGTAGACTGGAATTGCATTTAAAGCATAGGAAAAGAGGCAGAACGTCGACAATGATGCACTTGGCCAAAAAGGGCGTATGCGTTTTTTCCTGAATATATTCAGGAAAAAACGCATACGCCCTTTTTGGCCAACCAGGCAAGCTTGCAAAGAAATCTGCACTACAATGAAGTCTCACTTCCCCCCGGTCAAAAGGGCCATCTGAAAAAAGTGTAAAATCCAGAAATGCAGGACAGGCCATGGAGAACTGGGAGCCTTGTTATGCTGATGGGTGGGATGACAATTGCCAACAGCCACTGGGGATAAGTGTATGGTGTTTCCTGAAACATCTAAAAAACAATGCAACAGAGCCTAGGGCACTTCACTTATGGTCCTATAGCTTAGGGAAATTAAAATCAAAAAGACACAGCCACCCCAAAGTTTGGGACGGCTCTGTTTACAAGAAACTCGTTTACGGTACAAGTTCAATATCGCAGAAAGTGAAAAATGGATAAAGAAGTTTTGGTACTTACGTACAATGCAATATCACTCAGCAATGACATCTATGTCATCAGGCCCATAGCAGCATAATGACTGGATTCAGGTATGATGATTCTAACTGAAATAAGTCACACAGAAAAAGAAGCATCATAAGATATCACTAATACACGGAATGTAAACTTGGCTACACAGGAACTGGATTACAAAACAGAACAGGGTCTCCAATTTAGAAAACCAACTTATGCTTGCTTAAGGAGAAAGGTGAGTTGGGGTGCTGCATAAAACCAGAGATTGAAATGAGCACAGATAAAGTTCCTTAAGCCAAATATGGAATAGACAAGAGCTCCTCCTTGCTCAACGAAATGGACTCAACACCCCATATTAAACGCCTAAGAATGTACCTGACTAGTAAGTATCTTAAAACCTATGGATTGCTATGTCTCCGAAAGATAATCAAGCATGTGTACAGGGGCATAAACGCAGCAGTGATAGGACTGGAGAGGTTCAGTGAGCAAATGAAGACCCTTTGAAGTCATATTGCATGGTACCCATTCCACGGGTCTCAACTCTCCAGGTTTAAGGGATTCTTCCTTCAGCTAAAACACGCATGTGGAACCCAGAGTATGATCAACCATGTGATTGGGAGACGTGTTCAAATATGTCTCCGTTCTCGTCCCCTGGTACTCGGGTACAATATTCCAGACGCTTTACTAACACTCTCCCGACTTGGAGAGTCAGTGCCTTTAACCTCCTGTTTCGCCCAGTTTGCAATTTCCGCGGAAGATGAACAGGAATAGGGAGAACCAATGAGAGACTACCTGGAGGTGTCTGGACGGGCAAATTTAACTCTCATTTCCCACCAGGAAGAGGAATTAACCAAAGGCTCAGCGTGCCATGCCGGAGCCAGATTAGGGCCTGAAGCAATCCTGCGGTGTTGCGGCCAGCTCACAAGAAAGCGAGTTGAAGAAAGGAGCTCAGGGGCACTGTAATTCAAAAACCTGCAGAGTTATAAATGACAGCTATCGTCCAAAAATATACTGAAGTAAGGCTGCCAAGAGGACTTGAAAGCGGGGCAGAATTGCAGGAGAGCGATTTCAGGAGGTAGACTGGAATTGCATTTAAAGCATAGGAAAAGAGGCAGAACGTCGACAATGATGCACTTGGCCAAAAAGGGCGTATGCGTTTTTTCCTGAATATATTCAGGAAAAAACTCATACGCCCTCTTTGGCCAACCAAGCAAGCTTGCAAAGGAAATCTGCACTACAATGAAGTCTCACTTCCCCCCGGTCAAAAGGGCCATCTGAAAAAAGTGTAAAATCCAGAAAGGCAGGACAGGCCATGGAGAACTGGGAGCCTTGTTATGCTGATGGGCGGGATGTCAATTGTCAACAGCCACTAGGGAGAAGTGTATGGTGTTTCCTGAAACATCTATAAAACAAAGCAACAGAGCATAGGGCACTTCCACTTATGGTCCTATAGCTTAGGGAAATTAAAATCAAAAAGACACAGCCACCCCAAAGTTTGGGACAGCTCTGTTTACAAGAACCTCGTTTACGGGACAAGTTCAATATCGCAGAAAGCGAAAAATGGATAAAGAAGTTGTGGTACTTACGTACAATGCAATATCACTCAGCAATGAAATCTATGTCATCAGGCCCGTAGCAGCATAATGAGTGGATTCATGTATGATGATTTTAACTGAAATAAGTCACACAGAAAAAGAAACGTCATAAGATATCACTAATACAAATGTAAACTTGGCTACACAGGAACTGAATTACAAAACAGAACAGGGTCTCAAATTTAGAAAACAAACTTATGCTTGCTTAAGGGGAAACGTGAGTTGGGGTGCTGCTTAAAACCAGAGATTGAAATGAGCACAGATAAAGTTCCTTAAGCCAAATATGTAATAGACAAGAGCTACTCCTTGCTCAACGAGATGGACTCAAAGGCCCATATTAAACCCATAAGTATGTACCTGACTTGTAAGTATCTTAAAACCTATGGATTGCTATGTCTCTGAAAGAGAATCAAGCGTGTGTACAGGGGCATAAACGCAGCAGTGATAGGATTGGAGAGGTTCGGTGAGCAAATGAAGACCCTTTGAAATCATATTGCATGGTACCCATTCCACGGGTCTCAACTCTCCACGTTAACGGATTCTTCCTTCAGCTAAAACAGGCATGTGGAACCCAGAGTATGATCAACCGTGTGATCGGGAGACGTGTTCAAATATGTCTCAGTTCTGGTCCCCTGCTACTCGGGTGCAACATTCCAGATGGTTTACTAACACTCTCCCGACTTGGAGAGTCAGTGCCTTTAACCTCCTGTTTGGCCCAGTTTGCAATTTCTGCGGAAGATGAACAGGAATAGGGAAAACCAATGAGAGACTAGCTGGAGGTGTCTGGACGGGCAAATTTAACTCTCATTTCCCACCAGGAAGAGGAATTAACCAAAGGCTCAGCGTGCCGTGCCGGAAGCAGATTAGGGCCTGAAGCAATCCTGGGGTGTTGCGGCCAGCTCACAAGAAAGCTAGTTGAAGAAAGGAGCTCAGGGCACTGTAATTCACAAACCTACAGAGTTATAAATGACAGCTATCGTCCAAAAATATACTGAAGTAAGGCTGCCAAGAGGACTTCAAAGTGGGGCAGAATTGCAGGAAACCGATTTCAGGAGGTAGACTAGAATTGCATTTAAAGCATAGGAAATGAGGCAGAACGTCCACAATGATGCACTTGGCAAAAAGGGGCGTATGCGTTTTTTCCTGAATATATTCAGGAAAAAACGCATACGCCCTTTTTGGCCAACCAAGCAAGCTTGCAAAGGAAACCTACACTACAATGAAGTCTCACTTCCCCCCGGTCAAAAGGGCCATCTGAAAAAAGTGTAAAATCCAGAAAGGCAGGACATGCCATGGAGAACTGGGAGCCTTGTTATACTGATTGGCGGGATGTAAATTGCCAACAGCCACTCGGGGAAGTGTATGGTGTTTCCTGAAACATCTAAAAAACAAAGCAACAGAGCCTAGGGCACTTCCACTTATGGTCCTATAGCTCAGGGAAATTAAAATCAAAAAGACACAGCCACCCCTATGTTTGGGACGGCTGTGTTTACAAGAACCTCGTTTACGGTACAAGTTCAATATCGCAGAAAGCGAAAAATGAATAAAGAAGTTGTGGTACTTAGGTACAATGCAATATCACTCAGCAATGAAATCTACGTCATCAGGCTTGTAGCAGAAAATGACTGGGTTCAGGTATGATGATTCTAACTGAAATAAGTCACACAGAAAAAGAAACATCATAGGATATCACTAATACACGGAATGTAAACTTGGCTACACAGGAACTGAATTACAAAACAGAACAGGGTCTCAAATTTAGAAAACCAACTTATGCTTGCTTAAAGGGAAAGGTGAGTTGGCGTGCTGCATCAAACCAGAGATTGAAATGAGCACAGATAAAGTTCCTTAAGCCAAATATGTAATAGACAAGAGCTACTCCTTGCTCAACGAAATGGACTCAACACCCCATATTAAACGCCTAAGAATGTACCTGACTAGTAAGTATCTAAAACGTATGGATTACTATGTCTCTGAAAGAGAATCAAGCGTGAATACAGGGGCATAAACGCAGCAGTGATAGGATTGGAGAGGTTCGGTGAGCAAATGAAGACCCTTTGAAGTCATATTGCATGGTACCCATTCCACGGGTCTCACCTCTTCAGGTTTAAGGGATTCTTCCTTCAGCTAAAACATGCATGTTGGACCAAGAGTATGATCAATGGTGTGATCGGGAGACGTGTTCCAATATGTCTCAGTTCTCGTCCCCTGGTCCTCGGGTGCAACATTCCAGACACTTTATTAACACTCTCCCGACTTGGAGAGTCAGTGCCTTTAACCTCCTGTTTGGCCCCGTTTGCAATTTCTGCGGAAGATGAACAGGAATAGGGAGGACCAATGAGAGACTACCTGGAGGTGTCTGGACGGGCAAATTTAACTCTCATTTCCCACCAGGAAGAGGAATTAACCAAAGGCTCAGCGTGCCGTGCCGGAACCAGATTAGGGCCTGAAGCAATCCTGCGGTGTTGCGGCCAGCTCACAAGAAAGCGAGTTGAAGAAAGGAGCTCAGGGGCACTGTAATTCACAAACCTGCAGAGTTATAAATGACAGCTATCGTCCAAAAATATACTGAAGTAAGGCTGCCAAGAGGACTTGAAAGCGGGGCAGAATTGCAGGAAACCGATTTCAGGAGGTAGACTGGAATTGCATTTAAAGCATAGGAAAAGAGGCAGAACGTCGACAATGATGCACTTGGCCAAAAAGTGCGTATGCGTTTTTTCCTGAATATATTCAAGAAAAAATGCATACGCCCTTTTCGGCCAACCAAGCAACCTTGCAAAGGAAATCTGCACTACAATGAAGTCTCACTTCCCCCTGGTCAAAAGAGCCATCTGAAAAAAGTGTAAAATCCAGAAAGACAGGACAGGCCATGGAGAACTGGGAGCCTTGTTATGCTGATGGGCGGGATGTAAATTACCAACAGCCACTCGGGAGAAGTGTATGGTGTTTCCTGAAACATCTAAAAAACAAAGCAACAGAGCCTAGGGCACTTCCACTTATGGTCCTATAGCTTAGGGAAATTAAAATCAAAAAGACACAGCCACCCTAAAGTTTGGGACGGCTCTGTTTACAAGAACCTCGTTTATGGGACAAGTTCAATATCACAGAAAGTGAAAAATGGATAAAGAATTTGTGGTACTTACGTACAATGCAATATCACTCAGCAATGAAATCTATGTCATCAGGCCCGTAGCAGCATAATGAGTGGATTCAGGTATGATGATTCTAACTGAAATAAGTCACACAGAAAAAGAAGCATCATAAGATATCACTAATACACGGAATGTAAACTTGGCTACACAGGAACTGAATTACAAAACAGAACAGGGTCTCAAATTTAGAAAACCAACTTATGCTTGCTTAAGGGGAAAGGTGAGTTGGGGTGCTGCATAAAACCAGAGATTGAAATGAGCACAGATAAAGTTCCTTAAGCCAAATATGGAATAGACAAGAGCTACTTCTTGCTCAACTAAATGGACTCAAAACCCTATATTAAACGCCTAATAATGTACCTGACTAGTAAGTATCTTAAAACCTATGGATCGCTATGTCTCTGAAAGAGAATCAAGCATGTGTAGAGGGGCATAAACGCAGCAGTGATAGGATTGGAGAGGTTCGGTGAGCAAACGAAGACCCTTTGAAGTCATATTGCATGGTACCCATTCCACGGGTCTCAACTCTCCAGGTTTAAGGGATTCTTCCTTCAGCTAAAACATGCATGTGGAACCCAGAGTATGATCAACCGTGTGATCGAGAGGTGTGTTACAATATGTCTCAGTTCTCGTCCCCTGTTACTTGGGTGCAACATTCCAGAAGCTTAACTAACACTCTCCCGACTTGGAGAGTCAGTGCCTTTAACCTCCTGTTTGGCCCAGTTTGCAATTTCTGCAGAAGATGAACAGGAATAGGGAGAACCAATGAGAGACTAGCTGGAGGTGTCTGGACGGGCAAATTTAACTCTCATTTCCCACCAGGAAGAGGAATTAACCAAAGGCTCAGTGTGCCATGCCAGAACAAGATTAGGGCCTGAAGCAATCCTGCGGTGTTGCGGCCAGCTCACAAGAAAGCGAGTTGAAGAAAGGAGCTCAGGGACACTGTAATTCACAAACCTGCAGAGTTATAAATGACAGCTATCCTCCAAAAATATACTGAAGTAAGGCTGCCAAGAGGACTTGAAAGCGGGGCAGAATTGCAGGAAACCGATTTCAGGAGGTAGACTGGAATTGCATTTAAAGCATAGGAAAAGAGGCAGAACTTCGACAATGATACACTTGGCCAAAAAGAGCATATGCGTTTTTTCCTGAATATATTCAGGAAAAAGCGCATACGCTCATTTTGGACAACCAAGCAAGCTTGCAAAGGAAATCTGCACTACAATGAAGTCTCACTTTCCCCAGGTCAAAAGGGCCATCTGAAAAAAGTGTAAAATCCAGAAAGACAGGACAGGCCATGGAGAACTGGGAGCCTTGTTATGCTGATGGGCGGGATGTAAATTGCCAACAGCCACTCAGGAGAAGTGTATGGTGTTTCCTGAAACATCTAAAAAGCAAAGCAACAGAGTCTAAGGCACTTCCACTTATGGTCCTATAGCTTAGGGAAATTAAAATCAAAAAGACACAGCCACCCCAAAGTTTGACATGGCTCTGTTTACAAGAACCTCGTTTACGGTACAAGTTCAGTATTGCAGAAAGTGAAAAATGGATAAAGAAGTTGTGGTACTTACGTACAATGCAATATCACTCAACAATGAAATCTATGTCATCAGGCCCGTAGCAGCATAATGAGTGGATTCAGATATGATGATTCTAACTGAAATAAGTCACACAGAAATAGAAACATCATAAGATATCACTAATACACGGAATGTAAACTTGGCTACACAGGAACTGGATTACAAAACAGAATAAGATCTCAAATTTAGAAAACCAACTTATGCTTGCTTAAGGGGAAAGGTGAGTTGGGGTGCTGCATAAAACCAGAGATTGAAATGAGCACAGATAAAGTTCCTTAAGGCAAATATGGAATAGACAAGAGCTACTTCTTGCTCAACGAAATGGACTCAAAACCCTATATTAAACGCCTAATAATGTACCTGACTAGTAAGTATCTTAAAACCTATGGATCACTATGTCTCCGAAAGAGAATCAAGCGTGTGTACAGGGGCATAAACGCAGCAGTGATAGGATTGGAGAGGTTCGGTGAGCAAATGAAGACCCTTTGAAGTCATATTGCATGGTACCCATTCCACGGGTCTCAACTCTCCAGGTTTAAGGGATTCTTCCTTCAGCTAAAACATGCATGTGGAACCCAGAGTATGATCAACCGTGTGATCGGGAGACGTGTTCCAATATGTCTCAGTTCTCGTCCCCTGGTACTCGGGTGCAACATTCCAGACGCTTTACTAACACTCTCCCGACTTGGAGAGTCAGTGCCTTTAACCTCCTGTTTGGCCCAGTTTGCAATTTCTGCGGAAGATGAACAGGAATAGGGAGAACCAATGAGAGACTAGCTGGAGGTGTCTGGACGGGCAAATTTAACTCTCATTTCCAACCAGGAAGAGGAATTAACCAAAGGCTCAGCGTGATGTGCCGGTACCAGATTAAGGCCTGAAGGAATCCTCTGGTGTTGCGGCCAGCTCACAAGAAAGCGAGTTGAAGAAAGGAGCTCAGGGGCACTGTAATTCACAAACCTGCAGAATTATAAATGACAGCTATCGTCCAAAAATATACTGAAGTAAGCCTGCCAAGAGGACTTGAAAGCGGGGCAGAATTGCAGGAAACCGATTTCAGGAGGTAGACTGGAATTGCATTTAAAGCATAGGAAAAGAGGCAGAACGTCCACAACGATGCACTTGGCCAAAAAGGGCGTATGCATTTTTTCCTGAATATATTCAAGAAAAAACGCATACACACTTTTTGGTCAACCAAGCAAGCTTGCAAAGGAAATCTGCACTACAATGAAGTCTCACTTCCCCCTGGTCAAAAGGGCCATCTGAAAAAAGTGTAAAATCCAGAAAGGCAGGACAGGCCATGGAGAATTTAGAGCCTTGTTATGCTGATGGGCAGGATGTAAATTGCCAACAGCCACTTGGGAAAAGTCTAGGGTGTTTCCTGAAACATGTAAGAAACAAAGCATCAGAGCCTAGGGGACTTCCACTTATGGTCCTATGGCTTAGGGAAATTAAAATCAAAAAGACACAGCCACCCCAAAGTTTGGGACGGCTCTGTTTACAAAAACCTCTTTTATGGGACAAGTTCAATATTGCAGAAAGTGAAAAATGGATAAAGAAATTGTAGTACTTACGTACAATGCAATATCACTCAACAATGAAATCTACGTCATCAGGCTTGTAGCAGAAAATGACTTGGTTCAGGTATGATGATTCTAACTGAAATAAGTCACACAGAAAAAGAAACATCATAAGGTATCACTAATACACGGAATGTAAACTTGGCTACACAGGAACTGAATTACAAAACAGAACAGGGTCTCAAATTTAGAAAACCAACTTATGCTTGCTTAAGGGGAAAGGTGAGTTGGGGTGCTGCATAAAACCAGAGATTGAAATGAGCACAGATAAAGTTCCTTAAGCCAAATACGTAATAGACAAGAGCTACTCCTTGCTCAATGAAATGGACTCAACAGCCCATATTAAACGCCTCAGAATGTACCTGACTAGTAAGTATCTTAAAACCTATGGATTGCTATGTCTCCGAAAGAGAATCAAGCGTGTGTACACGGGCATAAACGCAGCAGTGATAGGATTGGAGAGGTTCGGTGAGCAAATGAAGACCCTTTGAAGTCATATTGCATGGTACCCATTCCATGGGTCTCAACTCGCCAGGTTTCAGGGATTTTTCCTTCAGCTAAAACATGCATGTGGAACCCAGAGTATGATCAACCGTGTGATCGGGAGACGTGTTCCAATATGTGTCAGTTTTCGTCCCCTGGTACTCAGGTGCAATATTCCAGACGCTTTACTGACACTCTCCCGACTTGGAGAGTCAGTGCCTTTAACCTCCTGTTTGGCCCAGTTTGCAATTTCTGCGGAAGATGAACAGGAATAGGGAGAACCAATGAGACACTAGCTGGAGTTCTCTGGACGGGCAAATTTAACTCTCATTTCCCACCAGGAAGAGGAATTAACCAAAGGCTCAGCGTGCCGTACCGGAACCAGATTAGGGCCTGAAGCAATCCTGCGGTGTTGCGGCCAGCTCACAAGAAAGTGACTTGAAGAAAGGAGCTCAGGGGCACTGTAATTCACAAACCTGCAGAGTTATAAATGACAGCTATCGTCCAAAAATATACTGAAGTAAGGCTGCCAAGAGGACTTGAAAGCGGGGCAGAATTGCAGGAAACCAATTTCAGGAGGTACACTGGAATTGCATTTAAAGCATAGGAAAAGAGGCAGAACGTTGACAATGATGCACTGGGCCAAAAAGGGCGTATGAGTTTTTTCTGGAAAAACGCATACGCCCTTTTTGGCCAACCAAGCAAGCTTGCAAAGGAAATCTGCACTACAATGAAGTCTCACTTCCCCCCGGTCAAAAGGGCCATCTGAAAAAAGTGTAAAATCCAGAAAGGCAAGACAGGCCATGGAGAACTGGGAGCCTTGTTATGCTGATGGGCAGGATGTAAATTGCCAACAGCCACTTGCGAGAAGTTTATGGTGTTTCCTGAAACATCTAAGAAACAAAGCAATAGAGCCTAGGGCACTTCCACTTATGGTCCTATAGTTTAGGGAAATTAAAATCAAAAAGACACAGCAACCCCAAAGTTTGGGACGGCTCTGTTTACAAGAACCTCCTTTACGGTACAAGTTCAATATCGCAGAAAGTGAAAAATGGATAAAGAAGTTGTGGTACTTACGTACAATGCAATATCACTCAGCAATGAAATCTTTGTCATCAGGCCCGTAGCAGCATAATGAGTGGATTCAGGTATGATGATTCTAACTGAAATAAGTCACAAGAAAAAGAAACATCATAAGATATCACTAATACACGGAATGTAAACTTGGCTACACAGGAACTGGATTACAAAACAGAACAGGGTCTCAAATTTAGAAAACCAACTTATGCTTGCTTAAGGGGAAAGGTGAGTTGGGGTGCTGCATAAAACCAGAGATTGAAATGAGCACAGATAAAGTTCCTTAAGCGAAATATGTAATACACAAGAGCTACTCCTTGCTCAATGAAATGGACTCAACACCCCATATTAAATGCCTAAGAATGTACCTGACTAGTAAGTATCTTAAAACCTATGGATTGCTATGTCTCTGAAAGAGAATCAAGCGTGAGAACAGGGGCATAAACGCAGCAGTGATAGGATTGGAGAGGTTCGGTGAGTAAATGAAGACCCTTTGAAGTCATATTGCATGGTACCCATTCCACGGGTCTGAACTCTCCAGGTTTAAGGGATTCTTTCTTCAGCTAAAACATGCATGTGGAACCCAGGGTATGATCAACCATGTGATCGGGAGACGTGTTCCAATATGTCTCAGTTCTCATCCCCTGGTACTCGGGTGCAACATTCCAGACACTTTACTAACACTCTCCCGACTTGGAGAGTCAGTGCCTTTAACCTCCTGTTTGGCCCAGTTTGCAATTTCTGCGGAAGATGTACAGGAATAGGGAGGACCAATGAGAGACTACCTGGAGGTGTCTGGACGGGCAAATTTAACTCTCATTTCCCACCAGGAAGAGGAATTAACCAAAGGCTCAGCGTGCCGTGCCGGAACAAGATTAGGGCCTGAAGCAATCCTGCGGTGTTGCGGCCAGCTCACAAGAAAGCGAGTTGAAGAAAGGAGCTCAGGGGCACTGTAATTCACAAACCTGCAGAGATATAAATGACAGCTATCGTCCAAATATATACTGAAGTAAGGCTGCCAAGAGGACTTGAAAGCGGGGCAGAATTGCAGGAAACCGATTTCAGGAGGTAGACTGGAATTGCATTTAAAGCATAGGAAAAGAGGCAGAACGTCGACAATGATGCACTTGGCCAAAAAGGGCATATGAGTTTTTTCCTGAATATATTCAGGAAAAAACTCATACGCACTTTTTGGCCAACCAAGCAAGTTTGCAAAGGAAATCTGCACTACAATGAAGTCTCACTTCCCCCAGTCAAAAGGGCCATCTGAAAAAAGTGTAAAATCCAGAAAGGCAGGACAGGCCATGGAGAACTGGGAGCCTTGTTATGCTGATGGTCGGGATTTAAATTGCCAACAGCCACTCGGGAGAAGTGTATGGTGTTTCCTGAAACATCTAAAAAACAAAGCAACAGAGCCTAGGGCACTTCCACTTATGGTCCTATAGCTTAGGGAAATTAAAATCAAAAAGACACAGCCACCCCAAAATTTGGGATGGCTCTTTTACAGGAACCTCTTCTTCAGCACAAGTTAAATATGCCAGAGAGCAAATAATGGATAAAGAAGTTGCGGTACTTACGTACAACAGAATACCTCTCTGCAATGAAAACTATGTCACCAGGCCCGTACCAGCATAATGAGTGGATTGAGGCACGGTGATTTTAAGTGAAAAATGTCACACAGAAAGAGAAACATCATAAGGTATCACTAATACATGGAATGTGAACTTGGTTACACATGAACTGAATTACAAAACAGAACAGGGTCTCATGTTTAGAAAACCAACTTATGCTTGCTTAAGGGGAAAGGTGAGTTGTGGTGCTGCATAAAAGCAGAGTTTGAAATTAGCACAGATACCGTTCCATAAGCTAAATATGTAATAGACAAGACCTACCCCTTGCTCAACAAAATGGACTCAACAATGAGGTATCACCTCACACCTGGTAGAATGGGCATCATCAGAAAATCTACAAACAAAAAATGCTGGAAATGTGTGGAGAAAAGGAACCCTCTTCCACTATTGTTGGGAATATAAATTGATACAGTCACTATGGAGAACAATATGGATTTTCTTAAGAAACTAACAGTAGAATTACCATATGATACAGCAATCCCAGTTCTGGACATATACCCAGACAAAACCATAAATCAAAAAGAGACATTCACCGCAATGTTCATTGTATCACTCTTTACAATATCGAGGTAATGGAAGCAACCTAAATGCCCACAGACAGACGAATGCATAAAGTTGTGGTACATATATAAAATGGAATATTACTAAGCCATGAAAAGGAATGAAATTAGGTCATTTGTAGAGACGTCGATGGATCTAGAGACTGTCATACAGAGTGAAGTAAGTCAGAAAGAGAAAAACAAATCTTGTATATTCATGCATATATGTGGAACCTAGAAAAACTGTACAGATTAACCATTTTGCAAGGCATAAATAGAGCAACAGATGTAGACAACAAACGTATGGACAACAAGGGGGGAAAGCTGTTGGGGGGGTTGGTGGTGGGAGGAATTGAGAGACTGGGATTGGCATGTATACATTTATATGTATAAAATAGATAACCAATAAGAACCTGCTGTATAAAAATATAAAATAAAATTCAAAATTAAAAAGAAATAAAATTTAAAAAATAAAACAGAAAAAACAATTATTCCCTTCACATACATGTATTTATATGAATAAATTATTTCCATGCTTATATCTGTAAATACAAAAAAGAGGAATAAAATCTACCTTGAACCAAAAACGAAAAAGAGAAAAAAAACACAGAACCCACCAGTTCCACAGAGGAAAACCGTATCAGGGCACTTGCTCCAGTTGTAAACAATTCTGAAGTTGGTCAGTGGTGGGGAATCGTCTCCCATTCAGCCAGCAGCCCCCATGCAACAAGCGTCCTCATGGCAAAGCTGGGGCACCGTGCCGAGGCATCTGTGAGTAAACGTGAGCTGAGCCCCAGGCCAGTTGCTGCTGAACTATTCCCACCCGTCCCAGGTAAAACACCTGAATATATACAAGGACTTGAAAGCCTAGAGGAAGGGCCATAGAGCCACACGAGTGACAGCATGCCGGCCGACTTGGTGCCTGCAGGCCAGCCAGGATGGTCCTGGCCCTGGGTGCTCTTCTGGAAGATTTCCATTTCCCTGCCTGAGGTACCCGTCCTGTCCCTGCCCCCACTGCTTTTTTCCTTCCTCACCTCTGCCCAGGGAGAAATTCCAGCAGCAGGTATGGGTGACACATCCTCTTCTTTAGCAGGTGGCAGCCTGGCAACTGCTGCAGAAAGTCCAGCAGAGCCCCACTCACACTGGGCCACCCACAAAGCCGTGGCCTCTCACTCCCTCCCACCAGCCCAGCCCCGAGACTGCTGACAGGGCAGAGAAAATGGCGTCAGGCACGGCTGCAGGGCCTCTTGCTGCCTGGAGTGGTATTTATATTGATCTCAACCCAGGCACACCTGGGGAGGGCTGGCCGGCATGGTAAGGCTGCCCAGGTCAGCCAATCATCATCCCTCAGGGGCTCACAGTTGCAGAAAATGGAACTTGCTGAACCGGCCAGGTCCAAGGAACAGGTGTGGGCTCCTGAGAGTCAGGATAGACAAGGGGCTGCAGCTTTGGCTTGTTTTCTAATCATTTTATCTGGCCCATGAGTGGGAGACAACTTCAAGAAAACCCTCTCCTAATGAGAGGAACCCAGGAGTCAGGGAGAGGAGGGGTGGGTGGTGGTTGGAGACAGAGGCCTGGTGCCCCGGGTGCAGTGGAAGTCTCTGGAAGACCAGGTGGAGGGAGGCCGCACAGAGTGATGCCCAGGGTCACAGACCTGTCGCAGCTGCTATTTGTTAGTTCAAGTCCTGCTCTGAGGTGCTCTGTGTCAGCTCTGAGTGACAGGTGAGCTGGGGGTGCTCTGCAATGAGGGCTATGTGCACGGTTCCTGTGTGCCCAGCCCTGCCACGGTACCTGCAAGGGTAGCTCTGTATCCTGGGAGGGGCCTGACCACGAGAGCCCCGTGGGCTGGGGTGGGGGTGGGGTACCTGCCCAGGTGAGCTCCATATTCTGGGATTGGTCTGACCACGAGAGCCCCATGGGTTGCTGGGGACCTGGTAAAGGATGTCAGGACAGTCAGTGAAGCCACCGAGGATATACCTCCAGCTGCTCCTAATTCCTACACCCTGCTGGTCATTCTACCAACCACCAGGACATGGTATTCTGTATTAGTCTTCAATGATGCCTTCTTTTGTATTCCATTAGTCCCAGAGTCACAAGAAATTTTGGCTTGTGAGTGGCAGGACTCAACATACAACTAAAACAATACTTCCGGGCCGTCTTGCCCCAAGGGTGCAAAAATTCCCACACCATCTTTGGGGAAAGCTTAGCTAAAGACCTAAAAGTTCTACCTCTGGAAAAGGAAACCCTCCTTCAGTACGCAGACGACATTCTGATCGCCAGCCCTACTAAGGAGGCCTCTGAACTACCAAGCCAATAAAGGATAGAAGTTGTCCAAGAAAAAGCTCAAATATCACAGACTGCGGTGACCTGCCTGGGCTTCGTTCTCACAGAAGGTCGGAGAAGCCCATCCCAGGAAAGGGAAGAAACCATTTTCAGCCTTACCCCTTTCTAAAACTACAAGACAGCTTAGGGGTTCCTGGGGAGGCCAGGGTTTGCTGCTTCTTGATCCCTAACTACAGTCTACTAGCTGGGCCTCTATATGAAACACTGAAAGGAAAAGATGATGATCCTTTTGAATAGAATCCAGAAGTGGCCTTTCAAGAATGGAAAGAGCAGTCAATTCAGACACTTGCCCTGGAACTCCCTAATTTAGCTAAACCCTTTGACCTTTACATTCCCAGTGAAAGGTGAATCGCCATTGGAGAATTAGTGCAAAAACTGGGACCACTTGAAATGGAACAATGCAAGAATGCCATCCAGGTAGGATAAACTACGGGCACCAAGGGGCTTGGCCCACTGCCACATTTGGCCAAGATACTGGCGGTATCTAAAAACCTGGAAATCAGCAGCCCAAAAGGCCACCTCCCTCCTAAGGGAAAAGGACCCCACGTGGTGATCCTAACCACCAACCATGCCCTGAAGTTGCAGGGTTCGCTCCGTGGGCACACCAACCTCGAGTGAGGAGGCCCTCCAACTCCAACATCCAGAGAGATAACCGGGGGCAACAGGGCACCATGACGACTCGTGTGAACATCACTTGACCTGGAGTTTCTCTCATAAAACAACAAGAGTGTGTCCCAAAAGAGTACACTACTGCTTGCAGGACTTACTGCACCCAGAGGGGAGCTAATAATCTTGGCGGGGGAACCGTATATCACACTGTCACCATAGAAAAGCCTACAGACACCGTGATGATGGTGGCCAATAAGACCAGCTGGACTCCTGTTTACTTCAAAAGGCTGTTGACTCAGTGGCCATCATGGTCCTTGATCACCACTGACCCTGGACTGTCTGGGAGTTGAGCAGGCAGGGCTCTGACACCTGGTGCTGTTTGTACGTTAATTCAGGGGCCTAATTGAAGAAAGCGCAGACTACTTGTCAGAGCATCTAGGCTGGCAGAAACGGTCAGCCTAAGGTGGCCGAACAAATGTGGGGCGGGGTGAAACCAGCCCCCACAGTGTCTCTGCACATCTCTTTCCTGGACCCTTAAAGGTCATTAGAATCTATAACACTTCCAATGCTGGTGCTCAGGTGGACGAGCAGGGAGGCAGGGGCCTGGGGACAATCAACGTCACCTGGAGGCTGCTGGGGAGAAGCTCTGACCCTCGCCCCTGGGTATGAGGGCTCCCAACTCAGCACTCAGCAGTTACAGAAGAAGGGTCTGCACCCTCAGCACTCCAAGAATGAGGAACGGGACAAAAGGCAGAGGAGGGGTTTGTCCCCAGCAAAGCCCATTAAAAATCCCTGGGAGATAAAAATAGAATCTGGGCAATAAAGTCAAGTCTAACCTTTTTTATCCTTTGTGCTTTGTCTAATTTCATGTGCTCCTAGGGTCCCGCATGCAGAGGTTCCACACCCGACACTTCAGACCAGATTTCCTAGTGCAGAATGGCTGGGACGACACCTCAGCTCCTGGGGCCCAGTGCAGACTCCGCGATATAGAGCCTGAGCTGCAGCCAACCCGGCCCTCGAGAGCTCCGCCCCCTCCCTCCCACTGACTCTGACAGGATCTCTACACAACAGCCCAGCCCACAGCCCACGGGGTAGTGCATGCTCTCACCTCTCCATTCTCTGATCAAAATATAAAGTTTCCTTTGCTTGTGAACCAAACTCAGTCTCGATCTGTTGGCCCCAATGACACTGGGCAGGGGGACACTTGTTGGGGTCCACTCTGGAGGATCAGTAACAGAAATTGAGACTATTGTAACCTCAATGAACAGATGTGTGAGCCAAACTGTTGTTAACATAGAACAGTGTATAAGGCTCGGGTAAAATAAGATGTTTCTAACACTTCCATTTGATATTTCCATCACTTTATTATAAGCAAGTTCAGTGAAAAGGTTTGTCTTATTTGTCAGGTCAATATTAGAGAAACGAAGTGATTTCTTTCCAAGGATGTACATCTAATAATCTTGGTTAAAGCTTCAATCTTGTTTTAAATGCTTTTCCATTGAAAATGATACCTCTCTTTCAGCTCCCCCATTTCTGAGAAGTATAAAATCTTATAATTTATTATTACCAAAGGGGAAAGGTGGGAGGAGGGATAAATTAACAGTTTGGGATTAACACATACACACTGCTATGTATAAAATAGATCATCAACAAGGAACTACTGTATAGCACAGGGAACTACACTCAACATTTTGCAATAAGCTATAAGGGGAAATAATCTGGAAAAGAATAGATATTTTTATTGTCATTGTCATCTATCAATGACAGTTAAAGTGTAACCTAAGGGAAGCTGGTGGTGAGTGCTTCTGACCCTGAAGACTTCAATCATCTAAAGTTTGGACTCTGCCTACTTCCCCAGGCCCTTAATGAACATATGTGTAGCCGTAGCTTAAAAAATTCCCCAGTTTGGGTTTCGGGCAGACACTGATTTTGAAAAAGCCCTGGTGTTCTCCTTACATGAATGGGACTCTTCCTACTGCTAAAACATGTCTGTCACACCCAGAGGATGGTATACCGTCTGATCGGGAAGAGTTTGGAAAAGGCATCTCATCTCCTCATCTCCTGGTGCTCGGGTTCACCCCTCCAGCGTCTTTACTAACAGTCTCCCCACTTGGAGATGTCAGCACTGTCAACGTCCTGTTGCGTACAGTTTGGAATTTGTCCAGAGGATGAAGCGGAAGGATGAGGAACAATGAGAGACAAGTCCTAGGTGTTCAGACAGGCACATGTCACTCTAATTTCCAATCAGGAAGACGAATTGACCAAAGGCTAGGGTTGCCCATGGAAACAGTATAGGGCTTGAGGAAATCCCACTGCTTTGTGGCCAGTTCCCATAAACACAAGTTGAACAATGGAACTCAGGGGCAGTAAAATTCACGAAACTGCAGAGTTGAAAATATCCATCACTGAAAAATGTCTTGAGGAAAGTCAGAGAAAAGGACTTGTAAGCAAGGGAGAATGGCAGGAAAGGGATCTGAGGAGGTAGAAAGGACTCGCCATTAAGCACGAGAAAAGGAGCTGAACATTGCCAACATTGCAGTTGGCCAAAAAGGGTGTATGCGTTTTTTTCTGTATATATTCAAGAAAAGGGCATACACTTTTTTAGCCAAGCAAACAGGTGGGCACTGGAAGTCAATACTACAAAAGATATCACTTCGCATCAGTCAGAAGAGCCATCCTCATAAAGCGTAAACAACAGAAATGCAGGACAGGGCAAGGAGAAGAGGGAGCCCTGTGAGACTTATAGTGGAAATGTATATTGCCAACAGCCATTCTGGAGAAGTGTATTGTGTTTACTAAAGCATCTAAAAAATGAGCTACAGAGCATAGGGCACTTGCACTCATGGGCGTATATCTTGGGAAAAACAAAAATCGAGAGGACACAGGCACCCCAATGTTTACCCCCTCTCTGTTTAAAAGATCCTCGACTAGGATATAACTTAAATGTCTCTGGAGGGAAAAAATGGATAGAGATGTGGTACTTAGGTAGAGTGGAATATTATTCAGCCTGGAAATCAATGAACTATGGCCAGTTGTAACAACTCCGGAGGAGTTACGTATGATCTTTCTAAGTGACATAATTCAAAAAGAAAAAGACACATATCATAAGATATCACTTAAAGGTGGAATCCAAAATGGCTACACATGAAATAAATTACAAAACAAAAACATAGTCAAATATGTAGAAAACACGCATAAGGCTGCTAAACGGGAAAGGTGGGGAGGGGTGAGGCATCATCCAGGAGGTTGAAATTAGCAAAGATACCATTCCAAATACCAAACTGATAATCAACAAGGACTACACGGTAGCTAAAAGAACTGCACTCAGCACACTCAAGTCACTGGAAAAGAATATGTACGACTGGTAAGAATCTGAAAAAGAATTTACTGATGTCTCTCTGTACGTGAATCAAGTGGATGTACAGCAGCAAGAAACAGAGCTTTGAAAATCAGCTGTAACCAATATAGTAACAAATTGAAAAAAATAAACGACAGAGAGACAGAGAAAACCTCTTACAACTTTTCCTCAGGGACGGTGATGCAACATGGATTGAACACATCTAGACCCACAGCAGGATGAGACATAGGCTGGAAACTGTTTGCACTAAGAGAAATGTGAGGTTGGGTGAGGAAATGCACACCCTTTAAAGTAATACTACCTGGTACCCATTCAATGGGTCCCAAATCTGCAGGTTCAAGGGATCTTCCTACAGCTAAAACATGCATGGAAAACCCAGAGGACTGTACACCATGTGATCGGGAGATGTGTCTAAAATGCAGCTCATTTATCCTCTCCTGGTGCTCCTGTTCACCATTCCAGCCACGTTACTTAGAATCTCCCCACTTGGAGAATCAGCACATTTCAACTTCTGTTTCACACATTTTGCAAATTGTGAGGAGGATGAACGGGAAGAGGGGGAACCAATGAGAGAATAGTTGTAGGGGTTTGGACGGGCACATATCACTCTAATTTCCCATTAAGAATAAGAATTGAAAAAAGGCTCAGCCCGCCTCGCCGGAGCCAAAATAGGGCCTGAAGCAATCCTGCGGGTTTGAGGCCAGCTCACAAAAGAGCAACTTAAAAAATGGAGCTCAGGGTCACTGCAATTCACAAACCTGCAGAGTTATAAATGAAAACTAACGTCCAAAACTATGTTGAGGTAAGGCAAAGAAGAGGATCTGAATGCAAGACAGAATTGCAAGAAACAGATTTCAAGAGATAGATTGGACTCGTCTTTAAAGCACATGAAAAGCGGCAGAATTTTGACAATGATGCAGTTGGCCCAAAAGGGCGTATGAGTTTTTTCCTGATTATATCCAGGAAAAAACGCATACGCACTTTATGGGCAACAAAGCAAGCAAGCAATGCAAATGTGCACAACAAAGAAGTCTCATTTCCCACCGGTCAAAAGGGCCATCCTAAAAAATTGTAAAAACCAGAAATGCAGGACAGGCCATGGAGAACAGGGAGCCTTTATACGCTGATGGGCAGTGTGTGAACTGCCGAGAGCCACTCTGGAGAAGTGTATGGTGGTTCCTAAATCATCTAGAAAACAGAGCTACAGAGCATAGGACACTTCCAATCATGAGAGTATATCTAGGGAAGTCTAAAAATCAACAAGACACAAGCACACCACAGTTTAGGGCTACTCTGTTTACAAGAACCTCAACTTCAGTACACCTTAAATATCCCAGGAAAGAGAACAATGGATAAAGAAGATGTGGTACTTATGTACAATGGAATATCTCTTCACCATGAAATCAATGTAATAAGGCTAGTAGAAGGATAAAGAGTGGATTTAGGTCCGATAATACTACTTGAAATAAGTCAAACAGAAAAAGAAACATATCATAAGATATCACTTATAGAGGGAGGGTAAATATGGCTGCACAAGAAATGAATTACAGAACAGAACAGTGTCTCACATGTAGAAAACACACTTATGTCAGCTTAAGGGGAAAGGAGAGGTGGGGTGATGCATAAAACCAGAGTTTGAAATTAGCACAGATACCGTTCAATAAACCAAATAGATATTAGACAAGATCTACACCTTGCTCAATGAACTGGCCTCAACACACCTTATAAACCACAGAGAAATATATCTGAGTAATAAGAATCTTAAAATCCATGTATTGGGCTTCCCTGGTGGCACAGTGGTTGAGAGTCCGCCTGCCGATGCAGGGGACGCGGGTTCGTGCCCCGGTCCGGGAGGATCCCATGTGCCGCGGAGTGGCTGGGCCCGTGAGCCATGGCCGCTGAGTCTGCGCGTCCGGAGCCTGTGCTCCGCGGCGGGAGAGGCCACAACAGTGAGAGGCTCACGTATCGCAAAAGAAAAAAAAAATCCATGTATTGATATATCTCCATAAGGGAATCAAGTGTGTGCAGAGCGGCACAAACACAGCAGTGAAAATGAGCTAAACCCCATTATAGAAATAAATTTTAAAAACAAAACGCAGAAACAATGAAAGAGAGAAAAATTCTTACAAAATTTGCTCAGGGGCTGTGATGCAACCTGGATTGACCACATATAAACCCACAGCTGGATAAGACATAAGGCTGGACACTTGGGGCTGAGAGGATTGGTGAGTTTTGGTGAGCAACTGCCAAAAGTTTAATGCAATACTTCATGCTACTCATTCCAAGGGTCCCAACAATCCAGGTTGAAGGGAATCTTCCTACAGCTAAACCATGCTTGGGAAACCCAGCGACTGGTATACCATATGATCAGGAAAGGTTTCTAAAACGCACCTCATTTTTCCTCTCCTGGGGCTCCGGATCAATATTCCAGCCGCTTTACTAACAACATCCCCACATGGAGAGTCAATGCCTTTAAGTTCTGGTATCGCACAGTCTGCAGTTAGTGTGGAGGATGAATGGGAATAGGGGGAACCAGTGAGAAACTAGCTGTAGCGGTTTCAATGGGCACATGTCACTCTAATTTCACATCAGTAAGAAGAATAAACCAAAGGCACAGCAAGGTGCCCCAGAAGAAGAATAGGGCCTGAAGGAATCCTGTGGTTATGAGGCAAGATCACAAAAATATGAGCTGAAAAATGGAGCTAAGGGCCACTGCAATTCAAAAACGTGCAGAGTTATAAAGGCCAACTATTTTCAAAAAATATATTGAGGTAAGGCTATGAAGAGGCATCGAAAGCAAGGCAAAATTGCAGGAAACCGATTTCAGGAGGTAGACAGGAATTGCATTTAAAGCATAGGAAAAGAGGCAGAACGTCGACAATGATGCACTTGGCCAAAAACGGCGTATGCGTTTTTTCCTGAATATATTCAGGAAAAAAGCATACGCCCTTTTTGGCCAACCAAGCAAGCTTGCAAAGGAAATCTGCACTACAATGAAGTCTCACTTCCCCCCAGTCAAAAGGGCCATCTGAAAAAAGTGTAAAATCCAGAAAGGCAGGACAGGCCATGGAGAACTGGGAGCCTTCTTTTGCTGATGGGCGGGATGTATATTGCCAACAGCCAATCGGGAGGAGTGTATGGTGTTTCCTGAAACATCTAAAAAACACAGCAACAGAGCCTAGGGCACTTCCACTTATGGCCCTAAAGCTTAGGGAAATTAAAATAAAAAAGACACAGCCACCCCAAAGTTTGGGACGGCTCTGTTTACAAGAAACTCGTTTACGGGACAAGTTCAATATCGCAGAAAGTGAAAAATGGATAAAGAAGTTGTGGTACTTACGTACAATGCAATATCACTCAGCAATGAAATCTATGTCATCAAGCCCGTAGCAGCATAATGAGTGGATTCAGGTATGATGATTCTAACTGAAATAAGTCACACAGAAAAAGAAACATCATAAGATATCACTAATACACGGAATGTAAACTTGGCTACACAGGAACTGGATTACAAAACACAACAGGGTCTCAAATTTAGAAAACCAACTTATGCTTGCTTAAGGGGAAAGGTGAATTGGGGTGCTGCATAAAACCAGAGATTGAAATGAGCACAGATAAAGTTCCTTAAGCCAAATACGTAATACAGAAGAGCTACTCCTTGCTCAACGAAATGGACTCAACACCCCATATTAAACGCCTAAGAATGTACCTGACTAGTAAGTATCTTAAAACCTATGGATTGCTATGTCTCCGAAAGAGAATCAAGCGTGTGTACAGGGGCATAAACACAGCAGTGATAGGATTGGAGAGGTTTGGTGAGCAAATGAAGACCGTTTGAAATCATATTGCATGGTACCCATTCCACGGGTCTCAACTCTCCAGGTTTAAGGGATTCTTCCTTAGGGTAAAGCATGCATGTGGAACACAGAGTATGATCACCCGTGTGATCGGGAGACGTGTTCCAATATGTCTCAGTTCTAGTCCCCTGGTACTCGGGTGCAACATTCCAGACGCTTTACTAACACTCTCCCGACTTGGAGAGTCAGTGCCTTTAACCTCCTGTTTGGCCCAGTTTGCAATTTCTGCGGAAGATGAACAGGAATAGGGAGAACCAATGAGAGACTAGCTGGAGGTGTCTGGACGGGCAAATTTAACTCTCATTTCCCACCAGGGAGAGGAATTAACCAAAGGCTCAGCGTGCCGTGCCGGAACCAGATTAGGGCCTGAAGCAATCCTGCGGTGTTGCGGCCAGCTCACAAGAAAGCGAGTTGAAGAAAGGAGCTCAGGGGCACTGTAATTCACAAACATGCAGAGTTATAAATGACAGCTATCGTCCAAACATATACTGAAGTAAGGCTGCCAAGAGGACTTGAAAGTGGGGCAGAATTGCAGGAAACCGATTTCAGGAGGTAGACTGGAATTGCATTTAAAGCATAGGAAAAGAGGCAGAACGTCGACAATGATG
This sequence comes from Orcinus orca, assembly GCF_937001465.1. Taxonomy (NCBI): domain Eukaryota; kingdom Metazoa; phylum Chordata; class Mammalia; order Artiodactyla; family Delphinidae; genus Orcinus; species Orcinus orca. The sequence goes on from NW_026044100.1 coordinate 111,061, forward strand.
CACTTGGCCAAAAAGGGCATATGCGTTTTTTCCTGAATATATTCAGGAAAAAACACATATGCCCTTTTTGGCCAACCAAGCAAGCTTGCAAAGGAAATCTGCACTACAATGAAGTCTCACTTCCCCCTGGTCAAAAGGGCCATCTGAAAAAAGTGTAAAATCCAGAAAGGCAGGAGAGGCCATGGAGAACTGGGAGCCGTGTTATGCTGATGGGCGGGATGTAAATTGCCAACAGCCACTGGGGAGAAGTGTATGGTGTTTCCTGAAACATCTAAAAAACAAAGCAACAGAGCCTAGGGCACTTCCACTTATGGTCCTATAGCTTAGGGAAATTAAAATCAAAAAGACACAGCCACCCCAAAGTTTGGGACGGCTCTGTTTACAAGAAACTCGTTTACGGGACAAGTTCAATATCGCAGAAAGTGAAAAATGGATAAAGAAGTTGTGGTACTTACGTATAATGCAATATCACTCAGCAATGAAATCTATGTCATCAGGCCCGTAGCAGCATAATGAGTGGATTCAGGTATGATGATTCTAACTGAAATAAGTCACACAGAAAAAGAAACATCATAAGATATCACTAATACACGGAATGTAAACTTGGCTACACAGGAACTGGATTACAAAACACAACAGGGTCTCAAATTTAGAAAACCAACTTATGCTTGCTTAAGGGGAAAGGTGAGTTGGGGTGCTGCATAAAACCAGAGATTGAAATGAGCACAGATAAAGTTCCTTAAGCCAAATATGTAATAGACAAGAGCTACTCCTTGCTCAACGAAATGGACTCAACACCCCATATTAAACGCCTAAGAATGTATCTGACTAGTAAGTATCTTAAAAGCTATGGATCGCTATGTCTCTGAAAGAGAATCAAGCGTGTGTATAGGGGCGTAAACGCAGCAGTGATAGGATTGGAGAGGTTCGGTGAGCAAATGAAGACCCTTTGAAGTCATATTGCATGATAACCATTCCACGGGTCTCAACTCTCCAGGTTTAAGGTATTCTTCCTTCAGCTAAAACATGCATGTGGAACCCAGAGTATGATCCACCCTAACCCTTCCCCGAAGCCTTACCCTAACACATGCCTAGTCCTAACCCTTACGCTAACACTAACCAATGCCCTCACGCGTACGCTCCCCTAAACCATTGTCGTACCCTCACCTGGACGCTAAACCGTCCCCGTCCCCTAACCCTATCCCTAGCCCGAACCCTAACCCTTCCCCGAAGCGTGACCCTCACCCGTCCCCTAATCATAACACGTACGCTAACACTAACCCACGCCCTCACACGTACGCTCCCCCTAAAGTGTTGTCGTACCCTCACCCGGACCCTAAACCGTCCATGTCCCCTAACCCTAACCCTAACCCGAACCCTAACTCTAACACTTCCCCTAAGCCTGACCCTCACCCGACCCCTAATCCTAACCCGTACGCTAAAACTAACCCGTGCCCTCACATGTACGCTCCCCCTAATGCGTTGTCGTACCCTCCCCCAGACCCTAAACCGTCCCCGTCCCCTAACCCTAACCCTAGCCCGAACCTTAACCCTAACACTCCCTGAAGCCTGATACTCACCCGTCCCCTAATCCTAAACTGTACGCTAACACTAACCCACGCCCTCACACGTACGCTCCCCCTAAAGCGTTGTCGTACCCTCGCCGGACCCTAAACCGTCCCCGTCCCCTAACCCTAACCCTAGCCCAAACCCTAACCCTAACCCTTCCCCGAAGCCTGACCCTCACCCGTCCCCTAATCCTAACCCGTACGTTAACACTAACCCACCCCCTCACACGTACGCTCCCCCTAAAGCGTTGTCGTACCCTCGCCCGGACCCTAAACCGTCCCCGTCCCCTAACCCTAACCCTAGCCTGAACCCTAACCCTAACACTTTCCCGAAGCCTGACCTTCACCCGTCCCCTAATCCTAACCCGTACGCTAACACTAAACCGCGCCCTCACACGTACGCTCCTCCTAAAGCGTTGTCGCACCCTCGCCCGGACCCTAAACCGTCCCCGTCCCCTAACCCTAACCCTAGCCCAAACCCTAACACTAACCCTTCCCCGAAGCCTGACCCTCACCCGGCCCCTAATTCTAACCCATACGCTAACACTAACACACGCCCGCACACGTACGCTCCCCCTAAAGCGTTGTCGTACGCTCACCCGGACCCTAAACCGTCCCCGTCCCCTAACCCTAACACTAGCCCGAACCCTAACCCTAAAGCTTCCCCGAAGCCTGACATCACCCGTCCCCTAATTCAAACCCGTACGCTAACACTAACCCCCGCCCTCACACGTACGCTACCCCTAAAGCATTGTCGTACCCTCACCCGGAGCCTAAACCGTCCCCGTCCCCAAACCCTAACCCTAGCCCGAACCCTAACCCTAACACTTCCCCGAAGCCTGACCCTCACCCGTCCCCTAATCCTAACCCGTACTCTAACACTAACCCGTGCCCTCACACGTACTCTACCCATAAAGCGTTGTCGTACCCTCGCCCTGACCCTAAACCGTCCCCATCTCCTAACCCTAACCCTAGCCCGAACCCTAACCCTAACCCTTCCCCGAAGCCTGACCCTCACCCGTCCCCTAATCCTAACCTGTACACTAACACTAACCCACGCCCTCACACGTACGCTCCCCTTAAAGCATTGTCGTACTCTCCCCCGGACCCTAAACCGTCCCCGTCCCCTAACCCTAACCCTAGCCCAAACCCAAACCCTAACAGTTCCCCGAAGCCTTCCCCTCACCCGTCCCCTAATCCTAACCCGTACGCTAACACTAACCCGTGCCCTCACACGTACGCTCCCCCTAAACTGTTGTCATACCCTCACCTGGACCCTAAACCGTCCCCATTCCCTAAGCCTAACCCTAGCCCGAACCCTAACCCAACCCTAACCCTTCCCCGAAGCCTTCCCCTCACCCGTCCCCTAATCCTAACCCGTACGCTAACACTAACCCGTGCCCTCACACGTACGCTCCCCCTAAACCGTTTTCGTACCCTCACCTGGACCCTAAACCGTCCCCGTCCCCTAACCCTAACCCTAGCCCGAACCCTAACCCTAACCCTTCCCCGATGCCTGACCCTCACCCGTCCCCTAATCCTAACACGTACTCTAACACTAACCCACACCCACACACACACACTCCCCATAAATCGTTGTCGTACACTCACCCGGACCCTAAACCCTCCCCGTCCCCTAACCCTAACCCTAGCCCAAACCCAAACCCTAACAGTTCCCCGAAACCTTCCCCTCACCCGTCCCCTAATCCTAACCCGTACGCTAACACTAACCCACGCCCTCACACGTACGCTCCCCCTAAAGCGTTGTCGTACCCTCGCCCGGACCCTAAACCGTCCCCATCCGGTAAGCCTAACCCTAGCCCGAACCCTAACCCTAACCCTTCCCCGAAGCCTGACCCTCACCCGTCCCCTAATCCTAACCCGTACGTTAACACTAACCCGCCCCCTCACACGTACGCTCCCCCTAAAGCGTTGTCGTACCCTCGCCCGGACCCTAAACCGTCCCCGTCCCCTAACCTTAAACGTAGCCCGAACCCTAACCCTAACCCTTCCCCGAAGCCTGACCCTCACCTGTCCCCTAATCCTAACCCGTACGCTAACACTAAACCACGCCCTCACACGTACGCTCCCCCTAAAGCGTTGTCGTACCCTCGCCCGGACCCTAAACCGTCCCCGTCCCCTAACCCTAACCCTAGCCCGAACCCTAACACTAACCCTTCCCTGAAGCCTGACACTCACCCGTCCCCTAATCCTAACCCGTATGCTAACACTTACCCAAGCCCTCACACGTACGCTCCCCCTAAAGCGTTGTCGTACCCTCGCCCGGACCCTAAACCGTCCCCGTCCCCTAAACCTAACCCTAGCCCGAACCCTAACCCTAAACCTTCCCCGAAGCGTGACCCTCACCCGTCCCCTAATCCTAACCCGTACGCTAACACTAACCCGTGCCCTCACACGTACGATCCCCCTAAAGCATTGTCGAACCCTCGCCCGGACCCTACACCGTCCCCGTCCCCTAAACCTAACCCTAGCCCGAACCCTAACCCTAACCCTTCCCCGAAGCCTGACACTCACCCAGCCCCTAATCCTAACCCGTACGTTAACACTAACCCGCCCCCTCACACGTACGCTCCCACTAAAGCGTTGTCGTACCCTCGCCCGTATCCTAAACCGTCCCCATCCCCTAACCATAACCCTAGACCGAACCCTAACCCTAACCCTTCCCTGAAGTCTGACACTCACCCGTCCCCTAATCCTAACCTGTACGCTAACACTAACGCACGCCCTCACACGTACGCTCCCCCTAAAGCGTTGTCGTACTCTCCCCCGGACCCTAAACCGTCCCCGTCCCCTAACCCTAACCCTAGCCCAAACCCAAACCCTAACAGTTCCCCGAAGCCTTCCCCTCACCCTTCCCCTAATCCTAACCCGTACGCTAACACTAACCCGTGCCCTCACACGTACGCTCCCCCTAAACTGTTGTCATACCCTCACCTGGACCCTAAACCGTCCCCATTCCCTAAGCCTAACCCTAGCCCGAACCCTAACACTTCCCCGAAGCCTGACCCTCACCCATCCCCTAATCATAACACGTACGCTAACACTAACCCACGCCCACACACACACACACTCCCCATAAATCGTTGTCGTACACTTACCCGGACCCTAAACCCTCCACGTCCCCTAACCCTAACCCTAGCCCAAACCCAAACCCTAACAGTTCCCCGAAACCTTCCCCTCACCCGTCCCCTAATGCTAACCCGTACGCTAACACTAACCCGTGCCCTCACACGTACGCTCCCCCTAAACCGTTTTCGTACCCGCACCTGGACCCTAAACCGTCCCCGGCCCCTAACCCTAACCCTAGCCCGAACCCTAACCCTAACCCTTCCCCGAAGCCTGACCCTCACCCGTCCCCTAATCCTAACACGTACTCTAACACTAACCCACACCCACACACACACACTCCCCATAAATCGTTGTCGTACACTCACCCGGACCCTAAACCCTCCCCGTCCCCTAACCCTATCCCTAGCCCGAACCCTAACACTTCCCCGAAGCCTGACCCTCACCCGTCCCCTAATCATAACACGTACGCTAACACTAACCCACGCCCTCACACGTACGCTCCCCCTAAAGTGTTGTCGTACCCTCACCCGGACCCTAAACCGTCCATGTCCCCTAACCCTAACCCTAGCCCGAACCCTAACTCTAACACTTCCCCGAAGCCTGACCCTCACCCGACCCCTAATCCTAACCCGTACGCTAAAACTAACCCGTGCCCTCACATGTACGCTCCCCCTAATGCGTTGTCGTACCCTCCCCCGGACCCTAAACCGTCCCCGTCCCCTAACCCTAACCCTAGCCCGAACCCTAACCCTAACACTTCTCCGAAGCCTGACCCTCACCCGTCACCTAATCCTAGGCCGTACGCTAACACTAACCCGCGCCCGCACACGTACGCTCCCCCTAAAGCGTTGTCGTACACTCACTCGGACCCTAAACCGTCCCCGTCCCCTAACCCTAACCCTAGCCCGAACCTTAACCCTAACACTCCCCGAAGCCTGATCCTCACCCGTCCCCTAATCCTAAACTGTACGCTAACAGTAACCCGCGCCCTCACACGTACGCTCCCCCTAAAGCGTTGTCGTACCCTCGCCGGACCTTAAACCGTCCCCGTCCCCAAACCCTAACCCTAGCCCAAACCCTAACCCTAACCCTTCCCAGAAGCCTGACCCTCACCCGTCCCCTAATCCTAACCCGTACGTTAACACTAACCCACCCCCTCACACGTACGCACCCCCTAAAGCGTTGTCATACCCTCGCCCGGACCCTAAACCGTCCCCGTCCCCTGATCCTAACCCTAGCCTGAACCCTAACCCTAACCCTTTCCTGAAGCCTGACCTTCACCCGTCCCCTAATCCTAACCCGTACGCTAACACTAAACCGCGCCCTCACACGTACGCTCCCCCTAAAGCGTTGTCGCACCCTCGCCCGGACCCTAAACCGTCCCCGTCCCCTAACCCTAACCCTAACCCTAGCCCGAACCCTAACCCTTCCCCGAAGCCTGACACTCACCCGTCCCCTAATCCTAAGCCGTAAGCTAACACTAACCCGCGCCCTCACACGTACGCTCCCCCTAAAGCGTTGTCGTACGCTCACCCGGACACTAAACCGTCCATGTCCCCTAACCCTAACACTAGCCCGAACCCTAACCCTAAACCTTCCCCGAAGCCTGACATCACCCGTCCCCTAATCCTAACCCGTACGCTAACACTAACCCGCACCCTCACACGTACGCTTCCCCTAAAGCGTTGTCGTACCCTCGCCCGTACCCTAAACCGTCCCCGTCCCCTAACCCTAACCCTAGCCCAAACCCAAACCCTAACAGTTCCCCGAAGCCTTCCCCTCACCCGTCCCCTAATCCTAACCCGTACGCTAACACTAACCCGTGCCCTCACACGTACGCTCCCCCTAAACTGTTGTCATACCCTCACCTGGACCCTAAACCGTCCCCATTCCCTAAGCCTAACCCTAGCCCGAACCCTAACCCTAACCCTTCCCCGAAGCCTTCCCCTCACCCGTCCCCTAATCCTAACCCGTACGCTAACACTAACCCGTGCCCTCACACGTACGCTCCCCCTAAACCGTTTTCGTACCCTCACCTGGACCCTAAACCGTCCCCGTCCCTTAACCCTAACCCTAGCCCGAACCCTAACACTTCCCCGAAGCCTGACCCTCACCCATCCCCTAATCATAACACGTACGCTAACACTAACCCACGCCCACACACACACACTCCCCATAAATCGTTGTCGTACACTCACCCGGACCCTAAACCCTCCCCGTCCCCTAACCCTAACCCTAGCCCAAACCCAAACCCTAACAGTTCCCCGAAACCTTCCCCTCACCCGTCCCCTAATCCTAACCCGTACGCTAACACTAACCCACGCCCTCACACATACGCTCCCCCTAAAGCGTTGTCGTACCCTCGCCCGGACCCTAAACCGTCCCCATCCGGTAAGTCTAACCCTAGCCCGAACCCTAACCCTAACCCTTTCCCGAAGCCTGACCCTCACCCGTCCTCTAATCCTAACCCGTACGTTAAAACTAACCCGCCCCCTCACACGTACGCTCCCCCTAAAGCGTTGTCGTACCCTCGCCCGGACCCTAAACCGTCCCCGTCCCCTAACCTTAAATGTAGCCCGAACCCTAACCCTAACCCTTCCCCGAAGCCTGACCCTCACCTGTCCCCTAATCCTAACCCGTACGCTAACACTAAACCACGCCCTCACACGTACGCTCCCCCTAAAGCGTTGTCGTACCCTCGCCCGGACCGTAAACCGTCCCCGTCCCCTAACCCTAACACTAGCCCGAACCCTAACACTAACCCTTCCCTGAAGCCTGACACTCACCCGTCCCCTAATCCTAACCCGTATGCTAACACTTACCCACGCCCTCACACGTACGCTCCCCCTAAAGCGTTGTCGTACCCTCGCCCGGACCCTAAACCGTCCCCATCCCGTAAGCTTAACCCTAGCCCGAACCCTGACCCTAACCCTTCCCCGAAGCCTGACCCTCAACTGTCCCCTAATCCTAACCCGTACGTTAACACTAACCCGCCCCCTCACACGTATGCTCCCCCTAAAGCGTTGTCGTACCCTCGCCCGGACCCTAAACCGTCCCCGTCCCCTAAACCTAACCCTAGCCCGAACCCTAACCCTAAACCTTCCCCGAAGCGTGACCCTCACCCGTCCCCTAATCCTAACCCGTACGCTAACACTAACCCGCGCCCTCACATGTACGATCCCCCTAAAGCATTGTCGAACCCTCGCCCGGACCCTACACCGTCCCCGTCCCCTAAACCTAACCCTAGCCCGAACCCTAACCCTAACCCTTCCCCGAAGCCTGACACTCACCCAGCCCCTAATCCTAACCCGTACATTAACACTAACCCGCCCCCTCACACGTACGCTCCCACTAAAGCGTTGTCGTACCCTCGCCCGTATCCTAAACCGTCCCCATCCCCTAACCATAACCCTAGCCCGAACCCTAACCCTAACCCTTCCCTGAAGTCTGACACTCACCCGTCCCCTAATCCTAACCTGTACGCTAACACTAACCCACGCCCTCACACGTACGCTCCCCCTAAAGCGTTGTCGTACTCTCCCCCGGACCCTAAACCGTCCCCGTCCCCTAACCCTAACCCTAGCCCAAACCCAAACCCTAACAGTTCCCCGAAGCCTTCCCCTCACCCGTCCCCTAATCCTAACCCGTACGCTAACACTAACCCGTGCCCTCACACGTACGCTCCCCCTAAACTGTTGTCATACCCTCACCTGGACCCTAAACCGTCCCCATTCCCTAAGCCTAACCCTAGCCCGATCCCTAACCCTAACCCTTCCCCGAAGCCTTCCCCTCACCCGTCCCCTAATCCTAACCCGTACACTAACACTAACCCGTGCCCTCACACGTACGCTCCCCCTAAACCGTTTTCGTACCCTCACCTGGACCCTAAACCGTCCCCGTCCCCTAACCCTAACCCTAGCCCGAACCCTAACACTTCCCTGAAGCCTGACCCTCACCCATCCCCTAATCATAACACGTACGCTAACACTAACCCACCCCCCCACACACACACTCCCCATAAATCGTTGTCGTACACTCACCCGGACCCTAAACCCTCCCCGTCCCCTAACCCTAACCCTAGCCCAAACCCAAACCCTAACAGTTCCCCGAAACCTTCCCCTCACCCGTCCCCTAATGCTAACCCGTACGCTAACACTAACCCGTGCCCTCACACGTACGCTCCCCCTAAACCGTTTTCGTACCCGCACCTGGACCCTAAACCGTCCCCGGCCCCTAACCCTAACCCTAGCCCGAACCCTAACCCTAACCCTTCCCCGAAGCCTGACCCTCACCCGTCCCCTAATCCTAACACATACTCTAACACTAACCCACACCCACACACACACACTCCCCATAAATCGTTGTCGTACACTCACCCGGACCCTAAACCCTCCCCGTCCCCTAACCCTATCCCTAGCCCGAACCCTAACACTTCCCCGAAGCGTGACCCTCACCCGTCCCCTAATCATAACACGTACGCTAACACTAACCCACGCCCTCACACGTACGCTCCCCCTAAAGTGTTGTCGTACCCTCACCCGGACCCTAAACCGTCCATGTCCCCTAACCCTAACCCTAGCCCGAACCCTAACTCTAACACTTCCCCGAAGCCTGACCCTCACCCGACCCCTAATCCTAACCCGTACGCTAAAACTAACCCGTGCCCTCACATGTACGCTCCCCCTAATGCGTTGTCGTACCCTCCCCCGGACCCTAAACCGTCCCCGTCCCCTAACCCTAACCCTAGCCCGAACCCTAACCCTAACACTTCCCCGAAGCCTGACCCTCACCCGTCACCTAATCCTAGCCCGTACGCTAACACTAACCCGCGCCCGCACACGAACGCTCCCCCTAAAGCGTTGTCGTACGCTCACTCGGACCCTAAACCGTCCCCGTCCCCTAACCCTAACCCTAGCCCGAACCTTAACCCTAACACTCCCCGAAGCCTGATCTTCACCCGTCCCCTAATCCTAAACTGTACGCTAACACTAACCCGCGCCCTCACACGTACGCTCCCCCTAAAGCGTTGTCGTACCCTCGCCGGACCCTAAACCGTCCCCGTCCCCTAACCCTAACCCTAGCCCAAACCCTAAACCTAACCCTTCCCTGAAGCCTGACCCTCACCCGTCCCCTAATCCTAACCCGTACATTAACACTAACCCACCCCCTCACACGTACGCTCCCCCTAAAGCGTTGTCGTACCCTCGCCCGGACCCTAAACCGTCCCTGTCCCCTAACCCTAACCCTAGCCTGAACCCTAAACCTAACCCTTTCCCGAAGCCTGACCTTCACCCGTCCCCTAATCCTAACCCGTACGCTAACACTAAACCGCGCCCTCACACGTACGCTCCCCCTAAAGCGTTGTCGCACCCTCGCCCGGACCCTAAACCGTCCCCGTCCCCTAACCCTAACCCTAGCCCGAACCCTAACACTAAACCTTCCCCGAAGCCTGACCCTCACCCGGCCCCTAATTCTAACCCATACGCTAACACTAACCCACGCCCGCAGACGTACGCTCCCCCTAAAGCGTTGTCGTACGCTCACCCGGACCCTAAACAGTCCCCGTCCCCTAACCCTAACACTAGCCCGAACCCTAACCCTAAAGCTTCCCCGAAGCCTGACATCACCCGTCCCCTAATTCAAACCCGTACGCTAACACTAACCCCCGCCCTCACACGTACGCTACCCCTAAAGCGTTGTCGTACCCTCACCCGGAGCCTAAACCGTCCCCGTCCCCAAACCCTAACCCTAGCCCGAACCCTAACCCTAACACTTCCCCGAAGCCTGACCCTCACCCGTCCCCTAATCCTAACCCGTACTCTAACACTAACCCGTGCCGTCACACGTACTCTACCCGTAAATCGTTGTCGTACCCTCGCCCTGACCCTAAACCGTCCCCGTCTCCTAACCCTAACCCTAGCCCGAACCCTAACCCTAACCCTAACCCGAAGCCTGAGCCTCACCCATCCCCTAATCCTAACACGTACGCTAACACTAAGCCACGCCCTCACACGTACTCTCCCCCTAAAGCGTTGTTGTACCCTCACCCGGACCGTAAACCGTCCCCGTCCCCTAACCCTAAACCTAACCCTAGCCCGAACCCTAACCCTTCCCCGAAGCCTGACACTCACCCGTCCCCTAATCCTAAGCCGTAAGCTAACACTAACCCGCGCCCTCACACGTACGCTCCCCCTAAAATGTTGTCGTACTCTCACCCGGACACTAAACCGTCCATGTCCCCTAACCCTAACCCTAGCCCGAACCTTAACCCTAACCCTTCCCCGAAGCCTGACCCTCACCCGTCCCCTAATCCTAACCCGTACGCCAACACAAACCCGCACCCTCACACGTACGCTTCCCCTAAAGCGTTGTCGTACCCTCGCCCGTACCCTAAACCGTCCCCGTCCCCTAACCCTAACCCTAGCCCAAACCCAAACCCTAACAGTTCCCCGAAGCCTTCCCCTCACCCGTCCCTTAATCCTAACCCGTACGCTAACACTAACCCGTGCCCTCACACGTACGCTCCCCCTAAACTGTTGTCATACCCTCACCTGGACCCTAAACCGTCCCCATTCCCTAAGCCTAACCCTAGCCCGAACCCTAACCCTAACCCTTCCCCGAAGCCTTCCCCTCTCCCGTCCCCTAATCCTAACCCGTACGCTAACACTAACCCGTGCCCTCACACGTACGCTCCCCCTAAACCGTTTTCGTACCCTCACCTGGACCCTAAACCGTCCCCGTCCCTTAACCCTAACCCTAGCCCGAACCCTAACACTTCCCCGAAGCCTGACCCTCACCCATCCCCTAATCATAACACGTACGCTAACACTAACCCACGCCCACACACACACACTCCCCATAAATCGTTGTCGTACACTCACCCAGACCCTAAACCCTCCCCGTCCCCTAACCCTAATCCTAGCCCAAACCCAAACCCTAACAGTTCCCCGAAACCTTCCCCTCAGCTGTCCCCTAATCCTAACCCGTACGCTAACACTAACCCGTGCCCTCACACGTACGCTCCCCCTAAACCGTTTTCGTACCCGCACCTAGACCCTAAACCGTCCCCGGCCCCTAACCCTAACCCTAGCCCGAACCCTAACCCTAACCCTTCCCCGAAGCCTGACCCTCACCCGTCCCCTAAGCCTAACACGTACTCTAACACTAACCCACGCCCACACACACACACTCCCCATAAATCGTTGTCGTACACTCACCCGGACCCTAAACCCTCCCCGTCCCCTAACCCTATCCCTAGCCCGAACCCTAACACTTCCCCGAAGCCTGACCCTCACCCCTCCCATAATCATAACACGTACACTAACACTAACCCACGCCCTCACACGTACGCTCCCCCTAAAGTGTTGTCGTACCCTCACCCGGACCCTAAACCGTCCATGTCCCCTAACCCTAACCCTAGCCCGAACCCTAACTCTAACACTTCCCCGAAGCCTGACCCTCACCCGACCCCTAATCCTAACCCGTACGCTAAAACTAACCCGCGCCCTCACATGTACGCTCCCCCTAATGCGTTGTCGTACCCTCCCCCGGACCCTAAACCGTCCCCGTCCCCTAACCCTAACCCTAGCCCGAACCCTAAGCCTAACACTTCCCCGAAGCCTGACCCTCACCCGTCACCTAATCCTAACCCGTACGCTAACGCTAACCCGCGCCCGCACACGTACGCTCCCCCTAAAGCGTTGTCGTACGCTCACTCGGACCCTAAACCGTCCCCGTCCCCTAACCCTAACCCTAGCCCGAACCTTAACCCTAACACTCCCCGAAGCCTGATCCTCACCCGTCCCCTAATCCTAAACTGTACGCTAACACTAACCCGCGCCCTCACACGTACGCTCCCCCTAAAGTGTTGTCGTACCCTCGCCGGACCCTAAACCGTCCCAGTCCCCTAACCCTAACCCTAGCCCAAACCCTAACCCTAACCCTTCCCCGAAGCCTGACCCTCACCCGTCCCCTAATCCTAACCCGTACGTTAACACTAACCCACCCCCTCACACGTACGCTCCCCCTAAAGCGTTGTCGTACCCTCGCCCGGACCCTAAACCGTCCATGTCCCCTAACCCTAATCCTAGCCCGAACCCTAACCCTAACCCTTCCCCGAAGCCTGACCCTCACCCGTCACCTAATCCTAACCCGTACGCTAACACTAACCCGCACCCTCACACGTACGCTTCCCCTAAAGCGTTGTCGTACCCTCGCCCGTACCCTAAACCTTCCCCGTCCCCTAAAGCTAACCCTAGCCCGAACCCTAACCCTAACCCTTCATCGAAGCCTGACGCTCACCCGTCCCCTAATCCTAACCCGTACACTAACACTAACACGCGCCCTCACACGTACGCTCCCCTAAAGCGTTGTCGTACTCTCGCCCGGACCCTAAACCGTCCCCGTCCCCTAACCCTAACCCTAGCTCGAACCCTAACCCAAACCCTTCACCGAAGCCTGACCCTCACCCGTCCCCTAAACCTAACCCGTACGCTAACAGTAACCCGCGCCCTCACACGTACGCTCCCCCTAAAGCGTTGTCGTACCCTCGCCCGGACCCTAAACCGTCACCGTCCCCTAGCCCTAACCCTAGCCAGAACCCTAACCATAAACCTTCCCTGAAGCCTGACCCTCACCCGTCCCCTAATCCTAACCCGTACGCTAACACTAACCCGCGCTCTCGCACGTACGCTCCCCCTAAAGCGTTGTCGTTCCCTCACCCGATCCCTAAACCGTCCCCGTCCCCTAACCCTAACCCTAGCCCGAACCCTAACCCTAACCCTTCCCCGAAGCCTGACCCTCACCCATCCCCTAATCCTAACCTGTACGCTAACACCAACCCGCGCCCTCACTCGTACGCTCCCCCTAAAGCGTTGTCTTCCCCTCGCCCTGACCCTAAACTGTCCCCGTCCCCTAACCCTAAGCCTAGCCCGAACCCTAACCCTAACCCTTCCCCGAAGCCTGACCCTCTCCCGTCCCCTAATCCTAACCGGTACGCTAACACTAACCCGCGCCCTCACACGTACACCCCCCTAAAGCGTTGTCGTTCCGTCGCCCGGACCCTAAACCGTCCCCGTCCCCTAACCCTAACCCTAGCCCGAACGCTTACCCTAATCCTTCCCCGAATCCTGACCCTCACCCGTCCCCTAATCCTAACCCGTACGCTAACACTAACCCACGCCTTCACACGTACGCTCCCCCTAAAGCATTGTCGTACCCTCACCCAGACCCTAAACCGTCCCCGTCCCCTATCCCTAACCCTAGCCCGAATCCTAACCCTAAGCCTTCCCTGAAGCCTGACCCTCACCCGTCACCTAATCCTAACAAGTACGCTAACACTAACGCGCGCCCTCACACGTACGCTCCCCCTAAAGTGTTGTCTTACCCTCGCCCGGACCCTAAACCATTTTCGTCCCCTAATCCTAACCCTAGCCCGAACCCTAACCCTAACCCTTCCCCGAAGCCTGAACCTCATCCGTCCCCTAATACTAACACGTACGCTAACACTAACCCACGCCCTCACACGTACGCTCCCCCTAAAGCGTTGTCGTACGCTCACCCGGACCCTAAACCGTCCCCGTCCCCGTCCCCTAACCAAACCCGAACCCTAACCGTAACACTTCCCCGAAGCCTGACCCTCACCCGTCCCGTAATCCTAACCCGTACGCTAACACTACCCCGCGCCCTCACACGTACGCTCCACCTAAAGCGTTGTTGTACCCTCACCTGGACCCTAAACTGACCCCGTCCCCTAACACTAACCCTAGCCCGAACCATAACCCTAACCCTTCCCCGAAGCCTGACCCTCACCCGTAACCTAATCCTAACCCGTACGCTAACACTAACCCGCGCCCTCACACGTACGCTCCCCTTAAAGCGTTGTCGTACCCTCGCCCGGACCCTAAACCGTCCCCATGCCCTAAACCTAATCCTAGCCCGAAACCTAACCCTAACCCTTCCCCGAAGCCTGAACCTCTCCCGTCCCCTAATCCTAACCCGTACGCTAACACTAACCTGCACCCTCACACATACGCTCCCTCTAAAGCGTTGTCGTACCCTCGCCGAGACCGTAAACCGTCCCTGTCCCCTAACCCTAACCCTAGCCCGAACCCTAACCCTAACCATTCCCCGAAGCCTGACTCTCACCCGTCCCCTAATCCTAACCCGTACGCTAACATTAAACCACGCCCTCACACGTATGCTCCCATTAAAGCGTTGTTGTACCCTCGCCCGGACCCTAAACCGTCCCCGTCCCCTAACCCTAACCCTAGCCAAAACCCTATCCCGAACACTTACCCGAAGCCTGACCCTCACCCGTCCCCTAATCCTAAACCATACGCTTACACTAACCCGCACCCTCACACGTACGCTCCCCCTAAAGGGTTGTCTAACACTCACCCGGACCCTAAACCGTCCCCATCCCCTAACCCTAACCCTAGCCTGAACCCTAAACCTAACCCTTCCCCGAAGCCTGACCCTCACCCGTCCCCTAATCGTAACCCGTACGCTAACACTAACCCGCGCCCTCACACGTACGCTCTGCCTAAAGCGTTGTCGTACCCTCGCCCGGACCCTAAACCGTCCATGTCCCCTAACCCTAACCATACCCGAAGCCTGACCCTAACCCTTCCCCGAAGCCTGACCATCACCCGTCACCTAATCCTAAACCGTACGCTAACACTAACGCGCGCCCTCACACATACGCTCCCCCTAAAGTGTTGTCGTACCCTCACCCGGACCCTAAACCGTCCCCATTCCCTAACCCTAACCCTAGCCCGAACCCTGACCCTAACCCTTCCCCGAAGCCTGACCGTCACCCGTCCCCTAATCCTAACCCGTACGCTAACACTAATCTACGCCCGCATATGTACGCTCCCCCTAAAGCGTTGTCGTACCCTCACCCGGACCCTAAACCGTCCCCGTCCCCTAACCCTAACCCTAGCCCGAACCCTAACCCTAACCCTTCCCCGAAGCCTGACCCTCACCCGTCCCCTAATCCTAACCCATACGCTAACACTAACCCGCGCCCGCACACGTACGCTCCCCCTAAAGCGTTGTCGTACGCTCAACCGGACCCTAAACCGTCCCCGTCCCCTAACCCTAACACTAGCCCGAACCCTACCCCTAACCCTTCCCCGAAGCCTGACCCTCACCCGTCCCCTAATCCTAACCTGTACGCTAACACTAACACCCGCCCTCACACGTACACTCCCCCTAAAGCATTGTCGTACCCTCACCCGGAGCCTAAACCGTCCCCGTCCCCTAACTCTAACCCTAGCCCGAACCCTAACCCTAACACTTCCCCGAAGCCTGACCCTCATCCGTCCCCTAATACTAACCCATAGGCTAACACTAACCTGTGCCCTCACACGTACGCTCCACCCAAAGCGTTGTCATACCCTCGCCTAGCCCCTAAACCTTCCCCGTCCCCTAACACTAACCCTAGCCCAAACCCTAACCCTAACCCTTCCCCCAAGCCTGACCCTCACCCGTCCCCTAATCCTAACCCGTACGCTAACACTAACCCTCGCCCTCACACGTACGCTCCCCCTAAAGCGTTGTCGTACCCTCGCACGGACCCTAAACCGTCCCCGTCCCCTAATCCTAACCCTAACACTTCCCCGAATCTCACACTCACCCGTCCCCTAATCCTAACCAGTACGCTAACACTAACCCGCGCCCTCATACGTACGCTCCCCCTAAAGCGTTGTCGTACCCTCACTCGGACCCTAAACCGTCCCCGTCCCCTAACACTAACCCTAGCCCGAACCCTAACCCTAACCATTCCCCGAAGGCTGACACTCACCAGTCCCCTAATCCTAACCCGTACGCTAACACTAACCCGCGCCCTCACACGTACGCTCCCCCTAAAGCATTGTCGTACCCTCGCCCGGACCCTAAACCGTCCACATCCCCTAACCCTAACCCTAGCCCGAACCCTAACCCTAACCCTTCCCCGAAGCCTGACCCTCAACCGTCCCCTAATCCTAACACGTACGCTAACACTAACACGCGCCCTTGCACGTACGCTCCCCCTAAATCGGTGTCGTACCCTCGCCCGGACCCTAAACCTTCCCCGTCCCCTAACCCTAACCCTACCCCGAAACCTAATCCTAACACTTCTCCGAAGCCTGACCCTCACCCGTCACCTAATCCTAACCCGTACGCTAACACTAACCCGCGCCCTCACACGTACGCTCCCCGTAAAGCGTTGTCATACCCTCACCCGGACCCTAAACCGTCCCCCTAGCCTAACCCTAACCCTAGCCCAAACCCTAACCCTAACCTTTCCCCGAAGACTGACCCTCACCCGTCCCCTAATCCTAACCCGTACGCTAACACTAACCCGCGCCCTCACACGTACGCTCCCGCTGAAGCGTTGTCTTACCCTCGCCCGGACCGTAAACCCTCCCCGTCCCCTAACCCTAACCCTAGCCCGAACCATAACCCTTCCCCGAAGCCTGACCCTCTCCCGTCCCCTAATCCTAACCCGTACGCTAACACTAAACCGCTCCCTCACACGTACGCTCCCCCTAAAGCGTTGTCGTACCCTCGCCCGGACCGTAAACCGTCCCCGTCCCCTAACCCTAACCCTAGCCCGAACCCTAAACCTAACCCTTCCCTGAAGGCTGACCCTCAACCGTCCCCTAATCCTAACACGTACGCTAACACTAACACGCGCCCTCGCACGTATGCTCCCCCTAAAGCGTTGTCGTACCCTCGCCCGGACCCTAAACCTTCCCCGTCCCCTAACCCTAACCGTAGCCCGAAACCAAATCCTAACACTTGTCCGAAGCCTGACCCTCACCCGTCCCCTAATCCTAACCCGTACGCTAACACTAACCCGCGCCCTCACACGTACGCTCCCCATAAAGCGTTGTTGTACCCTCACCCGAACCCTAAACCGTCCGCGTCCCCTAACCCTAACCCTAGCCCGAAACCGAAACCTAACTCTTCCCTGAAGCCTGACCCTCACCCGTCCCCTAATCCTAACCCGTACGCTAACACTAACCCGCGCCCTCACACGTATGCTCCCCCTAAAGCGTTGTCGTACCCTCGACCGGACCCTAAACCGTCCCCGTCCCCTAACCCTAACCCTAGCCCAAACCCTAAACCTAACACTTCCCTGAAGCCTGACCCTCACCCGTCCTCTAATCCAAACCCATACGGTAACACTAACCCGTGCCCTCACACGTTCACTCCCCCTAAAGCGTTGTCGTACCCTCACCCGGACCGTAAACCGTCCCCGTCCCCTAACCCTAACCCTAGCCCGAACCCTAACCCTAACCCTTCCCCGAAGCCTGACCCTCA
The DNA here is from genome assembly GCF_937001465.1 of Orcinus orca. Taxonomy (NCBI): domain Eukaryota; kingdom Metazoa; phylum Chordata; class Mammalia; order Artiodactyla; family Delphinidae; genus Orcinus; species Orcinus orca. The sequence goes on from NW_026044100.1 coordinate 129,030, forward strand.
CACGTCCCCTCATCCTAAACCGTACGATAAAACTAACCCGCGCCCTCACACGTACGCTCCCCCTAAAGCATTGTCGTACACTCCGCCGGACCCTAAACCGTCCCCGTCCCCTAACCCTAACCCTAGCCTGAACCCTTACCCTAACCCTTCCCCGAAGCCTGACACTCACACGTCCCCTAATCCTAACCCGTACGCTCACACTAAACCGCGCCGTCACATACGCTCCCCCTAAAGCATTGTCATACGTCGCCCGAACCCTAAACCGTCCCCGTCCCCTAACACTAACCCTAACCCGAACCCTAACACTAACCCTTACCCGAAGCCTGACCCTCACACGTCCCCTAATCCTTACCCGTACGCTAACACTAACCCGCGCCCTCACACGTATGCTCCCCCTAAAGCGTTGTCATACCCTCGCCCGGACCCTAAACCGTCCCCATCCCCTAACACTAACACTAGCCCGAACCCTAACCCTAAATCTTCCCCGAAGCCTGACCCTCACCCGTCACCTAATCCTAACCCGTACGCTAACACTAACCTGCGCCCTCACACGTATGCTCCCCCTAAAGGGTTGTCGTACCCTCACCCGGACCCTAAAACGTCCCCATCCCCTAACCCTAATTCTAGCCAGAACCATAACCCTACAACTTCCCCGAAGCCTGACCCTCACCCGTCCCCTAATCCTAACCCGTACGCTAACACTAACCCGCGCCCTCACACGTACGCTCTGCCTAAAGCGTTGTCGTACCCTCACCCGGACCCTAAACCGTCCATGTCCCCTAACCCTAACCATACCCGAACCCTGACCCTAACCCTTCCCCGAAGCCTGACCATCACCCGTCCCCTAATCCTAACCCGTACGCTAACACTAACGCGCGCCCTCACACATACGCTCCCCCTAAAGCGTTGTCGTACCCTCACCCGGACCCTAAACCGTCCCCATTCCCTAACCCTAACCCTAGCCCGAACCCTGACCCTAACCCTTCCCCGAAGCCTGACCGTCACCCGTCCCCTAATCCTAACCCGTACGCTAACACTAATCTACGCCCGCACATGTACGCTCCCCCTAAAGCGTTGTCGTACCCTCACCCGGACCCTAAACCGTCCCCGTCCCCTAACCCTAACCCTAGCCCGAACCCTAACCCTAACCCTTCCCCGAAGCCTGACCCTCACCCGTCCCCTAATCCTAACCCGTACGCTAACACTAACCCGCGCCCGCACACGTACGCTCCCCCTAAAGCGTTGTCGTACGCTCAACCGGACCCTAAACCGTCCCCGTCCCCTAACCCTAACACTAGCCCGAACCCTACCCCTAACCCTTCCCCGAAGCCTGACCCTCACCCGTCCCCTAATCCTAACCTGTACGCTAACACTAACACCCGCCCTCACACGTACACTCCCCCTAAAGCGTTGTCGTACCCTCACCCGGAGCCTAAACCGTCCCCGTCCCCTAACTCTAACCCTAGCCCGAACCCTAACCCTAACACTTCCCCGAAGCCTGACCCTCATCCGTCCCCTAATACTAACCCATAGGCTAACACTAACCTGTGCCCTCACACGTACGCTCCACCCAAAGCGTTGTCATACCCTCGCCTAGCCCCTAAACCTTCCCCATTCCCTAACACTAACCCTAGCCCAAACCCTAACCCTAACCCTTCCGCCAAGCCTGACCCTCACCCGTCCCCTAATCCTAACCCGTACGCTAACACTAACCCTCGCCCTCACACGTACGCTCCCCCTAAAGCGTTGTCGTACCCTCGCACGGACCCTAAACCGTCCCCGTCCCCTAATCCTAACCCTAGCTAGAACCCTAAACCTAACACTTCCCCGAATCTCACACTCACCCGTCCCCTAATCCTAACCAGTACGCTAACACTAACCCGCGCCCTCATACGTACGCTCCCTCTAAAGCGTTGTCGTACCCTCACTCGGACCCTAAACCGTCCCCGTCCCCTAACACTAACCCTAGCCCGAACCCTAACCCTAACCATTCCCCGAAGGCTGACACTCACCAGTCCCCTAATCCTAACCCATACGCTAACACTAACCCGCGCCCTCACACGTACGCTCCCCCTAAAGCGTTGTCGTACCCTCGCCCGGACCCTAAACCGTCCACATCCCCTAACCCTAACCCTAGCCCGAACCCTAACCCTAACCCTTCCCCGAAGCCTGACCCTCACCCGTCCCCTAATCCTAACACGTACGCTAACACTAACACGCGCCCTTGCACGTACGCTCCCCCTAAATCGGTGTCGTACCCTCGCCCGGACCCTAAGCCTTCCCCGTCCCCTAACCCTAACCCAAGCCCGAAACCTAATCCTAACACTTCTCCGAAGCCTGACCCTCACCCGTCCCCTAATCCTAACCCGTACGCTAACAGTAACCCACGCCCTCACACGTATGCTCCCCCTAAAGCGTTGTCATACCCTCACCCGGACCCTAAACCGTCCCCCTCCCCTAACCCTAACCCTAGCCCGAACCCTAAACCTAACCTTTCCCCGAAGCCTGACCCTCACCCGTCCCCTAATCCTAACCTGTACGCTAACACTAACCTGCACCCTCACACGTACCCTCCGATTAAAGCGTTGTCATACCCTCACCCGGACCCTAAACCGTCCCCGTCCCCTAACCCTAACCCTAGCCCGAACCCTAACCCTAACCCTTCTCCGAAGCCTGACCCTCACCAGTCCCCTAATCCTAACCCATACGCTAACACTAACCCGCGCCCTCACACGTTCGCTCTACCTAAAGCGATGTCGTACACTCACCCGGACCCTAAACCGTCCCCGTCCCCTAACCCTAACCCTAGCCCGAACCCTAACCCTAACCCTTCCCCGAAGCCTGACCCTCAACCGTCCCCTAATCCTAACACGTACGCTAACACTAACACGCGCCCTTGCACGTACGCTCCCCCTAAATCGGTGTCGTACCCTCGCCCGGACCCTAAACCTTCCCCGTCCCCTAACCCTAACCCTACCCCGAAACCTAATCCTAACACTTCTCCGAAGCCTGACCCTCACCCGTCACCTAATCCTAACCCGTACGCTAACACTAACCCGCGCCCTCACACGTACGCTCCCCCTAAAGCGTTGTCATACCCTCACCCGGACCCTAAACCGTCCCTCTCCCCTAACCCTAACCCTAGCCCGAACCCTAACCCTAACCTTTCCCCGAAGACTGACCCTCACCCGTCCCCTAATCCTAACCTGTACGCTAACACTAACCTGCGCCCTCACACGTACCCTCCGCTTAAAGCGTTGTCATACCCTCACCCGGACCCTAAACCGTCCCCGTCGCCTAACCCTAACCCTAGCCCGAACCCTAAACCTAACCCTTCTCCGAAGCCTGACCCTCACCAGTCCCCTAATCCTAACCCATACGCTAACACTAACCCGCGTCCTCACACGTTCGCTCCACCTAAAGTGATGTCGTACACTCACCCGGACCCTAAACCATCCCCGTCCCCAAACCTAACCCTAGCCCGAACCCTAACCCTAACCCTTCCCCGAAGCCTGACCCTCACACGTCCCCTAATCCTAACACGTACGCTAACACTAACCCACGCCCTCAAACGTACGCTCCCCCTAAACCGTTGTCATACCCTCGCCCGGACCCTAAACCGTCCCCGTCCCCTAACCCTAACCCTAGCCCGAACCCTAAACCTAACCCTTCCCCGAAGCCTGACACTCACCCGTCCCCTAATCCTAACCCGTACACTAACACTAACACGCGCCCTCGCACGTATGCTCCCCCTAAAGCGTTGTCGTACCCTCGCCCGGACCCTAAACCTTCCCCGTCCCCTAACCCTAACCGTAGCCCGAAACCAAATCCTAACACTTGTCCGAAGCCTGACCCTCACCCGTCCCCTAATCCTAACCCGTACGCTAACACTAACCCGCGCCCTCACACGTACGGTCCCCATAAAGCGTTGTTGTACCCTCACCCGAACCCTAAACCGTCCGCGTCCCCTAACCCTAACCCTAGCCCGAAACCGAAACCTAACTCTTCCCTGAAGCCTGACCCTCACCCGTCCCCTAATCCTAACCCGTACGCTAACACTAACCCGCGCCCTCACACGTATGCTTCCCCTAAAGCGTTGTCGTACCCTCGACCGGACCCTAAACCGTCCCCGTCCCCTAACCCTAACCCTAGCCCAAACCCTAAACCTAACACTTCCCTGAAGCCTGACCCTCACCCGTCCTCTAATCCAAACCCATACGGTAACACTAACCCGTGCCCTCACACGTTCACTCCCCCTAAAGCGTTGTCGTACCCTCACCCGGACCGTAAACCGTCCCCGTCCCCTAACCCTAACCCTAGCCCGAACCCTAACCCTAACCCTTCCCCGAAGCCTGACCCTCACACGTCCCCTCATCCTAAACCGTACGATAAAACTAACCCGCGCCCTCACACGTACGCTCCCCCTAAAGCATTGTCGTACACTCCGCCGGACCCTAAACCGTCCCCGTCCCCTAACCCTAACCCTAGCCCGAACCCTTACCCTAACCCTTCCCCGAAGCCTGACACTCACACGTCCCCTAATCCTAACCCGTACGCTCACACTAAACCGCGCCGTCACATACGCTCCCCCTAAAGCATTGTCATACCTCGCCGGAACCCTAAACCGTCCCCGTCCCCTAACACTAACCCTAACTCGAACCCTAACACTAACCCTTACCCGAAGCCTGACCCTCACACGTCCCCTAATCCTTACCCGTACGCTAACACTAACCCGCGCCCTCACACGTATGCTCCCCCTAAAGCGTTGTCATACCCTCGCCCGGACCCTAAACCGTCCCCGTCCCCTAACACTAACACTAGCCCGAACCCTAACCCTAAATCTTCCCCGAAGCCTGACCCTCACCCGTCACCTAATCCTAACCCATACGCTAACACTAACCTGCGCCCTCACACGTATGCTCCCCCTAAAGGGTTGTCGTACACTCACCCGGACCCTAAAACGTCCCCATCCCCTAACCCTAATTCTAGCCAGAACCCTAACCCTACAACTTCCCCGAAGCCTGACCCTCACCCGTCCCCTAATCCTAACCCATACGCTAACACTAACCCACGCCCTCACACGTACGCTCCCCCTAAAGTGTTGTCGTACCCTCACCCAGACCCTAAACCGTCCCCGTCCCCTAACCCTAAACCTAGCCCGAACCCTAACCCTAACACTTCCCCGAAGCCTGACCCTCACACGTCCTGTAATCCTAACCCGTACACTAACACTAACCCGCGCCCTCACACGTACGCTCCCACTAAGGAATTGTCGTACCCTCACCCGGACCCTAAACCGTCCCCATCCCCTAACCCTAACCCTAGCCCGAACCCTAAACCTAACACTTCCCCGAAGCCTGACCCTCACCCGTCCCCTAATCCTAACCCGTACGCTAACACTAACCCGCGCCCTCACACATACGCTCCCCCTAAAGCGTTGTCGTACCCTCACCCAGACCCTAAACCGTCCCCGTCCAATAACCCTAACCCTAGCCCGAACACTAATAATAACCCTTCCCCGAAACGTGACCCTCACCCGTCCCCTAATCCTAACCCGTACGCTAACACTAACCCGCGTCCTCACACGTACGCTCTCCCTAAAGAGTTGTCGTACCCTCACCCGGAGACTAAACCGTCCCCGTCCCCTAACCCTAACCCTAGCCCGAACCATAACCCTTCCCCGAAGCCTGACCCTCACCCGTCCCCTAAGCCTAACGCGTACGCTAACACTAACCCACGCCCGCACACGTACGCTCCCCCTAAAGTGTTGTCGTACGCTCACCCGAACCCTAAACCGTCCCCGTCCCCTAACCCTAACCCTAGGCCGAACACTAACCCTAACCTTTCCCCGAAGCCTGACCCTCACCCGTCCCCTAATCCTAACCCGTACGCTAACACTAACCCGCCCCTGCACACGTACGCTCCCCCTAAAGTGTTGTCGTACGCTCACCCGAACCCTAAACCGTCCCCGTCCCCTAACCCTAACACTAGCCCGAACCCTAACCCTAATCCTTCCCCGAAGCCTGACATCACCCGTCCCCTAATCCTAACCCGTACGCTAACACTAACCCGCGCCCTCACACGTACGCTCCCCCTAAAGCGTTGTCGTACCCTCGCCCGGACCCTAAACCTTCCCCGTCTCCTAACCCGAACCCTAGCCCGAACCCTAACCCTAACCCTTCCCCGAAGCCTGACCCTCACCCATCCCCTAATCCTAACACGTACGCTAACACTAAGCCACGCCCTCACACGTACGCTCCCTCTAAAGTGTTGTCGTACCCTCACCCCGACCGTAAACCGTCCCCATCCCCTAACCCTAACCCTAGCCTGAACACTAACCCTTCCCCGAAGCCTGACCCTCACCCGTCCCCTAAACCTAACCCGTATGCTAACACTAACCCGCGCCCTCACACTTACGCTCCCCCTAAAGTGTTGCCGTACCCTCACCCGGACACTAAACCGTCCATGTCCCCTAATGCTAACCCTAGCCCGAACCCTAACCCTAACCCTTCCCCGAAGCCTGACCCTCACCCGTCCCCTAATCCTAACCCGTACGCTAACATTAGCCCGTGCCCTCACACGTACGCTCCCCCTAAAGCGTTGCCATACCCTCACCCGGACCCTAAACCGTCCCTGTCCCCTAACCCTAAACCTAGTCCGAACCGTAAACCTAACCCTTCCCCGACGCCTGACCCCCACCCTTCCCCTAATCCTAAACCGTACGCTAACACTAACCTGCACCCTCACACGTACGCTCCCCCTAAAGCGTTGTCGTACCCTCACCCGGACCCTAAACCGTCCCCGTCCCCTAGCCCTAACTCTCGCCAGAACCCTAACCCTAACCCTTCCCCGAAGCCTGACCCTCACCCGTCCCCTAATCCTAACCCGTACGCTAACACTAACCCACGCCCTCACTCGTACGCTCCCCCTAAAGCGTTGTCGTACCCTCGCCCGGACCCTAAACCGTCCCCGTTCCCTAACCCTAACCCTAGCCCGAACTCTAACCCTAACCCTTCCCCAAAGCCTGACCCTCACCCGTCCCCTAATCCTAACCCGTACGCTAACACTAACACGCGCTCTCACACGTACGCTCCCCTAAAGCGTTGTCGTACTCTCGCCCGGACCCTAAACCGTCCCCGTCCCCTAACCCTAACCCTAGCCCGAACCCTAACCCAAACCCTTCACCGAAGCCTGACCCTCACCCATCCCCAAATCCTAACCCGTACGCTAACGCTTACCAGCGCCCTCACACGTACGCTCCCCCTAAAGCGTTGTCGTACCCTCGCCCGGACCCGTAACCGTCCCCGTCCCCTAAACCTAACCCTAGCCCGAACCCTAACCCTAACCCTTCCCCGAAGCCTTACCCTCAACCGTACCCTAATCCTAACCCGTACGTTAACACTAACACGCGCCCTCACACGTATGCTCCCCCTAAAGCGTTGTCGTACCCTCGCCTGGACCCTAAACCGTCCCCGTTCCCTAACCCTAACCCTAGACCGAACCCTAACCCTAACCCTTCCTCGAAGCCTGACCCTCACCCGTCCCCTAATCCTAACCCGTACGCTAACACTAACCCGCGCCCTCACACGTACGATCCCCCTAAAGCGTTGTTGTACCCTCACCCGGACCCTAAACCGTCCCTGTCACCTAACCTTAACCCTAGCCCTAACCCTAAACCTAACACTTACGCGAAGCCTGACCCTCACCCGTCCCCAAATCCTAACCCGTACGCTAACACTATCCCCCGCCCTCACACGTACGCTCCCCCTAAAGCGTTGTCGTATACTCAGCCGGAGCCTAAACCGTCCCCGTCCCCTAACCCTAACCCTAGCCCGAACCCTAACCCTAAAACTTCCCAGAAGCCTGACCCTCACCCGTCCCCTAATACTAACCCGTACGCTAACAATAACCCGCGCCCTCACACGTATGCTCCCCCTAAAGCTTTGTTGTACCCTCACCCGGACCCTAAACTGTCCCCGTGCCGTAACCCTAAACCTACCACGAACACTAACAATAACACTTCCCCGAAACCTGACCCTCACCCGTCCGCTAATCGTAACCCGTACAGTAACACTAACCCGCGCCCTCACACGTACGCTCCCCCTAAAGCGTTGTCGTACCCTCACCCGGACGCTAAACCGTCCCCGTCCCCTAACCCTAACCCTAGCGCGAACCCTAACACTAACCCTTCCCCGAAGCCTTCCCCTCACCCGTCCCCTAATCCTAACCCGTACTCTAACACTAACCCGCACCCTGACACGTACGCTCTCCCTAAAGCGTTGTCGTACACTCACCCGGATCCTAAACCGTCACCGTCCCGTAACCCTAACCCTAGCCTGAACCCCAACCCTAACCCTTCCCCGAAGCCTGACCCTAACCCGTCCCCTAATCCTAACACGTACGCTAACACTAACCCGCGCCCTCACATGTACGCTCCCCCTAAAGCGTTGTCATACCTTCACCCGGACACTAAACCGTCCCTGTCCCCTAACCCTAACACTAGACCGAACCCTAACCCTAACTCTACCCCGAAGCCTGACCCTCACCCGTCCCTTAATCCTAACCCGTACACTAACACTAACCCACGCCCACACACGTACGCTCCCCCTAAAGCATTGTCGTACCCTCACCCGGACCCTAAACGGTCCCCGTCCACTAACCCTAACCCTAGCCCGAACCCTAACCCTAACATTTCCCCGAAGCCTGACCCTCACCCTTCCCCTAATCCTAACCCGTACCCTAAAACTAACACGCGCCCTCACACGTACACTCCCCCTAAAGCGTTGTCATACACTCACCCGGACCCTAAACCGTCCCCGTCCCCTAACCCTAACTCTAGCCCGAACCCTAAACCTAACACTTCCCCGAAGCCTGACTCTCACCCGTCCCCTAATCCTAACAAGTACACTAACACTAACCCGCGCCCTCACACGTACGCTCCCCCTAAAGCATTGTCATACCCTCGCCCAGACCCTAAATCGTCCCCGTCCCGTAACCCTAACCCTAGCCCGAACCCTAACCCTAACCATTCCCCGAAGCCTGACCCGCACCCGTCCCATAATCCTAACCCGTACGCTAACACTAACCCGCCCCCTCAAACGTACGCTCCCCCTAAAGCGTTGTTGTACCCTCACCCAGACCCTAAACCGTCCCCGTCCTGTAAACCTAACCCTAGCCCGAACAGTAACCCTAACCCTTCCCCGAAACCTGACACTCACCCGTCCCCTAACCCTAACCCGTACAGTAACACTAACCCTCGCCCTCACACGTACGCTCCCCCTAAAGCGTTTTTGTACCCTCACCCGGATCCTAAACCGTCCCCGTCCCCTAACCCTAACCCTAGCCCGAACCCTAACCCTAACCCTTCCCCGAAGCCTGACCATCACCCGTCCCCTAATCCTAACCCGTACGCTAACACTAACCCGCGCCCTCACACGTACGCTCCCCCTAAAGTGCTGTCATACCCTAACCCGGACCCTAAACCGTCCCCGTCCCCTAACCCTAACCCTAGCCCGAACCCTAACCCTAACCCTTCTCCGAAGCCTGACCCTCACCCGTCCCCTAATTCTAACCCGTACGCTAACACTAACCCACGCCCTCACACATACGCTCCCCCTAAAGCGTTGTCGTACCCTCGCCCGGACCCTAAACCGTCCCCGTCCCCTAACCCTAACCCTAGCCCGAACCCTAACCCTAACCCTTCCCCGAAGCCTGACCATCAACCGTACCGTAATCCTAACCCGTACGCTAACACTAACCCGCGCCCTGACACGTACTCTCCCCCTAAAGCGTTGCCGTACCCTCACCCGGATCCTAAACCGTCCCCGTGCCCTAACCCTAACCCTAGCCCGAACCCTAACCCTAACACTTCCCCGAAGCCTGACCCTCACCAGTCCGCTAATCCTAACCCGTACTCTAACACTAACCCGCGCCCTGACACGTACGCTCCGCCTAAAGCGTTGTCGTACCCTCGCCCAGACCCTAAATCGTCCCCGTCCCCTAACCCTAACCCTAGCCCGAACCCTAACCCTAACCCTTCCCCGAAGCCTGACCCTCACCCGTCCCATAATCCTAACCCGTACGCTAACACTAATCCGCCCCCTCACACGTACGCTCCCCCTAAAGCGTTGTTGTACCCTCACCCAGACCCTAAACCGTCCCCGTCCTGTAAACCTAACCCTAGCCCGAACACTAACCCTAACACTTCCCCGAAACCTGACACTCACCCGTCCCCTAACCCTAACCCGTACAGTAACACTAACCCGCGCCCTCACACGTACGCTCCCCCTAAATTGTTGTCGTACACTCACCCGGACCCTAAACCGTCCCCGTCCCCTAACCCTAACTCTAGCCCGAACCCTAACCCTAACACTTCCCCGAAGCCTGACCCTCACCCGTCCCCTAATCCTAACCCGTACGCTAACACTAACCCGCGCCCTCACACGTACGCTCCCCCTAAAGCGTTGTCGTACCCTCACCCGGAACCTAAACCGTCCCCGTCCCCTAACCCTAACCCTAGCCCAAACCCTAAACCTAACCCTTCCCCGAAGCCTGACCCTCACCGGTCCCCTAATCCTAAACCGTACGCTAACACAAACCCACGCACTCACACATACGCTCCCCCTAAAGCGTTGTCGTACCCTCGCCCGGACCCTAAACCGTCCCCGTCCCCTAACCCTAACCCTAGCCCGAACCCTAACCCTAACCCTTCCCTGAAGCCTGACCCTCACCCGTCACCTAATCCTAACCCGTACGCTAACACTAACCCGCGCCCTCACACGTACGTTTCCCCTAAAGCGTTGTCGTACCCTCACCCGGACCCTAAACCGTCCCCGTCCCCTAATCCTAACCCTAGCCCGAACCCGAACCCTAACCCTTCTCCGAAGCCTGACCCTCACCCGGCCCCTAATCCTAACCCGTACGCTAACACTAACCCGCGCCCTCACACGTACGCTCCCACTAAAACGTTGTCGTACCCTCACCCGGACCCTAAACTGTCCATATCCCCTAACCCTAACCCTAGCCCGAACCCTAACCCTAACACTTCCCCGAAGCCTGACCCTCACCCGTCCCCTAATCCTAACCCATACGCTAACACTAACCCGCGCCCTCACACGTACGATCCCCCTAAAGCGTTGTTGTACCCTCGCCCGGACCCTAAACCGTCCCCGTCCCCTAACCCTAACCCTAACCCGAACCCTAACCCTAACACTTCCCCGAAGCCTGAACCTCACCCGTCCCCTAATCCTAACCCGTACGCTAACACTAACCCGCGCCCTCACACGTACGCTCCCCCTAAAGCGTTGTCGTACCCTCACCCGGACCCTAAACCGTCCCCGTCCCCTAACCCTAACCCTAGCCCAAACCCTAACCCTTCCCCGAAGCCTGACCCTCACCCGTCCCCTAATCCTAACCCGTACACTAACACTAACCCGCGCCCTCACACGTTTGCTCCCCCTAAAGCATTGTCGTAACCTCACCTGGACCCTAAACCATCCCCGTCCCGTAACCCTAACCCTAGCCCGAACACAAAGAATAAACCTTCCCCGAAACCTGACCCTCACCTGTCCCCTAATCCTAATCCGTACAGTAACACTAACCCGCGCCCTCACACGTAAACTCCCCCTAAAGTGTTGTCGTACCCTCACCCGGACCCTAAACCGTCGCCGTCCCCTAACCCTAACCCTAGCCCGAACCCTAACCCTTCTCTGAAGCCTGAACAACACCCGTCCCCTAATCCTAACCCGTACGCTAACACTAACCCGCGCCCTCACACGTACGCTCCCCGTAAAGCGTTTTCGTACCCTCACCCGGATCCTAAACCATCCCCGTGCCCTAACCCTAACACTAGCCCGAACCCTAACCCTAACCCTTCCCCGAAGCCTGACCCTCACCCGTCCCCTAATCCTAACATGTACGCTAACACTAACCAGCGCCCTCACACGTACGCTCCCCCTAAAGCGTTGTCATACCCTCACCCGGAACCTGAACCGTCCCCATCCCCTAACCTTAACGCTAGCCCGAACCCTAACCCTAACCCTTCCCCGAAGCCTTCTCCTCACACGTCCGCTAATCCTAACCCGTACGCTAACACCAACCCGCGCCCTCACACGTACGCTCCCCCTAAAGCGTTGTCTAACACTCACCCGGACCCTAAACCGTCCCCGTCCCCTAACCCTAACCCTAGCACGAACCCTAACCCTAACCCTTCCCCGAAGCCTGACCATCAACCATACCATAATCCTAACCCGTACGCTAACACTAACACGCGCCCTCACACGTACGCTCCCCCTAAAGCGTTGTCGTACCCTCGCCTGGACCCTAAACCGTCCCTGTCTCCTAACCCTAACCCTAGCCCGAACCCTAACCCTAACACTTCCCCAAAGCCTGACCCTCACCCGGCCCCTAATCCTAACCCGTACGCTAACACTAACCTGCGCCCTCACACGTACGCTCCCCCTAAAGCGTTGTCGTACCCTCACCCGGACCCTAAACCGTCCCCGTCCCCTAATCCTAACCCTAGCCCGAAGGCGAACCCTAACCCTTCTCCGAAGCCTGACCAACACCCGTCCCCTAATCCTAACCCGTACGCTAACACTAACCCGCGCCCTCACACGTACGCTCCCCCTAAAGCGTTGCCGTACCCTCACCCGGATCCTAAACCGTCCCCATGCCCTAAGCCTAACCCTAGCCCGAACCCTAACGCTAACACTTCCCCGAAGCCTGACCCTCACCAGTCCGCTAATCCTAACCTGTACTCTAACACTAACCCGCGCCCTGACACGTACGCTCTGCCTAAAGCGTTGTCGTACCCTCGCCCGGACCTTAAACCGTCCCCGTCCCCTAACCCTAACCCTAGCCCGAACCCTAACCCTAACCCTTCCCCAAAGCCTGACCCTCACCTGTCCCCTAATCCTAACCCGTACGCTAACACTAACCCTCCCTCTCACACGTACGCTCCCAGTAAAGCGTTGTCGTACCCTCACCCGGACCCTAAACTGTCCCCGTTCCCTAAACCTAACACTAGCCCGAACCCTAACCCTAACACTTCCCCGAAGCCTGACACTCACCCGTCCCCTAATAATAACCTTTACGCTAACACTAACCCGCGCCCTCACACGTACGCTCCCCCTAAAGCGTTGTCGTACCCTCACCAGGACCCTAAACCGTCCCCGTCCCCTAACCCTAACCCTAGCCCGAACCCTAACCCTAACCCTTCCCCGAAGCCTGACCCTCACCCGTCCCCTAATCCTAACCCGTACGCTAACACTAACCCGCGCCCTCACACGTACGCTCCGCCTAAAGCGTTGTCGTACCCTCGCCCGACCCTAAACCGTCTCCGTCCCCTAAACCTAACACTAGCCCGAACCCTAACCCTAACCCTTCCCAAAGCCTGACCCTCACCCTTCCCCTAATCCTAACCTGTACGCTAACACTAACCCGCCCTCTCACACGTACGCTCCCACTAAAGCGTTGTCGTACCCTCACCCGGACCCTAAACCGTCCCCATCCCCTAACCCTAAAACTAGCCCGAACCCTACCCCTAACCCTTCCCCGAAGCCTGACACTCAACCGTCCCCTAATCCTAACCCGTACGCTAACACTTACCCGCGCCCTCACACGTACGCTCCCCCTAAAACGTTGTCGAACCCTCACCCGGACCCTAAACGATCCATATCCCCTAAACCTAACCCTAGCCCGAACCCTAACCCTAACCCTTCCCCGAAGCCTGACCCTCACCCGTCCCCTAATCCTAACACGTACGCTAACACTAACCCGCGCCCTCACACGTACGCTCCCCCTATAGCGTTGTCGTACCCTGACCCGGACCCTGAACCGTCCCCGTCCCCTAATCCTAATCCTAGCCCGAACCCGAACCCTAACCCTTCTCCGAAGCCTGAACAACATCCGTCGCCTAATCCTAACCCGTACGCTAACACTAACCCGCGCCCTCACACGTACGCTCCCGTTAAAGCGTTGTCGTACCCCCACCCGGACCCTAAACCGTCCACGTCGCTTAACCCTAACCCTAGCCCAAACCGTAACAATAAACCTTCCCCGAAGCCTTCCCCTCACCCGTACCCTAATCCTAACACATACGCTAACACCAACCCACGCCCTCACACGTATGCTCCCCCTAAAGCGTTGTCATACCCTCACTTGGACCCTAAACCATCCCCATCCCCTAACCCTTATCCTAGCCCGAACCCTAACCCTAACACTTCCCCGAAGCCTGACCCTCACCGGTCCCCTAATCCTAACCCGTACGCTAACACTAACCCGCGCCCTCACACGTACGCTCCCCCTAAAGCGTTGTTATTCCCTCACCCGGACCCTAAACCGTCCCTGTCCCCTAACCCTAACCGTAGCCCGAACCCTAACCCTAACACTTCCCCGAAGCCTGACCCTCACCCGTCCCCTAATCCTAAAGCGTACGCTAACCCTAACCCACGCCCTCACACTTACGCTCCCCCTAAAGCATTGTCGTACCCTCACCAGGACCCTAAACCGTCCCAGTCCCCTAACCCTAACCCTAGCCCGAACCCTAACCCTAACCCTTCCCCAAAGCCTGACCCTCACCCGTCCCCTAATCCTAACCCGTACGGTAACACTAACCCTCGCCCTCACACGTATGCTCACCCTAAAGCGTTGTCGTACCCTCACCCGGACCCTAAACCGTCCCCGTCCCCTAACCCTAACCCTAGCCTGAACCCTAACCCTAACCCTTCCCCGAAGACTGACCCTCAACCGACCCCTAATCCTAACCCGTACGCTAACACTAACCCGCCCCCTCACACATATGCTCCCCCTAAAGCGTTGTCGTACCCTCGCCCGGAACCTAAACCATCCCCGTTCCCTAACCATAAACCTAGCCCGAACCCTAACCCTAACCCTTCCCCGAAGCTTGACCCTCACCCGTCCCCTAATCCTAAACTGTACGCTAACACTAACCCGCGGCCTAACACGTACGCTCCCCCTAAAGCGTTTTCGTACCCTCACCTGGACCCTAAACCGTCCCCATCCCCTAACCCTAACCGTAGCCCGAACCCTAAACATTCCCCGAAGCCTGACCCTCACCCGTCCCCTAATCCTAACCCGTACGCAACACTAACCCGCACCCTGACACGTACGCTCCCCCTAAAGTGTTGTCGTACCCTCGCCCGGAACCTAAACCATCCCCGTCCCCTAACCCTAATACTAGCCCGAACCCTAACCCTAACACTTCCCAGAAGCCTGACACTCACCCGGCCCCTAATCCTAACCCGTACGCTATAACTAACACCCGCCCTCACACGTACGCTCCCCCTAAAGCTTCGTCGTACCCTAACCCGGAGCCTAAACCGTCCCCGTCCCCTAACCCTATCCGTAGCCCAAACCCTAACACTAACACTTCCCCGAAGCCTGACCCTCATCCGTCCCCTCATACTAACCCATACACTAACACTAACCCGCGCCCTCACACGTGCGCTCCCCCTAAAGTGTTGTCGTACCCTCACCCGGACCCTAAACCGTCCCCATCCCCAAACCCTAACCCTAGCCCGAACCCTAACCCTAACACTTCCCCGAAGCCTGACCCCTCACCCGTCCCCTAATCCTAACACGTACGCTAACACTAACCCGCGCCCTCACACGTTCGCTCCCCCTAAAGCGTTGTCGTACCCTCACCCGGACCGTAAACAGGCCCCGTCCCCTAAACCTAACCCTAGCCCGAACCCTAACCCTAACCCTTCCCCGAAGCCTGACTCTCACACGTCCCCTCATCCTAACCCGTACGCTAACACTAAACCGCGCCCTCACACGTACGCTCCCCCTAAAGCGTTGTCGTACCCTCGCCCGGACCCTAAACCGTCCCCGTCCCCTAACCCTAACCCTAGACCGAACCCTAAACCTAACCCTTCCCCGAAGCCTGACCCTCACCCTTCCCATAATCCTAACCCGTAGGCTAACACTAACCCGCGCCCTCACATGTACGCTCCCCCTAAAGCGTTGTCGTACCCTCACCGGGAACCTAAACCGTCCCCAACCCCTAAAACTAACCCTAGCCTGAACCCTAACCCTAACCCTTCCCCGAAGACTGACCCTCACCCGTCCCCTAATCCTAACCCGTACGCTAACACTAACCCGCACTCTCACACGTACGCTCCCCTAAAGCGTTGTCATACACTCGCCCGGACCCTAAACCGTCCCCGTCCCCTAAACCTAACCCTAGCCCGAATCCTAACCCTAACCCTTCCCCGAAGCCTGACGCACACCCGTCCCCTAATCCTAACCGGTACGCTAACACTAACCCGCTCCCTCACACATACGCTTCCCCTAAAGCGTTGTCGTACCCTCACCGGACCCTAAACAGTCCCCGACCCCTAACCCTAACCCTAGACCGAATCCTAACTCTAATCATTCCCCGAAGCCTGACCCTCACCCGTCCCCTAATCCTAACCCGTACGCTAACACTAACCCAGGGCCTCACACGTACGCTCCTCCTAAAGCGTTGTTGTACCATCGTCCGGACCCTAAACCGTCCCCGTCCCCTAACACTAACCCTAGCCCAAACCTAACCCTAACCCTTCCCCGAAGCCTGACCCTCACCCATCCCCTAATCCTAACCTGTACGCTAACACTAACCCACGTCCTCACACGTACGCTCCCCCTAAAGTGTTGTTGTACCCTCACCCGGACCCTAAACCGTCCCCGTCCCCTAACAGTAACCCTAGCCCGAACCCTAACCCTAACCCTTCCCCGAAGCCTGACCCTCACCCGTCCCCTAATCCTAACCCGGACGCTAAAACTAACCCACGCCCTCACACGTACACACCCCGTAAAGAGTTGTCGTACCCTCACCCGGACCCTAAACCGTACCCGTCCCGTAACCCTAACCCTAGCCCGAACCCTAACCTTAACCCTTCCCCGAAGCCTGAATCTCACCCTTCCCTTATCCTAACCCATACGCTAACACTCACCCGCGCCCTCACATGTATGCACCCCTTAAAGCTTTCTCGTACCCTCACCCGGACCCTAAACCATCCCCGTCACCTAACCCTAACCCTAGCCCGAACCCTAACCCTAATGCTTCCCCAAAGCCTGACCCTCACCCATTCCCTAATCCTAACCCGTACGCTAACACTAACCCTCACCCTCACATGTACGCTCCCCCTAAAGGGTTGTCGTATGCTCACCCGGACGCTAAACGGACCACGTCCCCTAACCCTAACCCTAACCCTAACCCTAACCCTAACCCTAAACCTAATCCTTCCCCGAAGCCTGACCCTCACCCATTCCCTAATCCTAACCCACACGCTAACACTAACCTGCGCCCTCACACGTACGCTTCCCCTAAAGCGTTGTCGTACCCTCGCCCGGACCCTAAACCGTCACCGTCCCCTAACACTAATCTTAGCCCGAACCCTAACCCTAACACTTCCCCGAAGCCTGACCCTCACCTGTCCCCTAATCCTAACCCGTACGCTAACACTAACCCTCACACTCACATGTACGCTCCCCCTAAAGCGTTGTCGTATGCTCACCCGGACCCTAAACCATCCCCGTGCCCTAACCCTAACCCTAGCCCGAACCCTAACCCTAACGCTTCCCCGAAGCCTGACCCTCACCCGTCCCCTAATCCTAACCCGTACGCTAATAATAACCCGCGCCCTCACACGTACGATTCCCCTAAAGCGTTGTCGTACCCTCACCCGGACCCTAAACCGTCCCCGACCCCTAACCCTAACCCTAGCCCGAACCCTAACCCTAACCCTTCCCCGAAGCCTTCCCCTCACCCGTCCCCTAATCCTAACCCGTACGCTAACAGTAACACGCACCCTCACACGTACGCTCCCCCTAAAGGTTTGTCGTACACTCGACCGGACCCTAAACCGTCCCTGTCCCGTAACCCTAACCCTACCCCGAACCCTAACCCTAAGCCTTCCCCGAAGCCTAACCCTCACCCGTCTCCTAATCCTAACCCGTACGCTAACACTAACCCGCTCCCTCACACGCAGGCTCCCCCTAAAACCTTGTCGTACCCTCAGCTGGATCCTAAACCGTCCCCGTCCCCTAACCCTAACCTAGCCCGAATCCTAACCCTAACCCTTACCCGAAGCCTGACCCTCACCCATCCCCTAATCCTAACCCGTACGCTAACACTAACCCGCGCCCTCACACGTACGCTCCCCCTAAAGCGTTGTCGTACCCTCGCCCGGAACCTCAACCGTCCCCATCCCCTAACACTAACCCTAGCCTGAACCCTAACCCTAACCCTTCCCCGAAGCCTGACCCTCACCCGTCCCCTAATCCTAACCCGGACGCTAACACTAACCCACGCCCTCACACGTACGCTCCCCCTAAAGTGTTGTCGTACCCTCACCCGTACCCTAAACCGTCCCCGTCCCCTAACCCTAACCCTAACCCGAACCCAAACCCTAACCCTTCCCAGAAGCCTGACCCTCAACCGTCCCCTAATCCTAACCGGTACGCTAACACTAACCCGCTCCCTCACACATACGCTCCCCCTAAAGCATTGTCGTACCCTCACCCGGACCCTAAACCGTCCCCGTCCCCTAACCCTAACCCTAGCCTGAACCATAACCCTAACGCTTCCCCGAAACCTGACCCTCAACCGTCCCCTAATCCTAACCCGTACGCTAACACTAACCTGCGCCCTCACCCGTACGCTCCCCCTAAAGCGTTGTCGTACCCTCGCCCGGACCCTAAACCGTCCCCGTCCCCTAACCATAACCCTAGCCCAAACCCTAATCCTAACCCTTCTCCGAAATCTGACTCTCACCCATCCTCTAATCCTAACCCGTACGCTAACACTAACCCGCGTCTTCACCCGTACCCTCCGCCTAAAGCGTTGTCGTACCCTCACACGGACCCTAAACAGTCCCCGACCCCTAACCCTAATCCTAGACCGAATCCTAACTCTAATCATTCCCCGAAGCCTGACCCTCACCAGTCCCCTAATCCTAACCCGTACGCTAACACTAACCCGGGCCCTCACACGTACGCTCCCCCTAAAGCGTTGTTGTACCATCGTCCGGACCCTAAACCGTCCCCGTCCCCTAACCCTAACCCTAGCCCGAGCCCTAACCCTAACCCTTCCCCGAAGCCTTCCCCTCACCCGTACCCTAATCCTAAGCCGTACGCTAACACTAACCCGTGCCCTCACACGTACGATCCCCCTAAAGCCTTGTTGTACCCTCACCCGGACCCTAAACCGTCCCCGTCCCCTAACCCTAACCCTAGCCCGAACCCTAACCCTAACCCTTCCCCGAAGCCTGACCCTCACCCGTCCCATAATCCTAACACGTACGCTAACACTAACCCGCGCCCTCACACGTACGCTCCCCCTAAAGCGTTGTCGTACACTCGCCCGGACCCTAAACCGTCCCCGTCCCCTAACACTAACCCTAGCCCGAACCCTAACCCTAACCCATCCCCGAAGCCTGACCCTCACCAGTCCCCTAATCCTAACCCGTACGCTAACACTAAGCTGCGCCCTCACACGTACGCTCCCCCTAAAGCGTTGTCGTACCCTCACCCGGACCCTTAACCTTCCCCGTCCCCTAACCCTAACCCTAGCCCGAACCCTAACCCTAACCCTTCGCCGAAGCCTGACGCTCACCCGTCCCCTAATCCTAACCCGTACGCTAACACTAACCCGCGCCCTCACACGTACGCTCCCCCTAAAGCGTTGTCGTACCCTCACCCAGACCCTAAACCGTCCCCATCACCTAACCCTAACCCTAGCCCAAACCGTAACCCTAACACTTCTCCGAAGCATGACCCTCACCCGTCCCCTAATACTAACCCGTACGCTAACACTAACCCGCGCCCTCACACGTTCGTTCCACCTAAAGCATTGTCGTACCCTCACCCGGACCCTAAACCGTCCCCGTTCCCTAACCCTAACCCTAGCCCGAACCCTAACCCTAACCCTTCCCCGAAGCCTGACCCTCACCCGTCCCCTAATCCTAACCCGGACGCTAAAACTAACCCACGCCCTCACACGTACACTCCCCCTAAAGCGTTGTCGTACCCTCACCCGGACCCTAAACCGTACCCGTCCCGTAACCCTAACCCTAGCCCGAACCCTAACCGTAACACTTCCCCGAAGCCTGAACCTCACCCGTCCCCTAATCCTAACCCATACGCTAACACTAACCCGCGCCCTCACACGTACGCACCCCTTAAAGCTTTCTCGTACCCTCACCCGGACCCTAAACCGTCCCCATCACCTAACCCAAACCCTAGCCCGAACCTTAACCCTAATGCTTCCCCGAAGCCTGACCCTCACCCATTCCCTAATCCTAACCCGTACATTAACACTAACCCGCGCCCTCACACGTACGCACCCCTTAAAGCTTTCTCGTACCCTCACCCGGATCCGAAACCGTCCCCGTCCCCTAACCCTAACCCTAGCCCGAACCCTAACAGTAACACTTCCCCGAAGCCTGACCCTCACCCATTCCCTAATCCTAACCCGTACATTAACACTACCCCGCGCCCTCACACGTACGCTGCCCCTAAAGCGTTGTCGTACACTCACCCGGACCCTAAACCGTCCCCGTCCCCTAACCCAAACCCTAGCCCGAACCCTAACCCTAACACTTCCCCGAAGTCTTCCCCTCACCCGTACCCTAATCCTAACACATACGCTAACACCAACGCGGGCCCTCACACGTACGCTCCCCCTAAAGCGTTGTCGTACCCTCACCCGGACCCTAAACCTTCCCCGTCCCCTAACCCTAACCCTAGCCCGTACCCTAACCCTAACACTTCCCCGAAGACTGACCCTCACCCGTCCCCTAATCCTAACCCGTAAGCTAACACAAATCCGCGCCCTCACACGTACGCTCCCCTTAAAGCGTTGTCGTACCATCAACCGGCCCCTAAACCGTCCCCGTCCCCTAACCCTAACCCTATCCCGAACCTAACCCTAAGCCTTCCCCGAAGCCTGACCCTCACCCGTCCCCTAACCCTAACCCGTACGCTAACACTAACCCACACCGTCGCACGTATGCTCCAACTAAAGCATTGTCGTACCCTCACCCGGACCCTAATCCGTCCCTGTCTCCTAACCGTTACCCTAGCTGAACCCTAAACCTAACACTTCCCCGAAGCCTGACCCTCACCCGTCCCCTAATCCTAACCTGTACGCTGACACTAACACGCGCCCTCACACGTACGCTCCCCCTATAGCGTTGTAGCACCCTCGCCGGACCGTAAACCGTCCCCGTCCCGTAACACTAACCCTAGCCCGAACCCCAACCCTAATCCTTCCCCGAAGCCTGAACCTCACCCGTCCCCTAATCCTAACCCGTACGCTAACACTAACCTGTGCCCTCACACGTACGCTCCCCCTAAAGCGTTGTCGCACCCTCGCCCGGACCGTAAACCGTCCCCGTCCCGTAACACTAACCCTAGCCCGAACCCCAACCCTAAGCCGTCCCCGAAGCCTGACCCTCACCCGTCCCCTAATCCTAACCCGTACGCTAACACTAACCCGTGCCCTCACACGTACGCTCCCCCTAAAGCGTTGTCGTACCCTAACCCGGACCCTAAACCGTCCCCGTCCCCTAACCCTAACCCTAACCCTAACCCTTACCCTTCCCCGAAGCCTGCCCTCACCCGTCCCCTAATCCTAACCGTACGCTAACACTAACCCGCGCCCTCACACGTACTCTCCCCCTAAAGCGTTGTCGTACCCTCACCCGGACCCTAAACCGTCCCCGTGCCCTACCCCTAGCACTAGCCCGAACCCTAACCCTAACAGTTCCCCGAAGCCTGACCCTCACCCGTCCCCTAATCCTAACACGTAGACTAACACTAACCTGCGCCCTCACACGTATGCTCCCCCTAAAGCGTTGTCGTACCCTCACCCGGACCCCAAACCGTCCCAGTCCCCTAACCCTAACCCTAACCCGAACCCTAACCCTAACACTTCCCGAAAGCCTGACCCTCACCCGTGCCCTAATCCTAACCCGTACGCTAACACTAAGCCACGCCCTAACATGTACGCTCCCCTTAAAGCGATGTCGTGCCCTCACCCGGACCGTAAACTGTCCTGGTCCCCTAACCCTAACCCTAGCCCGAACACTAACCCTAACTCTAACCCTTCCCCGAAGCTTGACCCTCACCCGTCCCCTAATCCTAACCCGTACGCTAACACTAACCCGCGCCCTCACACGTACGCTCCCGCTAAAGCGTTGTGGTACCCTCACCCGGACCCTAAACCGTCCTCATCCCCTAACCCTAACCCTAGCCCGAACCCTAACCCTAACCCTTCCCCGAAGCCTGACCCTCACCCGTCCCCTAATCCTAACCCGTACGCTAACACTAACATGCTCCGTCACACGTACGCTCCGCCTAAAGCGTTGTCGCACCCTCGCCCGGCCCGTAAACCGTCCCCGTCCCGTGACACTAACCCTAGCCCGAACCCCAACCCTAAGCCTTCCCCGAAGCCTGACCCTCACCCGTCCCCTAATCGTAAGCCGTACGCTAACACTAACCCGTGCCCTCACACGTACGCTCCCCCTAAAGCATTGTGGTACCCTCACCCGGACCCTAAACCGTCCTCATCCCCTAACCCTAACCCTAGCACGAACCCTAACCCTAACCCTTCCCCGAAGCCTGACCCTCACCCGTCCCCTAATCCTAAACCATACGCTAACACTAACCCGCGCCCTCACACGTACGCTCCCCCTAAAGCGTTGTCGTACCCTCGCCCGGACCCTAAACCACCCCCGTTCCCTAAACCTAAACCTAGCCCGAACCCTAACCCTAACACTTTCCCGAAGCCTGACCCTCACCCGTCCGCTCATCCTAACCCGTACGCTAACACTAACCCACGCTCTCACACGTACACTCCCCCTAAAGCGTTGTCATACAGTCACCCGGACCCTAAACCGTCCCCGTCCCCTAACCCTAAATCTAGCCCAAACCCTAACCCTAACACTTCTCCGAAGCCTGACCCTCACCCGTCCCCTAATCCTAACACGTACACTAACACTAACCCGCGCCCTCACACGTACGCTCCCCCTAAAGCGTTGTCATACGCTCGCCTGGACCCTAAATCGTCCCCGTCCCCTAACACTAACCCGAGCCCGAAACCTAAACCTAACGCTTCCCCGAAGCCTGACCCTCACCCGTCCCCTAATCTTAACGCATACGCTAACACTAACCCGCGTCCTCACACGTACGCTCCCCATAAAGCATTGTCGTACCCTCACCCGGACCCGAAACCGTCACCGTCCCCGTCCCCTAACCCTAACCCTAACCCTAACCCCCACCCGGACCCTAAACTGTCCCCGTGCGGTAACCCTAACCCTAGCCCGAACACTAACAATAACCCTTCCCCGAAACCTGACCCTCACCCGTCCCCTAATCGTAACCCGTACAGTAACACTAACCCGCGCCCTCACACGTACGCTCCCCCTAAAGCGTTGTCGTACCCTCACCCGGACCCTAAACCATCCCCATCCCCTAACCCTAACCCTAGCCCGAACCCTAACACTAACCCTTCCCCGAAGCCTGACCCTCACCCGTCCCCTAATCCTAACCCGTACGCTAACACCAACCCACGCCCTCACACGTACCCTCTCCCTAAAGCGTTGTCGTACACACACCCGGATCCTAAACCGTCACCATACCGTAACCCTAACCCTAGCCCGAACCGTAACCCTAACTCTTCCCCGAAGCCTGACCCTCACCCGTCCCTTAATCCTAACACGTACGCTAACACTAACCCGCGCCCTCACACGTACACTCCCCCTAAAGCGTTGTCATACCCTCGACCGGACCCTAAACCGTCCCCATCCCCTAACCCAAACCCTAGCCCGAACCCTAACCCTAACCCTTCCCCGAAGCCTGACCCTCACCTGTCCCCTAATCCTAACCCGTACGCTAACACAAACCCACGCCCTCACACGTACGCTCCCCCTAAAGCGTTGTCGTACACTCAACACGACCCTAAACCGTCCCCGTCCCCTAAC
Organism: Orcinus orca; assembly: GCF_937001465.1. NCBI lineage: Eukaryota > Metazoa > Chordata > Mammalia > Artiodactyla > Delphinidae > Orcinus > Orcinus orca. The sequence goes on from NW_026044100.1 coordinate 153,020, forward strand.
CCCAACCCTAGCCTGAACCCCAACCCTAACACTTCCCCGAAGCCTGACCCTAACCGGTCCCCTAATCCTAACACGTACGCTAACACTAACCCGCGCCCTCACACGTACACTCCCCCTAAAGCGTTGTCGTACCCTCACCCGGAAATTAAACCGTCCCCGTCCCCTAACCCTAACCCTAGCCCGTACCCTAACCCTAACTTCCCCGAAGCCTGACACTCACCCGTCCCCTAATCCTAACCCGTACGCTAACACTACAACGCGCCCTCACACGTACGCTCCCCCTAAAGCGTTGTCGCACCCTCACCCGGACCCTAAACCGTCCCCGTCCCCTAACCCTAACCCTATCCCGAACCCTAACCCTTCCCCGAAGCCTGACAATCACCCGACCCCTAATCCTAACCCGTACGCAAACACTAACCCGCGCCCTCACACGTACGCTCCCCCTAAAGCGTTGTGGTACCCTCACCCGGACCCTAAACCGTCCTCATCCCCTAACCCTAAACCTAGCCTGAACCCTAACCCTAACCCTTCCCCGAAGCCTGACCCTCACCCGTCCCCTAATCCTAACCCGTACGCTAACACTAACCTGCGCCCTCACACGTACGCTCCCCCTAAAGCGTTGTCGTATCCTCACCCGGACCCTAAACCGTCGCCGTCCCCTAACCCTAACCCTAGCCCGAACCCTAATCCTAACACTTCCCCGAAGCCTGACACTCACCGGTCCCCTAATCCTTACCCGTACGCTGACACTAACCCACGCCTTCATACGTACGCTCCCCCTAAAGCGTTGTCGTACCCTCACCCCGACCCTAAACCGTCCCCGTCCCCTAACCCTAACCCTAGCCCGAACCCTAACCCTAACTCTTCCCCGGAGCCTGACCCTCAACCGTCCCATAATCCTAACACGTACGCTAACACTAACCCGCGCCCTCACACGTACGCTCCCCTTAAAGCGTTGTCGTACTCTCACCCAGACATTAAACCGTCCCCGTACCCTTACCCTAACCGTAGTCCGAACCCTAACCCTAACCCTTCCCCGAAGCCTGACCCTCACCAATCCGCTAATCCTAACCCGTACGCTAACACTAACCCACGACCTCACACGTACGCTCCCCCTAAAGCATTGTCCTACCCTCACCCGGACACTAAACCGTCCCCGTCCCCTAACCCTTACACTAGCCCGAACCCTAACACTAACCCTTCCCCGAAGACTGACCCTCAACCGGCCCCTAATCCTAACCCGTACGCTAACACCAACCCGCGCCATCCAACACGTACGCTCCCCCTAAAGCGTTGTCGTACCCTCACCCGGATCCGAAACCGTCCCCGTCCCCTAACCCTAACACTAGCCCGAACCCTAACCGTAACACTTCCCCGAAGCCTGACACTCACCCGGCCCCTAATCCTAAACCGTACGCTAACACTAACCCGCACCCTCACACGTACGCTGCCCCTAAAGCATTGTCGTACCCTCACCCGGACCCTAAACCGTCCCCGTCCCCTAAACCAAACCCTAGCCCGAACCCTAACCCTAACCCTTCCCCGAAGTCCTCCCCTCACCCGTACCCTAGTCCTAACACATACGCTAACACCAACGCGCGCCCTCACACGTACGCTCCCCCTAAAGCGTTGTCGTACCCTCACCCGGACCCTAAACCTTCCCCGTCCCCTAACCCTAACCCTAGCCCGTACCCTAACCCTAACACTCCCCGAAGACTGACACTCACCCTTCCCCTAATCCTAACCCGTACGCTAACACTAATCCGCGCCCTCCCACGTACGCTCCCCCTAAAGTGTTGTCGTACCCTCACCCGGACCCTAAACCGTCCCCGTCCCCTAAACCTAACCCTAGCCCGAACCCTAACCCTAACCCTTCCCAGAAGCCTGACCCTCACCCGTCCCCTAATCCTATTCCGTACGCTAACAGTAACCCACGCCCTCACACGTACGCTCCCCCTAAAGCGTTGTCGTACCCTCACCCGGACCCTAAACCGTCCCCGTCCCTTAACCCTAACCCTAGCCCGAACCCTAACCCTAACCCTTCCCCGAAGCCTTCCCCTCACCCGTCCCCTAATCCTAACCCGTACGCTAACACTAACCTGCGCCCTCACACGTACGCTCCCCCTAAAGCGTTGTCGTACCCTCGCCCGGACGGTAAACCGTCCCCGTCCCGTAACACTAACCCTAGCCCGAACCCCAACCCTAAGCCGTCCCCGAAGCCTGACCCTCACCCGTCCCCTAATCCTAACCCGTACGCTAACACTAACCCGTGCCCTCACACGTACGCTCCCCCTAAAGCGTTGTCGTACCCTAACCCGGACCCTAAACCGTCCCCGTCCCCTAACCCTAACCCTAACCCTAAGCCTTCCCCGAAGAATGCCCTCACCCGTCACATAATCCTAACCCGTACGCTAACACTAACCCGCACCCTCACACGTACGCTCCCCCTAAAGCGTTGTCATACCCTCACCTGGACCCTAAACCGTCCCCGTGCCCTAACCCTCACACTAGCCCGAACCCTAACCCTAACACTTCCCCGAAGCCTGACCCTCACCCGTCCCCTAATCCTAACACGTACGCTCACACTAACCTGCGCCCTCAAACGTATGCTCCCCCTAAAGCGTTGTCGTACCCTCACCCGGACCCTAAACCGTCCCCGTCCCCTAACCCTAACCCTAGCCCGAACCCTAACCCTAACACTTCCACAAAGCCTGACCCTCACCCGTGCCCTAATCCTAACCCGTACGCTAACACTAAGCCACGCCCTAACACGTACGCTCCCCCTAAAGCGATGTCGTACCCTCACCCGGACCCTAAACCGTCCCGGTCCCCTAACCCTAACCCTAGCCCGAACACTAACCCTAACTCTAACACTTCCCCGAAGCTTGACCCTCACCCGTCCCCTAATCCTAACCCGTACGCTAACACTAACCCGCGCCCTCACACGTACGCTCTCCCTAAAGCGTTGTGGTACCCTCACCCGGACCCTAAACCGTCCTCATCCCCTAACCCTAACCCTAGCCCGAACCCTAACCCTAACCCTTCCCCGAAGCCTGACCCTCACCCATCCCCTAATCCTAACCCGTACGCTAACACTAACATGCGCCCTCACACGTACGCTCCCCCTAAAGCGTTGTCGCACCCTCGCCCGGACCGTAAACCGTCCCCGTCCCGTAACACTAACTCTAGCCCGAACCCCAACCCTAAGCCTTCCCCGAAGCCTGACCCTCACCCGTCCCCTAATCGTAACCCGTACGCTAACACTAACCCGTGCCCTCACACGTACGCTCCCCTTAAAGCGTTGTCGCACCCTCGCCCGGACCCTAAACCGTCCCCGTGCCCTAACCCTAACACTAGCCCGAACCCTAACCCTAACACTTCCCCAAAGCCTGACCCTCACTCGTCCCCTAATCCTAACACGTACGTTAACACTAACCTGTGCCTTCAAACGTATGCTCCCCCTAAAGCGTTGTCGTACCCTCACCCGGACCGTAAACCGTCCCCGTCCCCTAACCCTAACCCTAGCCCGAACCCTAACCCTAACACTTCCCCAAAGCCTGACCCTCACCCGTGCCCTAATCCTAACCCGTACGCTAACACTAAGCCACGCCCTCACACGTACGCTCCCCCTAAAGCGTTGTTGTACCCTCACCCAGACCCTAAACCGTCCCCGTCCTGTAACCTTAACCCTAGCCCGAACACTAACCCTAACCCTTCCCCGAAACCTGACCCTCACCCGTCCCTTAATCCTAACCCGTACAGTAACACTAACCCGCGCCCTCACACGTACGCTCCCCCTAAAGCGTTGTCGTACCCTCACCCGGATCCTAAACCGTCCCCGTCTCGTAACCCTAACCCTAGCCCGAACCCTAACCCTAACCCTAACCCATCCCCGAAGCCTGACCCTCACCCGTCCCATAATCCTAACCCGTACGCTAACAGTAACCCACGCCCTCACACGTACGCTTCCCCTAAAGCGTTGTCGTACCCTCACCCGGACCCTAAACCGTCCCCGTCCCCTAAACCTAACCCTAGCCCGAACCCTAACCCTAACCCTTCCCCGAAGCCTGACCCTCACCCGTCCCCTAATCCTAACCCGTATGCTAACACTAACCCACGCCCTCACACGTACGCTCCCCCGAAAGCGTTGCCGTACCTTCACCCGGACCCTAAACGGTCCCCGTCCCCTAACCCTAACCCTAGCCCGAACCCTGACACTAACCCTTCCCCGAAGCCTTCCCCTCACCCGTCCCCTAATCCTAACCCGTACGCTAACACTAACCTGCGCCCTCACACGTATGCTCCCCCTAAAGCGTTGTCGTACCCTCACCCGGACCCTAAACCGTCCCCGTCCCCTAACCCTAACCCTAGCCCGAACCCTAACCCTAACACTTCCCCGAAGCCTGACCCTCACCCGTCCGCTAATCCTAACCCGGACGCTAAAACTAACCCGCGCCCACACACGTACGCTCCCCGTAAAGTGCTGTCGTACCCTCACCTGGAACCTAAACCGTCCCCGTAACCTAACCCTAACCCTAGCCCGAACCCTAACACTAACATTTCCCCGAAGCCTGACCCTCACCCGTCCCCTAATCCTAACCCGTACGTTAAAACTAACACGCGCCCTCACACGTACACTCCCCCTAAAGCGTTGTCATACACTCACCCGGACACTAAACCGTCCCCGTCCCCTAAACCTAACTTTAGCCCGAACCCTAACCCTAACACTTCCCCCAAGCCTGACCCTCACCCGTCCCCTAATCCTAACAAGTACACTAACACTAACCCGCGCCCTCACACGTACGCTCCCCCTAAAGCGTTGTCATACCCTCGCCCAGACCCTAAATCGTCCCCGTCCCCGTCCCCTAACCCTAGCCCAAACCCTAACCCTAACACTTCCCCGAAGCCTGACCCTCACCCGTCCCCTAATCCTAACCCGTACGCTAACACTAACCCACCCTCTCACACGTACGCTCCCCCTAAAGCGTTGTCGTACCCTCACCCGGACCCTAAACCGTCCCCGTCCCCTAACCCTAACACTAGCCCGAACCCTAACCGTAATCCTTCCCCGAAGCCTGACCCTCACCCATCCCCTAATCCTAACCCGTACGCTAACACTAACCCGCGTCCTCACACGTTCGCTCCCCCTAAAGCGTTGTCGTACCCTCGCCCGGACCCTAAACCGTGCCCGTCCACTAACCCTAACACTAACCCGAACACTTCCCCGAAGCCTGACCCTCACCCGTCCCCTAATCCTAACCCGTACGCTAACACTAACCCGCCCCCTCACACGTACGCACCCCCTAAAGCGTTGTTGTACCCTCACCCAGACCCTAAACCGTCCCCGTCCTGTAACCCTAACCCTAGCCCGAACACTAACCCTAACACTTCCCCGAAACCTGACCCTCACCCGTCCCCTAATCCTAACCCGTACAGTAACACTAACCCACGCCCTCACACGTACGCTCCCCCTAAAGCGTTTTTGTACCCTCACACGGATCCTAAACCGTCCCCGTCCCCTAACCCTAACCCTAGCCCGAACCCTAACCCTAACCCTTCCCCGAAGCCTGACCCTCACCCGTCCCCTAATCCTAACCCGTACGCTAACACTAACCCACGCCCTCACACGTACGCTCCCCCTAAAGCGTTGTCATACCCTAACCCGGACCCTAAACCGTCCCCGTCCCCTAACGCTAACCCTAGCCCGAACCCTAACCCTAACCCTTCCCCGAAGCCTGACCATCAACCGTACCCTAATCCTAACCTGTACGCTAACACTAACCCGCGCCCTCACACGTACGCTCCCCCTAAAGCGTTGCTGTACCCTCACCCGGATCCTAAACCGTCCCCATGCCCTAACCCTAACCCTAGTCCGAACCCTAACCCTAACCCTTCCACGAAGCCTGACCCTAACCAGTCCGCTAATCCTAACCCGTACTCTAACACTAACCCGCGCCATGACACGTACGCTCCGCCTAAAACGTTGTCGTACCCTCGCCCGGACCCTAAACCGTCCCCGTCCCCTAACCCTAACCCTAGCCCGAACCCTAACCCTAACACTTCCCCGAAGCCTGAAACTCACCCGGCCCCTAATCCTAACCCGTACGCTAACACTAACTCGCCCTCTCACACGTACGCTCCCCCTAAAGCGTTGTCGTACCCTGACCCGAACCCTAAACCGTCCCCGTACCCTAACCCTAACACTAGCACGAACCCTAACCCTAACCCTTCTCCGAAACCTGACCCTCACCCGTCCCCTAATCCTAACCCGTACACTAACACTAACCCGCGCCCTCACACGTACGATCCCCCTAAAGCGTTGTCGTACCCTCACCCGGACCCTAAACCGTCCCCGTCCCCTAACCCTAACCCTCGACTGAACCCTAAACCTAACCCTTCCCCGAAGCCTGACCCTCACCCGTCCCCTAATCCTAACCCGTACGCTAACACTAACACGCAACCTCACACGTACGCTAACCCTAAAGCGTTGTCGTACCCTCACCCAGACCCTAAACCGTCCCCGTCCCCTAATCCTAACCCTAGCCCGAACCCGAACCCTAACACTTCTCTGAAGACTGACCAACACCCGTTCCCTAATCCTAACCCGTACGCTAACACTAACCCGCGCCCTCACAGGTACGCTCCCCGTAAAGCGTTGTCGTACCCTCACCCGGATACTAAACCGTCCCCGTGCCCTAACCCTAACCCTAGCCCGAACCCTAACCCTAACACTTCCCCGAAGCCTGACCTTCACCCGTCCCCTAATCCTAACACGTATGCTAACACTAACCCGCGCCCTCACACGTATGCTCCCCCTAAAGCGTTGTCATACCCTCGCCCGGACCCTAAACCGTCCCCATCCCCTAACCCTAACCCTAGCCCGAACCCTAACCCTAACCCTTCCCCGAAGCCTTCTCCTCAACCGTCCCATAATCCTAAGGCGTACGCTAACACCAACCTGAGCCCTCACACTTACGCTCCCCCTAAAGCGTTGTCATACCCTCACCCGGACCCTAAACCGTCCCCGTCCCCTAACCCTAACCCTAGCCCGAACCCTAACCCTAACACTTCCCCGAAGTCTGACCCTCACCCGTCCCCTAATCCTAACCCGTACGCTAACACTAACCCGCGCCCTCACTCGTACGCTCCCCCTAAAGCGTTGTCGTACCCTCACCCGGACCCTAAACCGTCCCCGTCCCATAAACCTAACCCTAGCCCGAACCCTAACCCTAACCCTTCCCCGAAGAATGACCCTCAACCGTACCCTAATCCTATCCCGTACGCTAACACTAACACGCGCCCTCACATGTACGCTCCCCCTAAAGCGTTGTCGTACCCTCGCCTGGACCCTAAACCTTCCCCGTCCCCTAATCCTAACCCTAGCCCGAACCCGAACCCTAACCCTTCTCCGAAGCCTGACCCTCACCCGGCCCCTAATCCTAACCCGTACGCTAACACTAACCCGCGCCCTCACACGTATGATCCCCCTAAAGCGTTGTCGTACCCTCACCAGGACCCGAAACCGTCCCCGTCCCCTAACCCTAGTCCTAGCCCGAACCCTAACCCTAACCCTTCCCCGAAGCCTGAACCTCACCCGGCCCCTAATCCTAACCCGTACGCTAACACTAACCCGCCCTCTCACACGTACGCTCCCCCTATAGCGTTGTCGTACCCTGACCCGGACCCAAAACCGTCCCCATCCCCTAACCCTAACACTAGCCCGAACCCTAACCCTAACCCTTCCCTGAAGCCCGACCCTCACCCGTCCCTAATCCTAACCCGTACGCTAACACTAACCCGCGCCCTCACACGTACGCTCCCCCTAAAGCGTTCTCGTACCCTCACACGGACCCTAAACCGTCCCCGTCCCTTAACCCTAACCCTAACCCTAGCCCGAACCCTAACCCTAAACCTTCCCCGAAGCCTAACCCTCTCGGGTCCCCTAATCCTAAACCGTACGCTAACACTAACCCGCGCCCTCACACGTACGCTCCCCCTAAAGTGTTGTCGTACACTCACCCGGACCCTAAACCGTCCCCGTCCCCTAACCCTAAACCTAGACCAAACCCTAACCCTAACCCTTCCCCGAAGCCTGACACTCACCAGTCCCCTAATCGTAACCTGTACGCTAACAGTAAAACGCGCCGTCACACGTACGCTACCCCTAAAGCGTTGTCGTACCCTCGCCCGTACCCTAAGCCGTCCCCGTCCCCTAACCCTAATCCTAGCCCTAACCCTAACCCTAGCCCTTCCCCGAAGCCTGACCCTCAACCGTCACCTAATCCTAACCCGTACGCTAACACTAACCCACGCCCTCACACGTACGCTCCCCCTAAAGCGTTGTCGTACCCTCGCCCGGACCCTAAACCGTCCCCGTCCCCTATCGCTAACCCTAGCCCGAACCGTAACCCTTCTCCGAAGCCTGAACAACACCCGTCCCCTAATCTTAACCCGTACGCTAACACTAACCCGCGCCCTCACACGTACGCTCCCCGTAAAGCGTTGTCGTACCCTCACCCGGATCCTAAACCGTCCCCGTGCCCTAACCCTAACACTAGCCCGAACACTAACCCTAACCCTTCCCCGAAGCCTGACCATCACCCGTCCCCTAATCCTAACACGTACGCTAACACTAACCCACGCCCTCACACATACGCTCCCCCTAAAGCGTTGTCATACCCTCACACGGACCCTGAACCGTCCCCATCCCCTAACCTTAACGCTAGCCCGAACCCTAACCCTAACACTTCCCCGAAGCCTTCTCCTCACCCGTCCCCTAATCCTAACCCGTACGCTAACACCAACCCGCGCCCTCACACTTACGCTCCTCCTAAAGCGTTGTCATTCCCTCACCCAGACCCTAAACCGTCCCCGTCCCCTAACCCTAACCCTAGCCCGAACCCTAACCCTAACCCTTCCCAAAAGCCTGAAACTCACCCGGCCCCTAATCCTAACCCGTACGCTAACACTAACCCGCCCTCTCACACGTACGTTCCCCCTAAAGCGTAGTCGTACCCTGACCCGGACCCTAAACCGTCCCCGTCCCCTAACCCTAACACTAGCTCGAACCCTAACCCGAACACTTCTCCGAAGCCTGACCCTCACCCGTCCCCTAATCCTAACCCGTACGCTAACACTAACCCGCGCCCTCACACGTACGCTCCCCCTAAAGCGTTGTCGTACCCTCACCCGAACCCTAAACCGTCCCCGTCCCCTAACCCTAACCCTAGACCGAACCCTAAACCTAACCCTTCCCCGAAGCCTGACCCTCACCCGTCCCCTAATCCTAACCCGTACGCTAACACTAACCCGCACCCTCACACGTACGCTCCCCCTAAAGCGTTGTCGTACCCTCGCCCGGACCCTAAACCGCCCCGTCCCCTAACCCTAACCCTAGCCCGAACCCTAACCCTAACCCTTCCCCGAAGCCTGACCCTCACCCGGCCCCTAATCCTAACCCCTACGCTAATACTAACCCACGCCCTCACACGTACGCTCCCCCTAAAGCGTTGTCATACCCTCACCCGGACCCTAAACCGTCCCCGTCCCCTAATCCTAACCCTAGCCCGAACCCGAACCCTAACCCTTCTCTGAAGCCTGACCAACATCCGTCCCCTAATCCTAACCCGTACGCTAACACTAACCCACGCCCTCACACGTACGCTCCCCGTAAAGCGTTGTCGTACCCTCACCCGGATCCTAAACCATCCCCGTGCCCTAACCCTAACCCTAGCCCGAACCCTAACCCTAACCCTTCCCCGAAGCCTGACCCTCACCCGTCCCCTAATACTAACACGTACGCTAACACTAACCCACGCCCTCACACGTATGCTTCCCCTAAAGCGTTGTCATACCCTCGCCCGGACCCTAAACCGTCCCCATCCCCTAACCCTAGCCCGAACCCTAACCCTAACCCTTCCCCGAAGCCTTCTCCTCAACCGTCCCCTAATCCCAACGCGTACGCTAACACCAACCTGCGCCCTCACACTTACGCTCCCCCTAAAACGTTGTCATACCCTCACCCGGATCCTAAACCGTCCCCGTCCCCTAACACTAAACCTAGCCCGAACCCTAACCCTAACACTTCCCCGAAGCCTGACACTCACCCGTCCCCTAATCCTAACCCGTACGCTAACACTAACCCACGGCCTCACACGTACGCTCACCCTAAAGCATTGTCGTACCCTCACCCGGACCCTAAACCGTCCCCGTCCCCTAACCCTAACCCTATCCCGAACCCTAACCCTAACACTTCCCCGAAGCCTGACGCTCAACCGTACCCTAATCCTAACCCGTATGCTAACACTAACCCACGGCCTCACACGTACGCTCCCCCTAAAGCATTGTCGTACCCTCACCCGGACCCTAAACCGTCCCCGTCCCCTAACCCTAACCCTATCCCGAACCCTTACCCTAACCCTTCCCCGAAACCTGACCCTCACCCGTCCCCTAATCGTAACCCATACAGTAACACTAACCCGCGCCCTCACACGTACGCTCCCCCTAAAGCGTTGTGGTACCCTCACCCGGACCCTAAACCGTCCCCGTCCCCTAACCCTAACCCTAGCCCGAACCCTAACACTAACCCTTCCCCGAAGCCTTCCCCTCACCCATCCCCAAATCCTAACCCGCAAACTAACACCAACCCAGGCCCTCACACGTACGCTCTCCCTAAAGCGTTGTCGTACACTCACCCGGATCCTAAACCGTCACCGTCCCGAAACCCTAACCCTAGCCCGAACCCTAACCCTAACCCTTCCCCGAAGCCTGACCCTCACCCGTCCCTTAATCCTAACACGTACGCTAACACTAACCCGCGCCCTCACACGTACGCTCCCCCTAAAGCGTTGTCATACCCTCGCCCGGACCCTAAACCGTCCCCATCCCATAACCCTAACCCTAGCCCGAAACCTAACCCTAACCCTTCCCCGAAGCCTGACCCTCACCCGTCCCCTAATCCTAACCCGTACGCTAACACAAACCCACGCCTTCACACGTACGCTCCCCCTAAAGCGTTGTCGCACCCTCAACACGACCCTAAACCATCCCCGTCCCCTAACCCTAACCCTAGCCTGAACCCCAACCCTAACCCTTCCCCGAAGCCTGAACCTAACCCGTCCCCTAATCCTAACCCGTACGCTAACACTAACACGCGCCCTCACACGTACGCTACCCCTAAATCGTTGTCGTACCCTCGCCCGAACCCTAAACCGTCCCCGTCCCCTAATCCTAACCCTAGCCCGAACCCGAACCCTAACACTTCTCTGAAGCCTGACCAACACCCGTTCCCTAATCCTAACCCGTATGCTAACACTAACCCGCGCCCTCACACGTACGCTCCCCGTAAAGCGTTGTCGTACCCTCACCCGGATACTAAACCGTCCTCGTGCCCTAACCCTAACCCTAGCCCGAACCCTAACCCTAACCCTTCCCCGAAGCCTGACCTTCACCCGTCCCCTAATCCTAACACGTACGCTAACACTAACCTGCGCCCTCACACGTACGCTCCCCCTAAAGCGTTGTCGTACCCTCGCCCGGACCCTAAACCATCCCCGTCCCCTATCCCTAACCCTAGCCCGAACCCTAACCCGTCTCCGAAGCCAGAACAACACCCGTCCCCTAATCCTAAACCGTACGCTAACACTAACCCGTGCCCTCACACGTACGCTCCCCGTAAAGCGTTGTCGTACCCTCACCCGGATCCTAAACCGTCCCCGTGCCCTAACCCTAACACCAGCCCGAACCCTAACCCTAACCCTTCTCTGAAGCCTGACCAACACCAGTCCCCTAATCCTAACCCGTACGCTAACACTAACCCACGCCCTCACACGTACGCTCCCCGTAAAGCGTTGTCGTACCCTCACCCGGATCCTAAACCGTCCCCGTGCCCTAAACCTAACCCTAGCACGAACCCTAACCCTTCCCCAAAGCCTGACCCTCAACCGTACCCTAATCCTAACCCGTACGCTAACACTAACATGCGCCCTCACATGTACGCTCCCCCTAAAGCGTTGTCGTACCCTCGCCTGGACCCTAAACCGTCCCCGTCCCCTAACCCTAACCCTAGCCCGAACCCTATCCCTAACCCTTCCTCGAAGCCTGACCCTCACCCGTCCCCTAATTCTAACCTGTACGCTAACACTAACCCACAGCCTCACACGTACGATCCCCCTAAAGCATTGTCATACCCTCGTCCGGACCCTAAACCGTCCCCGTCCCCTAAGCCTAACCCTAGTCCGAACCCTAACCCTAACCCTTCCCCGAAGCCTGACCCTCACCCGGCCCCTAATCCTAACCCGTACGCTAACACTAACCCGCGCCCTCACACGTACGCTCCCACTAAAGCGTTGTCGTACCCTCACCCAGACCCTAAACCGTCCCCGTCCCCTAACCCTAACCCTAGCCCAAACCCTAACCCTAACACTTCCCAGAAGCCTGACCCTCACCCGTCCCCTAATCCTAACCCGTACGCTAACACTAACACGCACCCTCACACGTACGCTTCCCCTAAAGCATTGTCGTAGCCTCGTCCGGACCCTAAACCGTCCCCGTCCCCTAACCCTAACCCTAGCCCGAACCCTAAACCTAACCCTTCCCCGAAGCCTGACCCTCACCCGTCCCCTAATCCTAACCCGTACGCTAACACTAACCCGCGCCCTCACACGTACACTCCCCCTAAAGCGTTGTCGTACCCTCGCCCGGACCCTAAACCGTCCCTGTCCCCTAACGCTAACCCTACCCCGAACACTAACCCTAACCCTTCCCCGAAGCCTGACCCTCACCCGTGCCCTAATCCTAACCGGTACGCTATCAGTAACACACACCCTCACACGTACGCTCCCCCTAAAGCTTTGTCGTACCCTCGCCCGGACCCTAAACCGTCCCCGTCCCGTAACCCTAACCCTAGCCCGAACCCTAACCCTAAGCCTTCCCCGAAGTCTGCCACTCACCCATCCCCTAATCCTAACCCGTACGCTAACACTAACCCACGCCCTCACACGCAGTCTCCCCCTAAAGCGTTGTCGTACCCTCGCCTGGACCCTAAACCGTCACCGTCACCTAACCCTAACCCTAGCCTGAACCCTAACACTAACCCTTCCCCGAAGCCTGACCCTCACCCATCCCCTAATCCTAACCCGTACGCTAACACTAACCTGCGCCCTCACACGTACGCTCCCCCTAAAGCATTGTCGTACCCTCGCCCGGACCCTAAACCGTCCCCGTCCCCTAACCCTAACCGTAGCCCGAACCGTAACCCTAAACCTTCCCCGAAGCCTGACCCTCAACCGTTCCCTAATCCTAACCCGTACGCTAACACAAACCCGCGCCCTCACACGTACGATCCCCCTAAAGTGTTGTCGTACCCTCACCCGGACCCTAAACCGTCCCCGTCCCCTAACCCTAACCCTAGACCGAACACTAATCTTAACACTTCTCCGAAGCCTGACCCTCACCCATCCCCTAATCCTAACCCGTACGCTAACACTAACCGGCGCCCTCACACGTACGCTCCCCCTAAAGTGTTGTCGTACCCTCGCCCGGACCCTCAACCGTCCCCATCCCCTAACACTAACCCTAGCCTGAACCCTAACCCTAACCCTTCCCCGAAGCCTGACCCTCACCCGTCCCCTAATCCTAACCCAGACGCTAACACTAACCCACGCCCTCACACGTACGCTCCCCCTAAAGCGTTGTCGTACCCTCACCCGTACCCTAAACCGTCCCCGTCCCCTAACCCTAACCCTAACCCGAACCCTAACCCTAATCCTTCCCCGAAGCCTGACCCTCACCCGTCCCCTAATCCTAACCCGTACGCTAACACTAACCCGCGCCCTCACACGTACGCTCCCCCTAAACCGTTGTCGTACCCTCGCCCGGACCCTACACCGTCCCCGTCCCCTAAGCCTAACCCTAGCCCGAACCCTAATCCTAACACTTCCCCGAAGCCTGACCCTCACCTGTCCCCTAATCCTAACCCGTACGCTAACACTAACCCTCACCCTCACACGTACACTCCCCCTAAAGCGTTGTCGTATGCTCACCCGGACCCTAAACAGACCCCGTCCCCTAACCCTAACCCTAGCCCGAACTCTAACCCTAACCCTTCCCCGAAGCCTGACCCACACCCGTCCCCTAATCCTAACCCGTACGCTAACACTAACCTGCGCCCTCACACGTACGCTCCCCCTAAAGCGTTGTCGTACCCTCACTCGGATCCTAAACAGTCCCCGTCCCCTAACCCTAACACTAGCCCGAAACCTAACCCTAACCCTTCCCCGAAGCCTGACCTTCACCCGTCCCCTAATCCTAACCCATTCTCTAACATTAACCCGCGCCCTCACACGTATGCTCCCCCTAAAGCGCTGTCGTACACTCGCCCGGACCCTAAACCGTCCCCGTCCCCTAAACCTAACCCTAACCCAAACCCTAACCCTTCCCCGAAGCTTGACCCTCACCCGTCCCCTAATCCTAACCCGTACGCTAACACTAACCCGCACCCTCACACGTACGCTCCCCCTAAAGCGTTGTCGTACCCTCACCCGGAACCTAAACCGTCCCCATCCCCTAACCCTAACCCTAGACCGAACCCTAACCCTAGCCCTTCCCCGAAACCTGACCCTCACCCGTCCCCTAATCCTAACCCGGACGCTAACACTATCCCGCGCCCTCACATGTATGCTCCCCCTAAAGCGTTGTCGTACCCTCACCCGGACCCTAAACCTTCCCCGTCCCCTAACCTTAACCCTAGCCCGAACCCTAACCCTAAACCTTCCCCGAAGCCTGACCCTCACCCGTCCCCTAATCATAACCCGTTCGTTAACACTAACCCGCGCCCTCACATGTACACTCCCCTTAAAGCGTTGTCGTACCCTCCCCCGGACCCTAAACCGTCCCCATCCCCTAACCCTAACCCTAGGAAGAACCCTAACCCTAAACCTTCCCCGAAGCCTGACCCTCACCCGTGTCCTAATCCTAACCCGGAAGCTAACACCATCCCACGCACTCACACGTACGCTCCCCCTAAAGCATTGTCGTACCCTCACCCCGACCCTAAACCGTCCCCGTCCCCTAACCCTAACCCTAGACCGAACACTAATCTTAACACTTCTCCGAAGCCTGACCCTCACCCATCCCCTAATCCTAACCCGTACGCTAACACTAACCGGCGCCCTCACACGTACGCTCCCCCTAAAGTGTTGTCGTACCCTCGCCCGGACCCTCAACCGTCCCCATCCCCTAACACTAACCCTAGCCTGAACCCTAACCCTAACCCTTCCCCGAAGCCTGACCCTCACCCGTCCCCTAATCCTAACCCAGACGCTAACACTAACCCACGCCCTCACACGTACGCTCCCCCTAAAGCGTTGTCGTACCCTCACCCGTACCCTAAACCGTCCCCGTCCCCTAACCCTAACCCGAACCCTAACCCTAATCCTTCCCCGAAGCCTGACCCTCACCCGTCCCCTAATCCTAACCCGTACGCTAACACTAACCCGCGCCCTCACACGTACGCTCCCCCTAAACCGTTGTCGTACCCTCGCCCGGACCCTACACCGTCCCCGTCCCCTAAGCCTAACCCTAGCCCGAACCCTAATCCTAACACTTCCCCGAAGCCTGACCCTCACCTGTCCCCTAATCCTAACCCGTACGCTAACACTAACCCTCACCCTCACACGTACACTCCCCCTAAAGCGTTGTCGTATGCTCACCCGGACCCTAAACAGACCCCGTCCCCTAACCCTAACCCTAGCCCGAACTCTAACCCTAACCCTTCCCCGAAGCCTGACCCACACCCGTCCCCTAATCCTAACCCGTACGCTAACACTAACCTGCGCCCTCACACGTACGCTCCCCCTAAAGCGTTGTCGTACCCTCACTCGGATCCTAAACAGTCCCCGTCCCCTAACCCTAACACTAGCCCGAAACCTAACCCTAACCCTTCCCCGAAGCCTGACCTTCACCCGTCCCCTAATCCTAACCCATTCTCTAACATTAACCCGCGCCCTCACACGTATGCTCCCCCTAAAGCGCTGTCGTACACTCGCCCGGACCCTAAACCGTCCCCGTCCCCTAAACCTAACCCTAACCCAAACCCTAACCCTTCCCCGAAGCTTGACCCTCACCCGTCCCCTAATCCTAACCCGTACGCTAACACTAACCCGCACCCTCACACGTACGCTCCCCCTAAAGCGTTGTCGTACCCTCAGCCGGAACCTAAACCGTCCCCATCCCCTAACCCTAACCCTAGACCGAACCCTAACCCTAGCCCTTCCCCGAAACCTGACCCTCACCCGTCCCCTAATCCTAACCCGGACGCTAACACTATCCCGCGCCCTCACATGTATGCTCCCCCTAAAGCGTTGTTGTACCCTCACCCGGACCCTAAACCTTCCCCGTCCCCTAACCTTAACCCTAGCCCGAACCCTAACCCTAAACCTTCCCCGAAGCCTGACCCTCACCCGTCCCCTAATCATAACCCGTTCGTTAACACTAACCCGCGCCCTCACATGTACGCTCCCCTTAAAGCGTTGTCGTACCCTCCCCCGGACCCTAAACCGTCCCCATCCCCTAACCCTAACCCTAGGAAGAACCCTAACCCTAAACCTTCCCCGAAGCCTGACCCTCACCCGTGTCCTAATCCTAACCCGGAAGCTAACACCATCCCACGCACTCACACGTACGCTCCCCCTAAAGCATTGTCGTACCCTCACCCCGACCCTAAACCATCGCCGTCCCCTAAGCCTAACCCTAGCCCGAACCCTAATCCTAACCCTTCCCCGAAGCCTGACCCTCACCCGTCCCCTAATCCTTACCCGTACGCTGACACTAACCCACGCCCTCACATGTATGCTCCCCCTAAAGCGTTGTTGTACCCTCACCCAGACACTAAACCGTCCCCGTTCCCTTATCCTAACCCTATCCCGAACCCTAGCCCTAACTCTTCCCCGAAGCCTGACCCTCACCAATCCCCTAATCCTAACCCGTACGCTAACACTAACACGCGCCCTCACATGTACAATCCCCCTAAATCGTTTTCGTACCCTCACCCGGACCCTAAACCATCCCCGTCCCCTAACCCAATCCCTAGCCCGAACACTAACCCTAACCCTTCCCCGAAGCCTGACCCTCACCAATCCCCTAATCCTAACCCGTACGCTAACACTAACCCACGCCCTCACACGTACGCTCCCCCTAAAGCGTTGTCGTACCCTCACCCAGACCCTAAACCGTCCCCGTCCCCTAACCCTAACCCTAGCCCGAACCCTAACCCTAACCCTTCCCCGAAGCCTGACCCTCAACCGGCCCCTACTCCTAACCCGTACGCTAACACCAACCCGCGCCCTCACACGTACGCTCCCCCTAAAGCGTTGTCGTACCCTCACCCGGATCCGAAACCGTCCCCGTCCCCTAACCCTAACCCTAGACCGAACCCTAACCGTAACACTTCCCCGAAGCCTGACACTCACCCGGCCCCTAATCCTAAACCGTACGCTAACACCAACCCGCGCCCTCACACGTACGCTGCCCCTAATGCGTTGTCGTACCCTCACCCGGACCCTAAACCGTCCCCGTCCCCTAACCCAAACCCTAGCCTGAACCCTAACCCTAACTCTTCCACGAAGTCTTCCCCTCACCCGTCCCCTAATCCTAACACATACGACAACACCAACCCGCGCCCTCACACGTACGCTCCCCCTAAAGCATTGTCTTACCTTCACCCGGAACCTAAACTGTCCCCGTCCCCTAAACCTAACCCTAGAACGAACCCTAACCCTAACACTTCCCCGAAGCCTGACCCTCACCCTTCCCCTAATCCTAACCCGTACGCTAACACTAACCCGCACCCGCACACGTACGGTCCACCTAAAGCGTTGTCGTACACTCACCCGGACCCTAAACCATCCCTGTCCCCTAACCCTTACCCTAGCCCGAACCCTAAAGCTAACACTTCCCCGATGCCTGAACCTCACCCGTCCCCTAATCCTAACCCGTACGCTAACACCAACCCGTGCCCTCACACGTACGCTCCCCCTAAATCGTTGTCGTACCCTCACCCGGACCCTAAACCGTCGCCGTCCCCTAACCCGAACCCTAGCCCGAACCCTAATCCTAACCCTTCCCCGAAGCCTGACACTCACCGGTCCCCTAATCCTTACCCGTACGCTGACACTAACACACGCCTTCACACGTACGCTCCCCCTAAAGCGTTGTCGTACCCTCACCCCGACCTTAAACCGTCCCCGTCCCCTAACCCTAACCCTAGCCCGAACCGTAACACTAACCCTTCCCCGAAGCCTGACCCTCACCTGTCCCCTAATCCTAACACGTACGCTAACACTAACCCGCGCCCTCACACGTACGCTCCCCTTAAAGCGTTGTCGTACTCTCACCCAGATACTAAACCGTCCCCGTACCCTTACACTAACCCTAGTCCGAACCCTAACCCTAACCCTTCCCCGAAGCCTGACCCTCACCAATCACTTAATCCTAACCCGTACGCTAACACTAACACACGCCCTCACACGTACGGTCCCCCTAAAGCATTGTCGTACCCTCACCCGGACCCTAAACCGTCCCCGTCCCCTAACCCTAAACCTAGCCCGAACCCTAACCCTAACCCTTCCCCCAAGCCTGACCCTCAACCGGCCACTAATCCTAACCCGTACGCTAACACCAACCCGCGCCCTCACACGTACGCTCCCCCTAAAGCGTTGTCGTAACCTCACCCGGACCCTAAACCGTCCCCGTCCCCTAACCCTAACCCTAGCCCAAAACCTAACCCTAACCCTTCCCCAAAGTCTTCCCCTCATCCGTCCCCTAATCCTAACACATACGCTAACACCAACCCGCACCCTCACACGTACGCTCCCCCAAAGGGTTGTCGTACCCTCACCCGGACCCTAAACCGTCCCCGTCCCCTAAACCTAACCCTAGCTGTAACCCTAAACCTAACCCTTCCCCAAAGACTGACCCTCACCCGTCCCCTAATCCTAACCCCTACGCTAACACTAACCCGTGCCCTCACACGTACGCTCCCCCTAATGCGTTGTCGTACCCTCACCCAGACCCTAAACCGTCCCCTAACCCTAACCCTAACCCTAGCCCGAACCCTAACCCTAACCCTTCCCCGAAGCCTGACCCTCACCCGTCCCCTAAACCTAACACGTACGCTAACACTAACCCGCGTCCTCACACGTACGCTCCCCCTAAAGCGTTGTCGTACCCTCGCCCGGACCCTAAACCATCCCCGTCCGCTAACCCTAAACCTAGCCCGAACCCTAACCCTAACACTTCCCCGAAGCCTGACCCTCACCCGTCCCCTAATCCTACCCGTACGCTAACACTAACCCGCGCCCTCACACGTACGCTCCCCCTAAAGCGTTCTCGTACCCTCACCCGGACCCTAAATCGTCCCCGTCCCCTAACCCTAACCCTAGACGGAACCCTAACCCTAAACCTTTCCCGAAGCCTGACCCTCACCCGTCCCCTAATCCTAACCCGGACGCTAAAACTAACCCACGCCCTCACACGTACACTCCCCCTAAAGCGTTGTCGTACCCTCACCCGGACCCTAAACCGTACCCGTCCCGTAACCCTAACCCTAGCCCGACCCCTAACCCTAACCCTTCCCGGAAGCCTGAACCTCACCCGTCCCGTAATCCTAACCCGTACGCTAACACTAACCCGCGCCCTCACATGTACGCACCCCTTAAAGCTTTCTCGTACCCTCACCCGGACCCTAAACCATTCCCGTCACCTAACCCTAACCCTAGCCCGAACCCTAACCCTAATGCATCCCCGAAGCCTGACCCTCACCCATTCCCTAATCCTAACCCGTATGCTAACACTAACACTCACCCTCACATGTACACTCCCCCTAAAGGGTTGTCGTATGCTCACCCGGACGCTAAACCGACCACGTCCCCTAACCCTAACCCTAACCCTAACCCTAACCCTAACCCTAAACCTAATCCTTCCCCGAAGCCTGACCCTCACCCATTCCCTAATCCTAACCCACACGCTAACACTAACCCGCGCCCTCACACGTACGCTCCCCCTAAAGCGTTGTCGTACCCTCGCCCGGACCCTAAACCATCCCCGTCCCGTAACCCTAACCCTACCCCGAACCCTAACCCTAACTCTTCCCCGAAGCCTAACCCTCACCCGTCCCCTAATCCTAACCCGTACGCTAACACTAACCCGCTCCCTCACACGCAGGCTCCCCCTAAAGCGTTGTCGTACCCTCAGCTGGACCCTAAACCGTCCCCGTCCCCTAACCCTACCCTAGCCCGAACCCTAACCCTAACCCTTCCCCGAAGCCTGACCCTCACCCATCCCCTAATCCTAACCCGTACGGTAACACTAACCGGTGCCCTCACACGTACGCTCCCCCTAAAGCGTTGTCGTACCCTCGCCCAGATCCTCAACCGTCCCCATCCCCTAACACTAACCCTAGCCTGAACCCTAACCCTAACCCTTCCCCGAAGCCTGACCCTCACCCATCCCCTAATCCTAACTCGTACGCTAACACTAACCCTCACCCTCACATGTACACTCCCCCTAAAGGGTTGTCGTATGCTCACCCGGACGCTAAACCGACCACGTCCCCTAACCCTAACCCTAACCCTAACCCTAACCCTAAACCTAATCCTTCCCCGAAGCCTGACCCTCACCCATTCCCTAATCCTAACCCACACGCTAACACTAGCCCACGCCCTCACACGTACGCTCCCCCTAAAGCGTTGTCATACCCTCACCCGGACCCTAAACCGTCCCCATCCCCTAACACTAACCCTAGCCCGAACCCGAACCGTAACACTTCCCCGAAGCCTGACACTCACACGGCCCCTAATCCTAAAGCGTACGCTAACACTAACCCGCGCCTTCACCCGTACCCTCCGCCTAAAGCGTTGTCGTACCCTCACCCGGACCCTAAACAGTCCCTGACCCCTAACCCTAACCCTAGACCGAATCGTAACTCTAAACATTCCCCGAAGCCTGACCCTCACCCGTCCCCTAATCCTAACCCGTACGCTAACACTAACCCGGGCCCTCACACGTACGCTACCCCTAAAGCTTTGTTGTACCATCGTCCGGACCCTAAACCGTCCCCGTCTCCTAACTCTAACCCTAGCCCGAACCCTAACCCTAACCCTTCCCCGAAGCCTTCCCCTCACCCGTCCCCTAATCCTAAGCCGTACGCTAACACTAACCCACGCCCTCACACGTACGCTCCCCCTAAAGCCTTGTTGTACCCTCACCCGGACCCTAAACCGTCCCCGTCCCCTAACCCTAACCCTAGCCCGAACCCTAACCCTAAACCTTCCCCGAAGCCTGACCCTCACCCGTCCCATAATCCTAACACGTACGCTAACACTAACACGCGCCCTCACACGTACGCTCCCCCTAAAACGTTGTCATACCCTCGCCCGGACCCTAAAGCGTCCCTGTCCCGTAACCCTAACCCTAGCCCGAACCCTAACCCTAACCCTTCCCCGAAGCCTGAGGCTCACCCGTCCCCTAATCCTAACCCGTACGCTAACACTAACCCACGCCCTCACACGTACGCTCCCCCTAAAGCGTTGTCGTACACTCGCCCGGACCCTAAACCGTCCCCGTCCCCTAACACTAACCCTAGCCCGAACCCTAACCCTAACACTTCCCCGAAGCCTGACCCTCACCAGTCCCCTAATCCTAACCCGTATGCTAACACTAAGCTGCGCCCTCACACGTACGCTCCCCCTAAAGCGTTGTCGTAACCTCACCCGGACCCTTAACCTTCCCCGTCCCCTAAACCTAACCCTAGCCCGAACCCTAACCCTAACACTTCCCCGAAGCCTGACCCTCACCAGTCCCCTAATACTAACCCGTACGCTAACACTAACCCGCGCCCTCACACGTTCGCTTCACCTAAAGCATTGTCGTACCCTCACCCGGACCCTAAACCGTCCCCGTTCCCTAACCCTAACCCTAGCCCGAACCCTAACCCTAACGCTTCCCCGAAGCCTGACCCTCACCCGTCCCCTAATCCTAACCCGTACGCTAACACTAACCCACGTCCTCACACGTACGCGCCCCCTAAAGTGTTGTTGTACCCTCACCCGGACCCTAAACCGTCCCCGTCCCCTAACCCTAACCCTAGCCCGAACCCTAACCCTAACCCTTCCCCGAAGCCTGACCCTCACCCGTCCCCTAATCCTAACCCGGACGCTAAAACTAACCCACGCCCTCACACGTACACTCCCCCTAAAGCGTTGTCGTACCCTCACCCGGACCCTAAACCGTACCCGTCCCGTAACCCTAACCCTAGCCCGAACCCTAACCCTAACACTTCCCCGAAGCCTGAACCTCACCCGTCCCCTAATCCTAACCCGTACGCTAACACTAACCCGCGCCCTCACACGTACGCACCCCTTAAAGCTTTCTCGTACCCTCACCCGGACCCTAAACTGTCCCCATCACCTAACCCTAACCCTAGCCCGAACCCTAACCCTAATGCTTCCCCGAAGCCTGACCCTCACCCATTCCCTAATCCTAACCCGTACGCTAACACTAACCCTCACCCTCACATGTACGCTCCCCCTAAAGGGTTGTCGTATGCTCACCCGGACGCTAAACCGACCACGTCCCCTAACCCTAACCCTAACCCTAACCCTAAACCTAATCCTTCCCCGAAGCCTGACCCTCACCCATTCCCTAATCCTAACCCACACGCTAACACTAGCCCATGCCCTCACACGTACGCTCCCCCTAAAGCGTTGTCGTACACTCGCCCGGACTCTAAACCTTCCCCGTCCCCTAACCCTAACCCTAACCCGAACCCTAACCCTAACCCTTCCCCGAAGCCTGACCCTCACCCGTCCCCTAATCCTAACCCGTACGCTAACACTAACCCGCACTCTCACACGTACGCTCCCCCTAAAGCGTTGTCGTACACTCGCCCGGACCCTAAACCGTCCCCGTCCCCTAAACCTAACCCTATCCCTAAACCTAACCCTAACCCTTCCCCGAAGCCTGACCCACAGCCGTCCACTAATCCTAACCGGTACGCTAACACTAACCCGCTCCCTCACACATATGCTCCCCCTAAAGCTTTGTCGTACCCTCACCCGGACCCTAAACCGTCCCCGTCCCCTAACCCTAACCCTAGCCCGAACCCTAACCCTAACGCTTCCCCGAAACCTGACCCTCTACCGTCCCCTAATCCTAACCCGTACGCTAACACTAACCCGCGCCCTCACACGTACGCTCCCCCTAAAGCGTTGTCGTACCCTCGCCCGGACCATAAACCGTCCCCGTCCCCTAACCATAACCCTAGCCCAAACCCTAATCCTAACCCTTCTCCGAAACCTGACCCTCACCCATCCCCTAATCCTAACCCGTACGCTAACACTAACCCGCGCCTTCACCCGTACCCTCCGCCTAAAGCGTTGTCGTACCCTCACCCGGACCCTAAACAGTCCCCGACCCCTAACCCTAACCCTAGACCGAATCGTAACTCTAATCTTTCCCCGAAGCCTGACCCTCACACGTCCCCTAATCCTAACCCGTACGCTAACACTAACCCGGGCCCTCACACGTACGCTACCCCTAAAGCGTTGCTGTACCATCGTCCGGACCCTAAACCGTCCCCGTCCCCTAACCCTAACCCTAGCCCGAACCCTAACCCTAACCCTTCCCCGAAGCCTTCCCCTCACCCGTCCCTTAATCCTAAGCCGTACGCTAACACTAACCCACGCCCTCACACGTACGCTCCCCCTAAAGCCTTGTTGTACCCTCACCCGGACCCTAAACCGTCCCCGTCCCCTAACCCTAACCCTAGCCCGAACCCTAACCCTAAACCTTCCCCGAAGCCTGACCCTCACCCGTCCCATAATCCTAACACATACGCCAACACCAACCCGCGCCCTCACACGTATGCTCCCCCTAAAACGTTGTCATACCCTCGCCCGGACCCTAAAGCGTCCCTGTCCCGTAAACCTAACCCTAGCCCGAACCCTAACCCTAACCCTTCCCCGAAGCCTGAGGCTCACCCGTCCCCTAATCCTAACCCGTACGCTAACACTAACCCACGCCCTCACACGTACGCTCCCCCTAAAGCGTTGTCGTACACTCGCCCGGACCCTAAACCGTCCCCGTCCCCTAACACTAACCCTAGCCCGAACCCTAACCCTAAGACTTCCCCGAAGCCTGACCCTCACCAGTCCCCTAATCCTAACCCGTACGCTAACACTAAGCTGCGCCCTCACACGTACGCTCCCCCTAAAGCGTTGTCGTGCCCTCACCCGGACCCTAAACCGTCCCCGTCCCCTAAACCTAACCCTAGCCCGAACCCTAACCCTAACCCTTCCCCGAAGGCTGACCCTCACCTGTCCCTTAATCCTAAACCGGACGCTAACACTAACCCACGCCCTCACACGTACGCTCCCCCTAAAGCGTTGTCGTACCCTAACCCGGACCCTAAACCGTCCCCGTCACCGTCCCGTAACCCTAGCCCGAACCCTGACCCTTCCCCGAAGCCTGACCCTCACCCGTCCCCTAATCCTAACCCGTACGCTAACACTAACCCGCGCCCTCACACGTACGCTCCCCCTAAAGCGTTGTCGTACCCTCCCCAAGACCCTAAACCGTCCCCATCCACTAACCCTAACCCTAGGCCGAACCCTAACCCTAACCCTTCCCCGAAGCCTGACCCTCACCCGTGCCCTAATCCTAACCTGGAAGCTAACACCATCCCACGCACTCACACGTACGCTCCCGCTAAAGCGTTGTCGTACCGTCACCTGGAACCTAAACCATCCCCATACCCTAACCCTAACACTAGCCCGAACTCTAACCCTAACCCTTCCCCGAAGCATGAGTCTCACCCTTCCCCTAATCCTAACCCGTACGGTAACACTAACCCGCACCCTCACATGTACACTCCTCCAAAAGCGTTGTCGTACGCTCACCCGGACCCTAAACCGACCCCGTCCCCTAACCCTAACCCTCGCCCGAACTCTAAACCTAACCCTTTCCCGATGCCTGAACCTCACCCGGCCCCTAATCCTAACCCATACGCTAACACTAACCCACGCCCTCGCACGTACGCTCTACCTAAAGCGTTGTCGTACCCTCGCCCGGACCCTAAACCGTCCCCGTCCCCTAACCCTAACCCTAGCCCGAACCCTAACCCTAACCCTTCCCCGAAGCCTGACCCTCACCTGACCCTTAATCCTAACCCATACGCTAACACTAACCTGCGCCCTCACTCGTACGCTCCCCCTAAAGCGTTGTCGTACCCTCACCCGGACCCTAAACGATTCCCGTCCCCTTACACTAACCGTAGCCCGAACCCTAACCTGAACCCTTCCCCGAAGGCTGACCCTCACCCGTCCCAAAATCCTAACCCGTACGCTAACACTAACCCGCGCCCTCACACGTACGCTCTCCCTAAAGCGTTGTCGTACACTCACCCGGACTCTAAACCGTCCCCGTCCCCTAACGCTAACCCTAGCCCGAACCATAACCCTAACCCTTCCCCGAAGCCTGACCTTCACCCGTCCCCTAATCCTAACCCATACGCTAACACTAACCTGTGCCCTCACACGTACGCTCCCCCTAAAGCGTTTTCGTACACTCTCCCGGACCCTAAACCGTTCCCATCCCCTAACCCTAACCGTAGCCCGAACCCTAAGCCTATACCTTCCCCGAAGCCTGACCCTCACCCGTCCGCTAATCCTAACCTGGACGCTAACACTAGCCCACGCCCTCACACGTACGCTCCCCCTAAAGCGTTGTCATACCCTCACCCGGACCCTAAACCGTCCCCATCCCCTAACCCTAACCCTAGCCCGAACCCGAACCGTAACACTTCCCCGAAGCCTGACACTCACCCGGCCCCTAATCCTAAAGCGTACTCTAACACTAACCCACGCCCTCACACGTACGCTCCCCCTAAAGCGTTGTCGTACCCTCACACGGACCCTAAACCGTCGCCGTCCCCTAACCCTAACCCTAGCCCGAACCCTAATCCTAACCCTTCCCCGAAACCTGACCCTAACCCGTCCCCTTATCCTTACCCGTACGCTGACACTAACCCACGCTCTCACACATACGCTCCCCCTAAAGCATTGTTGTACCCTCACCCAGACACTAAACCGTCCCCGACCCCTTACCCTAAAACTAGCCCGAACCCTAACCCTAAACCTTCCCCGAAGCCTGACCCTCACCCGGCCCCTAATCCTAACCCGTACGCTAACACCAACCAACGCCCTCACCCGTACGCTCCCCCTAAAGCGTAGTCGTACCCTCACCCGGACCCTAAACCGTCCTCGTCCCCTAACCCTAACCCTAGCCCGAACCCTAACCCTAACACTTCCCCGAAGCCGGACACTCACCCGTCCCCTAATCCTAACACATACGCTAACACTAACCCGCACCCTCACACGTACGCTCCCCCTAAAGCGTTGTCGTACCCTCACCCGGACCCTAAACCGTCCCTGTCCCCTAACCCTTATTCTAGCCCGAACCCTAACCCTAACACTTCCCCGAAGCCTGAACCTCACCCATCCCCTAATCCTAACCCGTAGGCTAACACCAACCCATGCCCTCACACGTACGCTCCCCCTAAAGCGTTGTCGTACCCTCACCCGGACCCTAAACCGTCGCCGTCCCCTAACCCTAACCCTAGCCCAAACCCTAATCCTAACCCTTCCCCGAAGCCTGACACTCACCGGTCCCCTAATCCTTACCCGTACGCTGACACTAACCCACGCCTTCACACGTACGCTCCCCCTAAAGCGTTGTCGTACCCTCACCCCGACCTTAAACCGTCCCCGTCCCCTAACCCTAACCCTAGCCCGAACCCTAACACTAACCCTTCCCCGAAGCCTGACCCTCACCTGTCCCCTAATCCTAACCCGGACGCTAACACTATCCTGCGCCCTGAAACGTACGCTCCCCATAAACCGTTGTCGTACCCTCTCCCGGACCCTAAACCGTCCCCATCACCTAACCCTAAGCCTAGCCGGAACCCTAAGCCTATCCCTTCCCCGAAGCCTGACCCTCACCCGTCCCCTAATCCTAACACGTACGCTAACACTAACCCGCACCCTCACACGTACGCTCGCCCTAAAGCGTTGTCGTACCCTCACCCGGACCCTAAACCGTCCCTGTCCGCTAACACTTATCCTAGCCCGAACCTTAACCCTAACACTTCCCCGAAGCCTGAACCTCACCCGTCCCCTAATCCTAACCCGTACACTAACACCAACCCGCGCCCTCACACGTACGCTCCGCCTAAAGCGTTGTCGTACCCTCACCCGGACCCTAAACCGTCGCCGTCCCCTAACCCTAACCCTAGCCCGAACCCTATTCCTAATCCTTCCCCGAAGCCTGACCCTCACCCGTCCCCTCATCCTTACCCGTACGCTGACACTAACCCACGCCCTCACACGTACGCTCCCCCTAAAGCGTTGTCGTACCCTCACCCTGACCTTAAACCATCGCCGTCCCCTAACCCTAACCCTAGCCCGAACCCTAATCCTAACCCTTCCCCGAAGCCTGACCCTCACCCGTCCCCTAATCCTTACACGTACGCTGACACTAACCCGTGCCCTCACATGTACGCTCCCCCTAAATCGTTTTCGTACCCTTACCCGGACCCTAAACCGTCCCCGTCCCCTAACCCAAACCCTAGCCTGAACACTAACCCTAACCCTTCCCCGAAGCCTAACCCTCACCCGTCCCCTAATCCTAACCCGTACGCTAACACTAACCCGCGCCCTCACACATACCCTCCCCCTAAAGCGTTGTCGTACCCTCACCCGGACCCTAAACCGTCCCCGTCCCTTAACCCTAACCCTAGCCCGAACCCTAACCCTAACCCTTCCCCGAAGCCTGACACTCACCCGGCCCCTAATCCTAACCCGTACGCTAACACCAACCCACGCCCTCACACGTACGCTCCCCCTAAAGCATTGTCGTACCTTCACACGGAACCTAAACCGTCCCCATCCCCTAACACTAACCCTAGCCCGAACCCTAACTCTAACACTTCCCCGAAGCCTGACCCTCACCCTTCCCCTAATCCTAACCTGTACGCTAACACTAACCCGCACCCGCACACGTACGGTCCACCTAAAGTGTTGTCGTACACTCACCCGGACCCTAAACCATCCCTGTCTCCTAACCCTTACCCTAGCCCGAACCTTAAAGCTAACACTTCCCCGATGCCTGACCCTCACCTGTCGCCTAATCCTAACACGTACGCTAACACTAACCCACGCCCTCACACGTACGCTCCCCTTAAAGCGTTGTCGTACTCTCACCCAGACACTAAACCGTCCCCGTACCCTTACCCTAACCCTAGTCCGAACCCTAACCCTAACCCTTCCCCGAAGCCTGACCCTCACCAATCCCCTAATCCTAACCTCTACGCTAACACTAACCCACGCCCTCACACGTACGCTCCCCCTAAAGCATTGTCGTACCCTCACCCAGACCCTAAACCGTCCCCGTCCCCTAACCCTAACCCTAGCCCGAACCCTAACCGTAACACTTCCCCGAAGCCTGACACTCACCCGGCCCCAAATCCTAAACCGTACGCTAAGACTAACCCGCGCCCTCACACGTACGCTGCCCCTAAAGCGTTGTCGTACCCTCACCCGGACCCTAAACCGTCCCCGTCCCCTAACCCAAACCCTAGCCCGAACCCTAACCCTAACACTTCCCCGAAGCCTGACCCTCACCCGTCCCCTAATCCTAACCCGTACGCTAACACTAACGTGCGGCCTCATACGTATGCTCCCCCTAAAGCGTTGTCGTACCCTCACCCGGACCCTAAACCGTCCCCGTCCCCTAATCCTAACCCTAGCCCGAACCCTAACCCTAACACTTCCCCAAAGCCTGACCCTCACCCGTGCCCTAATCCTAACCCGTACGCTAACACTAAGCCACGCCCTCACACGTACGCTCCCCCTAAAGCGATGTCGTACCCTCACCCGGACCCTAAACCGTCTCCGTCCCCTAAACCTAACCCTATCCCGAACCCTAACCCTAAACTTCCCCGAAGCCTGACCCTCACCCGTCCCCTCATCCTAACCCATACGCTAACACTAAGCCGCGCCCTCACACGTACACTCCCCCTAACGCGTTGTCATACACTCACCCGGACCCTAAACCGTCCCCGTCCCCTAACCCTAACTCTAGCCCGAACCGTAACCCTAACACTTCCCCGAAGCCTGACCCTCACCCGTCCCCTAATCCTAACACGTACATTAACACAAACCCGTGCCCTCACACGTAGGCTCCGCCTAAAGCATTGTCATACCCTCGCCCGGACCCTAAATCGTCCCCGTCCCCTAACACTAACCCTAGCCCGAAACCTAACCCTAACCCTTCCCCGAAGCCTGCCCCTCACCCGTCCCCTAATCCTAACCCGTACGCTAACACTGACCAGCCCTCTCACACTTACGCTCCCCCTAAAGCGTTGTCGTACCCTCACCCGGACCCTAAACCGTCCCCGAACCCTAACCCTAACACTAGCCCGAACCCTAACCCTAATCCTTCCCCGAAGCCTGACCCACACCCGTCCCCTAATCCTAACCCGTACGCTAACACTAACACATGCCCTCACACGTATGCTCCCCCTAAAGCGTTGTCATACCCTTACCCGGACCCTAAACCGTCCCCATCCCCTAACCCTAACACTAGCCTGAACCCTAACCCTAACCCTTCCCTGAAGCCTGACCCTCACCCGTCTCCTAATCCTAACCCGTACAGTAACACTAACCCGCGCCCTCACACGTACGCTCCCCCTAAAGCGTTGTCGTATCCTCACCCGGATCCTAAACCGTCCCCGTCCCCTAACCCTAACCCTAGCCCGAACCCTAACCCTAACCCTTACCCGAAGCCTGACCCTCACCCGTCCCCTAAACCTAACCCGTACGCTAACACTAACCCACGCCCTCACACGTACGCTCCCCCTAAAGCGTTGTCATAACCTCACCCGGACCCTAAACCGTCCCCGTCCCTTAACCCTAACCCTAGCCCGAACCCTAACCCTAACCCTTCCCCAAAGTCTTCCCCTCACCCGTCCCCTAATCCTAACACATACGCTAACACC
Organism: Orcinus orca; assembly: GCF_937001465.1. Lineage (NCBI taxonomy): Eukaryota > Metazoa > Chordata > Mammalia > Artiodactyla > Delphinidae > Orcinus > Orcinus orca. The sequence continues at coordinate 183,129 of NW_026044100.1, forward strand.
AACCCGTGCCCTCACACGGACGCTCCCCCAAAGAGTTGTCGTACCCTTATCCGGACCCTAAACCGTCCCCGTCCCCTAAACCTAACCCTAGCTGGAACCCTAACCCTAACCCTTCCCCGAAGACTGACCCTCACCCGTCCCCTAATCCTAACCCCTACGCTAACACTAACCCGTGCCCTCACACGTACGCTCCCCCTAAAGCGTTGTCGTACCCTCGTACGGACCCTAAACCTTCCCCGTCCGCTAACCCTAAACCTAGCCCGAACCCTAACCCTAACACTTCCCCGAAGCCTGAACCTCACCCGTCCCCTAATCCTAACCCATACGCTAACACTAACCCACGCACTCACACGTACGCTGCCCCTAAAGCGTTGTCCTACCCTCACCCGGACCCTAAACCGTCCCCGTCCCCTACACTAACCCTAGCCCGAACCCTAACCCTAACCCTTCCCCGAAGCCTGACCCTCACCCGTCTCCTAATCCTAACCCGTACGCTAACACAAACCCACGCCCTCACATGTACGCTCCCCCTAAAGCGTTGTCGTACCCTCAACACGACCCTAAACCGTCCCCGTCCCCTAACCCTAACCCTAGCCTGAACCCCAACACTAACCCTTCCCCGAATCCTGACCCTAACCCGTCCCCTAATCCTAACACGTACGCTAACACTAACCCGCGCCCTCACACGTACGCTCCCCCTAAAGCGTTGTCGTACACTCGCCCGGACCCTAAACCGTCCCCGTCCCCTAACCCTAACCCTAGCCCAAACCCTAACCCTGACCCTTCCCCGAAGCCTGACCCTCACCCGTCCCTAATCCTGACCCATACGCTAACACTAACCCGCGCCCTCACACGTACGCTCCCCCTAAAGCATTGTCGTACCCTTACCCGGACCCTAAACCGTCCCCGTCCCGTAACCCTAACCCTAGCCCGAACCCTAACCCTAACCCTAACCCTTCCCCGAAGCCTGAGCCTCACCCGTCCCCTAATCCTAACCCATACGCTAACACTAACCTGCGCCCTCAAACTTATGCTCCCCCTAAAGCGTTGTCGTACCCTCACCCGGACCCTAAACTGTCCCCATCCCCTAACCCTAACCCTAGCCCGAACCCTAACCCTAACTCTTCCCCAAAGCCTGACACTCACCCGTCCCCTAATCCTAACCCGTACGCTAACACTAACCCACACCCACACACGTACGCTCCCCCTAAAGCGTTGTCGTACCCTCACCCGGACCCTAAACCGTCCCCGTCCCCTAACCCTAACCCTAGCCTGAACCCTAACCCTAAAATTTCCCCGAAGCCTGACCCTCACCCGTCCCCTAATCCTAACCCGTACGCTAAAACTAACATGCGCCCTCACACGTACACTCCCTCTAAAGCGTTGTCATACACTCACCCGGACCCTAAACCGTCCCCGTCCCCTAACCCTAACTCCAGCCCGAACCCTAGCCCTAACACTTTCCCGAAGCCTGACCCTCACCCGTCCCCTAATCCTAACACGTACACTAACACTAACCCGCGCCCTCACACGTACGCTCCCCCTAAAGCGTTGTCATACCCTCGCCCAGACCCTAAATCGTCCCCGGCCCCTAACCCTAACCCTAGCCCGAACCCTAACCCTAACCCTTCCCCGAAGCCTGACACTCACCCGTCCCCTAATCCTAACCCGTACGCTAACACTAACCCACCCTCTCACACGTACGCTCCCCCTAAAGCTTTGTCGTACCCTCACCCGGACCCTAAACAGTCCCCGTCCCCTAACCCTAACCCTATCCCGAACCCTAACCCTAACCCTTCCCCGAAGCCTGACCCTCAACCGTACCCTAATCCTAATCCGTACGCTAACACTAACACGCGCCCTCACACGTACGCTCCCCCTAAAGCGTTGTCGTACCCTCGCCTGGACCCTAAACCGTCCCCGTCCCCTAACCATAACCCTAGCCCGAACCCTAACCCTAACCCTTCCTCGAAGCCTGACCCTCACCAGTCCCCTAATCCTAACCCGTACGCTAACACTAACCCGCGCCCTCACATGTACAATCCCCCTAAAGCATTGTTGTACCCTCACCCGGACACTAAACCGTCCTGTCACCTAACCCTAACCCTAGCCCGAACCCTAAACCTAACACTTACGCGAAACCTGACCCTCACCCGTCCCCTAATCCTAACCCGTACGCTAACACTATCCCCCGCCCTCACACGTATGCTCCCCCTAAAGCGATGTCGTACACTCAGCCGGAGCCTAAACCGTTTCAGTCCCCTAACCCTAACCCTAGCCCGAACCCTAACCCTAACACTTCCCAGAAGCCTGACCCTCACCCGTCCCCTAATCCTAACTCGTACGCTAACACTAACCCGCGCCCTCACACGTATGCTCCCCCTAAAGCGTTGTCGTACCCTCGCCCGGACCCTAAACCGTCCCCGTCCCCTAACCCTAACCCTAGACCGAACCCTAACCCTAACCCTTCCCCGAAGCCTGACCCTCACCCGTCCCCTAATCCTAACCCGTACGCTAACACTAACCCGCGCCCTCACACGTACGCTCCCCCTAAAGCAATGTCGTACCCTCACCCGGACCCTAAAGCGTCCCGTCCCCTAACCCTACCCCTACCCCGAACCCGAACCCTAACCTTTCTCCAAAGCCTGACCAACACCCGTCCCCTAATCCTAACCCCTACGTTAACACTAACCCACGCCCTCACACGTACGCTCCCCCTAAAACGTTGTCATACCCTCACCGGGATCCTAAACCGTCCCCGTCCCCTAACCCTAACCCTAGCCCGAACACTAACCCTAACCCTTCCCCGAAGCCTGAACCTCACACATCCCTAATCCTAACACGTACGTGAACACTAACCCGCACCCTCACACGTACGCTCCCCCTAAAGCGTTGTCGTACCCTCACCCGGACCCTAAACCGTCCCCATCCCCTAACCCAAACCCTAGCCCGAACCCTAACCCTAACCCTTGCCTGAAGCCTGACCCACACCCGTCACCTAATCCTAACCCGTACGCTAACACTAACCCGCGCCCTCACACGTACGATCCCCCTAAAGCGTTGTCGTACCCTCACCCGGACCCTAAAACGTCCCCGTCCCTTAACCCTAACCCTAGCCTGAACCCTAACCCTAACCCTTCCCCGAAGCCGGACCCTCACCTGTCCCCTAATCCTAACCCGTACGCTAACACTAACCCGCGCCCTCACATTACGTTCCCACTAAAACGTTGTCGTACCCTCACCCGGACCCTAAACGGTCCATATCCCCTAACCCTAACCCTAGCCCTAACCCTAACCCTTCCCCGAAGCCTGACCCTCACCCGTCCCCTAATCCTAACCCGTACGCTAACACTAACCCGCGCCCTCACACGTACGATCCCCCTAAAGCGTTGTCGTACCCTCACCCGGACCCTAAACTGTCCCTGTCCCCTAACCCTAACCCTAGCCTGAACCCGAACCCTAACCCTTCCCCGAAGCCTGAACCTCACCCGGCCCCTAATCCTAACCCGTACGCTAACACTAACCCGCCCTCTCACACGTACGCTCCCCCTATAGCGTTGTCGTACCCTGACGCGGACCCTAAACCGTCCCCGTCCCCTAACCCTAACACTAGCCCGAACCCTAACACTAACCCTTCCCTGAAGCCCGACCCTCACCCGTCCCCTAATCCTAACCCGTACGCTAACACTCACCCGCGCCCTCACACGTATGCTCCCCCTAAAGCGTTGTCGTAACCTCACACGGACCCTAAACCGTCCCCGTCCCCTAACCCTAACCCTAGCCCGAAACCTAACCCTAAACCTTCCCCGAAGCCAAACTCTCTCGGGTCCCCTAATCCTAAACCATACGCTAATACTAACCCGCGCCCTCACACGTACGCTCCCCCTAAAGTGTTGTCGTACCCTCACCCGGACCCTAAACCGTCCCTGTCCCCTAACCCTAACTCTAGACCAAACCCTAACCCTAACCCTTCCCCGAAGCCTGACCCTCACCAGTCCCCTAATCGTAACCCGTACGCTAACACTAAAACACGCCGTAACACGTACGCTACCCCTAAAGCGTTGTCGTACCCTCGCCCGGACCCTAAACCGTCCCCGTCCCTTAACCCTAACCCTAGCCCTAACCCTAACCCTAGCCCTTCCCCGAAGCCTGACCCTCAACCGTCCCCTTATCCTATCCCGTACGCTAACACTAACCCATGCCCTCACACATACGCTCCCCCTAAAGCGTTGTCGTACCCTCGCCCGGACCCTAAACCGTCCCCGTCCCCTATCACTAACCCTAGCCCGAACCATAACCCTTCTCCGAAGCCTGAACAACACCCGTCCCCTAATCCTAACCCGTACGCTAACACTAACCCGCGCCCTCACACGTACGCTCCCCGTAAAGCGTTGTCGTACCCTCACCCGGATCCTAAACCGTCCCCGTGCCCTAACCCTAACACTAGCCCGAACCCTAACCCTAACACTTCCCCGAAGCCTGACCATCACCCGTACCCTAATCCTAACACGTACGCTAACACTAACCCGTGCCCTCACACATACGCTCCCCCTAAAGCGTTGTCATACCCTCACCCGGACCCTGAACCGTCCCCATCCCCTAACCTTAACGCTAGCCCGAACCCTAACCCTAACCCTTCCCCGAAGCCTTCGCCTCACCCGTCCCCTAATCCTAACCCGTACGCTAACACCAACCCGCGCCCTCACACTTACGCTCCCCCTAAAGCGTTGTCATTCCCTCACATGGACCCTAAACCGTCCCCGTCCCCTAACCCTAACCCTAGCCCGAACCCTAACCCTAACCCTTCCCCGAAGCCTGACCCTCACCCGTCCCCTAATCCTAACACGTATGCTAACACTAACCCGCGCCCTCACACGTATGCTCCCCCTAAAGCGTTGTCATACCCTCGCCCGGACCCTAAACCGTCCCTACCCCTAACCCAAACCCTAGCCCGAACCCTAACCCTAACCCTTGCCTGAAGCCTGACCCACACCCGTCACCTAATCCTAACCCGTACGCTAACACTAACCCACGCCCTCACACGTACGATCCCCCTAAAGCGTTGTCGTACCCTCACCCGGACCCTAAAACGTCCCCGTCCCTTAACCCTAACCCTAGACCAAACCGTAACCCTAACCCTTCCCTGAAGTCTTCCCCTCACCCGTCCCCTAACCCTAACACATACGCTAACACCAACCCGCGCCCTCACACGTACGCTCCCCCTAAAGCGTTGTCATACCCTCACCCGGAACCTAAACCGTCCCTGTCCCCTAACCCTAACCCTAGCCGGAACCCTAACCCTAACCCTTCTCCGAAAACTGACCCTCACCCGTCCCTTAAACCTAAACCGTACGCTAACACTAACCCACGCCCTCACACGTACGCTCCCCCTAAAGCGTTGTCGTACCCTCGCCCGGACCCTAAACCGTCCCCGTCCCCTAACCCTAACTCTAGCCCGAACCCTAAGCCTAACCCTTCCCCGAAGCCTGACCCTCACCCGTCCCCTAATCCTAATCCGTACGCTAACACTAACCCGCGCCCTCACACGTACGCTCCCCCTAAAGCGTTGTCGTACCCTCACCCGGACCCTAAACTGTCCCCGTGCCCTAACCCTAACCCTAGCCCGAACCCTAACCCTAACCCTTCCCCGAAGCCTGACCCTCACCCGTCCGCTAATCCTAACCCGTACGCTAACACTAACCCACGCCCTGACACGTACGCTCCGCCTAAAGCGTTGTCGTACCCTCGCCCGACCCTAAACCGTCCCCGTCCCCTAACCCTAACCCTAGCCCGAACCCTAACCCTAACCCTAACCCTAACACTAACCCACGCCCTCACACGTATGCTCCCCCTAAAGCGTTGTCGTACCCTCACCCGGACCCTAAACCGTCTCCATCCCCTAACCCTAACCCTAGCCCGTACCCTAACCCTAACACTTCCCCGAAGCCTGACCCTCACCCGTCCCCTAATCCTAACCCGTACGCTAACACTAACCCGCGCCCTCACACGTACGCTCACCCTAAAGCGTTGTCGTACCCACACCCGGACCCTAAACCGTCCCCGTCCCCTAACGCTAAACCTAGCCCGAACCCTAACCCTTCCGGGAAGCCTGACAATCACCCGACCCCTAATCCTAACCCGAACGCTAACACTAACCCGCGCCCTCACACGTACGCTCCCCCTAAAGCGTTGTCGTACCCTCGCCCGGACCCTAAACCGTCCCCGTCCCCTAACCCTAACCCTAGACCGAACCCTAACCGTAATCCTTCCCCGAAGCCTGACCCTCACCCGTCCCCTAATCCTAACCCGTACGCTAACACTAACCCGCGCCCTCACACGTACGCTCCCCCTAAAGCGATGTCGTACCATCACCCGGACCCTATAGCGCCCCGTCCCCTAACCCTACCCCTAGCCCGAACCCTAACCCTACCCTTTCTCCAAAGCCTGACCAACACCCGTCCCCTAATCCTAACCCCTACGTTAATACTAACCCGCGCCCTCACACGTACGCTCCCCCTAAAGCATTGTTGTACCCTCACCCGGATCCTAAACCGTCCCCGTCCCCTAACCCTAACCCTAGCCCGAACACTAACCCTAACCCTTCCCCGAAGCCTGAACCTCACCCGTCCCTAATCCTAACACGTACGCGAACACTAACCCGCGCCCTCACACGTACGCTCCCCCTAAAGCGTTGTCTTACCCTCACCCAGACCCTAAACCGTCCCCGTCCCCTAACCCAAACCCTAGCCCGAACCCTAACCCTAACACTTGCCCGAAGCCTGACCCTCACCCGTCACCTAATCCTAACCCGTACGCTAACACTAACCCGCGCCCTCACACGTACAATCCCCCTAAAGCGTTGTCGTACCCTCACCCGGACCCTAAACCGTCCCCGTCCCTTAACCCTAACCCTAGACCAAACCGTAACCCTAACCCTTCCCTGAAGTCTTCCCCTCACCCATCCCCTAATCCTAACACATACGCTAACAACAACCCGCGCCCTCACACGTACGCTCCCCCTAAAGCGTTGTCATACCCTTACCCGGACCCTAAACCGTCCCCGTCCCCTAACCCTAACCCTAGCCGGAACCCTAACCCTAACCCTTCCCCGAAAACTGACCCTCACCCGTCCCCTAAACCTAAACCGTACGCTAACACTAACCCGCGCCCTCACACATACGCTCCCCCTAAAGCGTTGTCGTACCCTCACCCGGACCCTAAACCGTCCCTGTCCCCTAACCCTAACCCTAGCCCGAACCCAAACCCTAAACCTTCCCCGAAGCCTGACCCTCACCCGTCCCCTAATCCTAACCCGTACGCTAACACTAACCCACGCCCTCACACATACGCTCCCCTTAAAGCGTTGTCGTACCCTCGCCCGGAACCTAAACCATCCCCGTTCCCTAACCCTAAACCTAGCCCTAACCCTAACCCTAACACTTCCCCGAAGCCTGACCCTCACCCGTCCCCTAATCCTAACCCGTACGCTAACACTAACCCTCGCCCTCACACGTACGCTCCCCCTAAGGCGTTGTCGTACCCTCACCCAGACCCTAAACCATCCCCGTCCCCTAAACATAACCCTAGCCCGAACCCTAACACTAACACTTCCCCGAAGCCTTCCCCTCACCCGTCCCCTAATCCTAACCCGTACGCTAAAACTAACACGCGCCCTCACACGTACACTCCCCCTAATACGTTGTCATACACTCACCCGGAACCCTAAACCGTCCCCGTCCCCTAACCCTAACTCTAGCCCGAACCCTAACCCTAACACTTCCCCGAAGCCTGTCCCTCACCCGTCCCCTTATCCTAACAAGTACAATAACACTAACCCGCGCCCTCACATGTACGCTCCCCCTAAAGAGTTGTCATACCCTCGCCCAGACCCTAAATCGTCCCCTTCCCCTAACCCTAACCCTAGCCCGAACCCTAACCCTAACACTTGCCCGAAGCCTGACCCTCACCCGTCCCCTAATCCTAACCCGTACGCTAACACTAACCCGCACCCTCACACGTACGCTCCCCCTAAAGCGTTGTCGTACCCTCACCCGGACCCTAAACCGTTCCCTTCCCCTAACCCTAACACTAGCCCGAACCTTAACCGTAATCCTTCCCCGAAGCCTGACCCTCACCCGTCCACTAATCCTAACCCGTACGCTAACACTACCCCACGCCCTCACACGTACGTTCCCACTAAAGCGTTGTCATACCCTCACCCGGACCCTAAACCGTTCCTGTCCCCTAACACTAACCCTAGCCCGAACCCTAACCCTAACCCTTCCCCGAAGCCTGACCCTCACCTGTCCCCTAATCCTAACCCGTACGCTAACACTAACCCGCGCCCTCACACGTACGTTCCCACTAAAACGTTGTCGTACCCTCACCCGGACCCTAAACGGTCCATATCCCCTACCCTAACCCTAGCCCTAACCCTAACCCTAACCCTTCCCCGAAGCCTGACCCTCACCCGTCCCCTAATCCTAACCCGTACGCTAACACTAACCCGCGCCCTCACACGTACGATCCCCCTAAAGCGTTGTCGTACCCTCACCCGGACCCTAAACTGTCCCCGTCCCCTAACCCTAACCCTAGCCTGAACCCGAACCCTAACCCTTCCCCGAAGCCTGAACCTCACCCGGCCCCTAATCCTAACCCGTACGCTAACACTAACCCGCCCTCTCACACGTACGCTCCCCCTATAGCGTTGTCGTACCCTGACGCGGACCCTAAACCGTCCCCGTCCCCTAACCCTAACACTAGCCCGAACCCTAACACTAACCCTTCCCTGAAGCCCGACCCTCACCCGTCCCCTAATCCTAACCCGTACGCTAACACTCACCCGCGCCCTCACACATACGCTCCCCCTAAAGCGTTGTCGTAACCTCACACGGACCCTAAACCGTCCCCGTCCCCTAACCCTAACCCTAGCCCGAAACCTAACCCTAAACCTTCCCCGAAGCCTAACCCTCTCGGGTCCCCTAATCCTAAACCATACGCTAATACTAACCCGCGCCCTCACACATACGCTCCCCCTAAAGTGTTGTCGTACCCTCACCCGGACCCTAAACCGTCCCTGTCCCCTAACCCTAACCCTAGATCAAACCCTAACCCTAACCCTTGCCCGAAGCCTGACCCTCACCAGTCCCCTAATCGTAACCCGTACGCTAACACTAAAACACGCCGTAACACGTACGCTACCCCTAAACCGTTGTAGTACCCTCGCCCGGACCCTAAACCGTCCCCGTCCCTTAACCCTAACCCTAGCCCTAACCCTAACCCTAGCCCTTCCCCAAAGCCTGACCCTCAACCGTCCCCTTATCCTAACCCGTACGCTAACACTAACCCACGCCCTCACACGTACGCTCCCCCTAAAGCGTTGTCGTACCCTCGCCCGGACCCTAAACCGTCCCCGTCCCCTATCACTAACCCTATCCCGAACCATAACCCTTCTCCGAAGCCTGAACAACACCCGTCCCCTAATCCTAACCCGTACGCTAACACTAACCCGCGCCCTCACACGTACGCTCCCCGTAAAGCGTTGTCGTACCCTCACCCGGATCCTAAACCGTCCCCGTGCCCTAACCCTAACACTAGCCCGAACCCTAACCCTAACCCTTCCCCGAAGCCTGACCATCACCCGTCCCCTAATCCTAACACATATGCTAACACTAACCCGCGCCCTCACACATACGCTCCCCCTAAAGCGTTGTCATACCCTCACCCGGACCCTGAACCGTCCCCATCCCCTAACCTTAACGCTTACCCGAACCCTAACCCTAACCCTTCCCCGAAGCCTTCTCCTCACCCGTCCCCTAATCCTAACCCGTACGCTAACACCAACCCGCGCCCTCACACTTACGCTCCCCCTAAAGCGTTGTCATTCCCTCACATGGACGCTAAACCGTCCCCGTCCCCTAACCCTAACCCTAGCCCGAACCCTAACCCTAACCCTTCCCCGAAGCCTAACCCTCACCCGTCCCCTAATCCTAACACGTATGCTAACACTAACCCGCGCCCTCACACGTATGCTCCCCCTAAAGCGTTGTCATACCCTCGCCCGGACCCTAAACCGTTCCCATCCCCTAACCCTAACCCAATCCCGAACCCTAACCCTAAACCTTCCCCGAAGCCTGACCCTCAACCGTACCCTAATCCTAACCCGTACGCTAACACTAACCCGCGCCCTCACACGTACGCTCCCCCTAAAGCGTTGTCGTACCCTCACCCGGACCCTAAACCGTCCCCATCCCCTAACCCTAACCTTAGCCCGAAACCTAAAACTAACCCTTCCCCGAAGCTTTCCCCTCACCCGTCCCCAAATCCTAACCCGCAAACTAAAACCAACCCAGGCCCTCACACGTACGCTCTCCCTAAAGCGTTGTCGTACCCTCAACACGACCCTAAACCGTCCCCATCCCCTAACCCTAACCCTAGCCTGAACCCCAACCCTAACCCTTCCCCGAAGCCTGACCCTAACCTGTCCCCTAATCCTAACACGTACGCTAACACTAACGCGCGACCTCACACGTACGCTCCCCCTAAAGCGTTGTCGTACCCTCACCCGGACCCTAAACCGTCTCCATCCCCTAACCCTAACCCTAGCCCTTACACTAACCCTAACACTTCCCCGAAGCCTGACCCTCACCCGTCCCCTAATCCTAACCCGTATGCTAACACTAACCCGCGCCCTCACACGTACGCTCACCCTAAAGCTTTGTCGTACCCACACCCGGACCCTAAACTGTCCCCGTCCCCTAACGCTAAACCTAGCCCAAACCCTAACCCTTCCGGGAAGCCTGACAATCACCCGACCCCTAATCCTAACCCGAACGCTAACACTAACCCGCGCCCTCACGTACGCTCCCCCTAAAGCGTTGTCGTACCCTCACCCGGACCCTAAACCGTCCCCGTCCCCTAACCCTAACCCTAGCCCGATCCCTAACCCTAATCCTTCCCCGAAGCCTGACCCACACCCGTCCCCTAATCCTAACGCTTACACTAACACTAACCTACGCCCTCACACGTACGCTCCGCCTAAATCGTTGTCGTACCCTCGCCCGGACCCTAAACCGTCCCCGTCCCCTAACCCTAACCCTAGACCGAACCCTAACCGTAATCGTTCCCCGAAGCCTGACCCTCACCCGTCCCCTAATCCTAACCCGTACGCTAACACTAACACGCGCCCTCACACGTACGCTCCCCCTAAAGCGATGTCGTACCCTCACCCGGACCCTATAGCGCCCCGTCCCCTAACCCTACCCCTAGCCCGAACCCGATCCCTACCCTTTCTCCAAAGCCTGACCAACACCCGTCCCCTAATTCTAACCCCTACGTTAATACTAACCCGTGCCCTCACACGTACGCTCCCCCTAAAGCATTGTTGTACCCTCACCCGGATCCTAAACCGTCCCCGTCCCCTAACCCTAACCCTAGCCCGAACACTAACCCTAACCCTTCCCCGAAGCCTGAACCTCACCCGTCCCTAATCCTAACACGAACGCGAACACTAACCCACGCCCTCACACGTACGCTCCCCCTAAAGCGTTGTCGTACACTCACCCGGACCCTAAACCGTCCCCGTCCCCTAACCCAAACCCTAGCCCGAACCCTAACCCTAACACTTCCCCGAAGCCTGACCCTCACCCGTCACCTAATCCTAACCCGTACGCTAACACTAACCCGCACCCTCACACGTACGATCCCCCTAAAGCGTTGTCGTAACCTCACACGGACCCTAAACCGTCCCCGTCCCTTAACCCTAACCCTAGACCAAACCGTAACCCTAACCCTTCCCTGAAGTCTTCCCCTCACCCGTCCCCTAATCCTAACACATACGCTAACACCAACCCACGCCCTCACACGTACGCTCCCCCTAAAGCGTTGTCATACCCTCACCCGGACCCTAAACCGTCCCCGTCCCCTAACCCTAACCCTAGCCGGAACCTTAACCCTAACCCTTCCTCGAAAACTGACCCTCACCCGTCCCATAAACCTAAACCGTACGCTAACACTAACCCGCGCCCTCACACATACGCTCCCCCTAAAGCGTTGTCGTACCCTCACCCGGACCCTAAACCGTCCCTGTCCCCTAACCATAACCCTAGCCCGAACCCAAACCCTAAACCTTCCCCGAAGCCTGACCCTCACCCGTCCCTTAATCCTAACACGTACGCTAAAACTAACACGCGCCCTCACACGTACACTCCCACTAAAACGTTGTCATACACTCACCGGAAACCCTAAACCGTCCCCGTCCCTTAACCCTAACTCTAGCCCGAACCCTAACCCTAACACTTCCCCGAAGCCTGACCCTCACCCGTCCGCTAATCCTAACCCGTACTCTAACACTAACCCACGCCCTGACACGTACGCTCTGCCTAAAGTGTTGTCGTACCCTCGCCCGGACCCTAAACCGTCCCCGTCCCCTAACCCTAGTCCGAACCCTAACCCTAACCCTTCCCCAAAGCCTGACCCTCACCCGTCCCCTAATCCTAACCCGTACGCTAACACTAACCCGCCCTCTCACACGTACGCTCCCACTAAAGCGTTGTCGTACCCTCACCCAGACCCAAAACCTTCCCCGTCCCCTAACCCTAGCCCGAACCCTAACACTAACACTTCCCCGAAGCCTGACCCTCAACCGTACCCTAATCCTAACCCGTAGGCTAACACTAACACGCGCCCTCACACGTACGCTCCCCCTAAAGCGTTGTTGTACCCTCGCCTGGACCCTAAACCGTCCCCGTCCCCTAACCCTAACCATAGCCCGAACCCTAACCCTAACCCTTCCTCGAAGCCTGACCCTCACTCGTCCCCTAATCCTAAACCGTACGCTAACACTAACCCGCGCCCTCACACGTACGCTCCCCCTAAAGCGTTGTCGTACCCTCACCTGGACCCTAAACCGTCCCCGTCCCCTAAGCCTAACACTAGGCCAAACCCTAACCCTAACCCTTCCCCGAAGCCTGACCCTCACCCGGCCCCTAATCCTAAACCGTACGCTAACACTAACCCGCGCCCTCACACGTACGCTCCCCCTAAAGCGTTGTCGTACCCTCACCCGGACCCTAAACCTTCCCCGTCCCCTAAGCCTAACCCTAGGCCGAACCCTAACCCTAACCCTTCCCTGAAGCCTGACCCTCACCCGGCCCCTAATCCTAAACCGTACGCTAACACTAACCCGCGCCCTCACACTTATGCTCCCCCTCAAGCGTTGTTGTACCCTCACCCGGACCCTAAACCGTCCCCGTCCCGTAACCCTAACCCTAGCCCGAACACTAATAATAACCCTTCCCCGAAACGTGACCCTCACCCGTCTCCTAATCCTAACCCGTACAGTAACACTAACCCGCCCCCTCACTCTTATGCTCCCCCTAAAGTGTTGTCGTACACTCACCCGGACCCTAAACCGTCCCCGTCCCCTAACCCTAACTCTAGCCCGAACCCTAACCCTAACCCTTCCCCGAAGCCTGACCCTCACCCGTCCCCTAATCCTAACCCGTACGCTAAAACTAACCCGCGCCCTCACACATACGCTCCCCCTAAAGCGTTGTGGTACCCTCGCCCCAACCTAAACCGTCCCCGTCCCCTAACCCTAACCCTAGCCCGAACCCTAACCCTAACCCTTCCCCGAAGCCTGACCCTCACCCGTCCCCTAATCCTAACCCGTACGCTAACACTAACCCGCGCCCTCACACATACGCTCCCCCTAAAGCGTTGTCGTACCCTCACCCAGACCGTAAACCATCCCCGTCCCCTAACCCTAACCCTAGCCCGAAATCTAACCCTAACCCTTCCCCGAAGCCTGACCCTCACCCGTCCCCTAATCCTAACCCGTACGTTAACACTAACCCACGCCCTCACACGTACGTTCCCGCTAAAGCGTTGTCGTACCCTCACTCCGACCCTAAATGTCTCCGTCCCCTAACCCTAACCCTAGCCCGAACCCTAACTCTAACACTTCCCCGAAGCCTGACCCTCACCCGTCCCCTAATCCTAACCCGTACGCTAACACTAACCCGCGCCGTCACACTTACGCTCCACCTACAGCATTGTCGTACCCTCACCCGGACCCTAAACCGTCCCCGTCCCCTAACCCAAACCCTAGCCCAAACCCTAACCCTAACCCTTCCCCGAAACCTGACCCTCACCCGGCCCCTAATCCTAACCCGTACGCTAACACTAACCTGCACCCTCACACGTACGCTCCGCCTAAAGCGTTGTCGTACCCTCACCCAGACCCTAAACTGTCCCCATCCCCTAACCCTAACTCTAGTCCAAACCCTAACCCTAAAACTTCCGCGAAGCCTCACCCTCACCCATCCCCTAATCCTAACCCGTACGCTAACACTAACCCACGCCCTCAGACGTACGCTCCCCCTAAAGCGTTGTCGTACCCTCACACGGACCCTAAACCGCCCCCGTCCCCTAACCCTAACCCTAGCCAGAACCCTAACCCTAACCCTTCCCCAAAGCCTGACCTTCATCCGGCCCCTAATCCTAACCCGTACGCTAACACGAACCCACGCCCTCACACGTACGCTCCCCCTAAACCGTTGTCGTACCCTCACCCAGACCCTAAACCGTCCCCGTCCCGTAACCCTAAACCTAGCCCGAACCCTAACCCTAACACTTCCCTGAAGCCTTCCCCTCACCCGTCCCCTAATCCCAACCCGTACGCTAACACCAACCCACGCCCTCACATGTACGCTCCCCCTAAAGCGTTGTCGTACCCTCGCCCAGACCCTAAACCGTCTCCGTACCCTAACCCTAACCCTAGCCCGAACCCTAACCCTAACACTTCCCCGAAGCCTGACCCTCACCCGTGCCCTAATCCTAACCCGTACGCTAACACTAACCAGCGCCCTCACACGTACGCTCCCCCTAAAGCATTGTCGTACCCTCAACCCCACCCTAAACCGTCCCCGTCCCTTAACCCTAACCCTAGCCCGAACCCTAACCCTAACACTTCCCCTAAGCCTGACACTCACCCGTCCCCTAATCCTATGCCGTACACTAACACTATCCCATGCCCTCACATGTACGCTCGCCGTGAACCATTGTCGTACCCTCACCTGGACCCTAAACCGTCCCCTAACCCTAACCCTAACCCTAGCCCGAAAACTAACCCTAACCCTTCCCCGAAGCCTTCACCTCACCCTTCCCCTAATCCTAACCCGTACGCTAACACTAACCCGTGCCCTCACACGTACGCTCCCCCTAAAACGTTGTCGTATCCTCAGCTGGACCCTAAACCGTCCCCGTCCCCTAACCCTAACCCTAGCCCGAACCCTAACCCTAACACTTCCTCGAAGCCTGACCCTCACCCGGCCCCTAATCCTAACCCGTACGCTAACACTAACCCGCGCCCTCACACGTACGCTCCCCCTAAAGCGTTGTCGTACCCTCACCCGGACCCTAAACCGTCCCCGTCCCCTAACCCTAACCCTAGCCCGAACCCTAATCCTAACCCTTCCCCGAAGCCTTCCCTCACCCGTCCCTTAATCTAACACGTACGCTAACACCAACCCGCGCCCTCACACGTACGCTCCCTCTAAAGCGTTGTCGTACCCTCACCCGGACCCTAAACCGTCCCCGTCCCCTAACCCTAACCCTAGCCCGAACCCTAACCCTAACCCTTCCCCTCACCCGTCCCGTAATCCTAACCCGTACGCTAACACTAACCCGTGCCCTCACACGTATGCTCCCCCTAAAGCGTTGTCGTACCCTCACCCGGACCCTAAACCGTCCCCGTCGCCTAACCCTAACCCTAGCCCGAACCCTAAACCTAACCCTTCCCCGAAGCCTGACCCTCACCCGTCCCCTAATGCAAAGCCGTACGCTAACACTAACCCGTGCCCTCACACGTACGCTCCCACTAAAGCGTTGTCGTACGCTCACCCGGACCCTAAACTGTCCCCATCCCCTAACCCTAACCCTAGTCCAAACCCTAACCCTAACACTTCCGCTAAACCACACCCTCACCCGTCCCCTAATCCCAACCCGTACGCTAACACTAACCCACGCCCTCACACGTACACTCCACCTAAAGCGTTGTCGTACCCTCACCCGGACCCTAAACCGCCCCCGTCCCCTAACCCTAACCCTAGCCCGAACCCTAACCCTAACCCTTCCCCGAAGCCTGACCCTCAGCCGGCCCCTCATCCTAACCCGTACGCTAACACTATCCCGCGCCCTCACACGTACGCTCCCCCTAAAGCGTTGTCGTACCCTCACCCAGACCCTAAACCGTCCCCGTCCCCTAACCCTAACCCTAGCCCGAACCCGAACCCTAACCCTTCTTCGAAGCCTGGCCCTCACCCGTCTCCTAATCCTAACCCGTACGCTAACACTAACCCGCGCCCTCACACGTACGCTCCCCCTAAAGCGTTGTCGTACCCTCACCCGATCCTAAACCGTCCCCGTCCACTAACCCTAACCCTAGCCCGAACCCTAACCCTAACCCTTCCCCGAAGCCTGACCCTCACCCGTCCCCTAATGCTAACACGTACACTAACTCTAACCCGCGCCCTCACACGTACGCTCCCCCTAAAGCGTTGTCGTAACCTCACCCGGATCCTAAACCGTCCCCGTCCCCTAACCCTAACCCTAGCCCGAACCCTAACCCTAATCCTTCTCCGAAGCCTGACCCTCACCCGTCCCCTAATCCTAACCCGTACGTTAACAACAACCCGCGCCCTCACACGTACGCTCCCCCTAAAGCGTTATCGTACCCTCACCCGGACCCTAAACCGTCCCCATCCCCTAACGCTAACCCTAGCCGGAACCCTAACCTTAACCCTTCCCCGAAGCCTGACCCTCACCCGTCCCCTAATCCTAACCCCTACGCTAACAATAACCCACGCCCTCAGACGTACGTTACCCCTAAAGTGTTGTCGTACCCTCACCCGGACCCTAAACAGTCCCCGTCCCCTAACCCTAACCCAAGCCCGAACCCTAACCCTAACACTTCCCCGAAGACTGACCGTCAGTCGTCCCCTAATCCTAACCCGTACGCTAACACTAACCCACACCCTCACAGGTACCCTCCCCCTAAAGCGTTGTCGTACCCTCACCTGGACCCTAAACCGTCCCCGTCTCTTAAACCTTACCCTAGCCCGAACCCTAACCGTAACACTTCCCCGAAGCCTCACCCTCACCCGTCCCATAATCCTAACACGTACGTTAACACTAACATGCTCCCTCACAAGTACGCTCCCCCTAAAGCGTTTTCGTACCCTCACCCGGACTCTAAACCGTCCCCGTCCCCTAACGCTAACCCTAGCCCGAACCCTAACCCTAACTCTTCCCCGAAGCCTGACCCTCACCCGTCCCCTAATCCTAAACCGTACGCTAACACTAACCCGCGCCCTGACACGTACGCTCCCCCTAAGCGTTGTCGTACACTCACCCGGACCCTAAACCGTCCCCGTCCCCTAACCCTAACCCTAACCTGAACACTAACCCTAACATTTCCCCGAAGCCTTCCCCTCACCAGTCCCCTAATCCTAACCCGTACGCTAACACTAACCCGCACCCTCACACGAACACTCTCACTAAACCGTTGTCGTACCCTCACGCGGACCCTAAACCGTCCCCGTCCCCTAACCCTAACCCTAGCCCGAACACTAACCCTAACCCTTTCCCGAAGCCATACCCTCACCCGTCCCCAATCCTAACCTGTACGCTAACACTAACCCACGCCCTCACACGTACGCTCCCCCTAAAGTGTTGTCGTACCCTCACCCGGACCCTAAACCATCCCCGTCCCCTAACCCAAACCCTAGCCCGAACCCTAACCCTAACCCTTCCCCGAAGCCTTTCTCTCACCCGTTCCCTAATCCTAACCCGTATGCTAACACTAACCCTTGCCCTCACACTTACGCTCCCCCTGAACCGTTGTCGTACCCTCACCTGGACCCTAAACCGTCCCCGTCCCCTAACCGTAACCCTAGCCCGAACCCTAACCCTATCACTTCCCCGAAGCCTTCCCCTCACCCGTCCCCTAATCCTATCCCGTACGCTACCACCAACCCATGCCCTCACACGTACGCTCCCCCTAAAGCGTTGTCGTACCCTCACCCGGACCCTAAACCGTCCCCGTTCCCTAACCCTAACCCTAGCCCGAACCCTATCCCTAACCCTTCCCCGAAGCCTGACCCTCACCCGTCCCCTAAGCCTAACCCGTACGCTAATACTAACCCACGCCCTCACACGTACGCTCCCCCTAAAGCGTTGTCGTACCCTCGCCCGACGCTAAACCGTCCCCGTCCCCTAACCCTAAACCTAGAACGAACCCTAACCCTAACCCTTCCCCGAAGCCTGACCCTCACCCGTCCCTAATCCTAACCCGTACGCTAACACTATCCCGTGCCTCACACGTACGTTCCCCCTAAAGCATTGTCGTACCCTCGCCCGGACCCTAAACCGTCCCCGTCCCCTAACCCTAACCCTAGCCCGAACCCTAATCCTAACCATTCCCCAAAGCCTGACCATCACCCGTCCCCTAATCCTAACCCGTACGCTAACACTAACCCGCTCTTTCACACGTACGCTCCCCCTAAAGCGTTGTCGTACCCTCACCCGGACCCTAAACCATCCCCGTCCCCTAACCCTAACACTAGCCCGAACCCTAACACTAACGCTTCCCCGAAGCCTAACCCTCACCCGTCCCCTAATCCTAACCCGTACAGTAACACTAACACGCGCCCTCACACGTACACTCCCACTAAAGCGTTATCGTACCCTCACCCGGACCCTAAACCGTCCCCGTCCCCTAACCCTAACCCTAGCCCGAACCCTAACCCTAACTCTTCCCCGAAGCCTGACCCTCACCCGTCCCCTAATCCTAACCCGTACGCTAACACTAACCTGTGCTCTCACACGTACGCTCCCCCTAAAGCATTGTCGTACCCTCACCCGGACCCTAAACCGTCCCCGTCCCTTAACCCTAAACCTAGCCCGAACCCTAACCCTAAACCTTCCCCGAAGCCTTGCCCTCACCCGTCCCCTAATCCTAACCCGTACGCTAACACTAATCCGCGCCCTCACAAGTACGCTCCCCCTAAAGCGTTGCCGTACCCTCGCCCGACCCTAAACCATCCCCGTCCCCTAACCCTAATCCTAGAACTAACCCTACCCCTAAGCCTTCCCCGAAGCCTGACCCACACCCGTCCCCTAATCCTAACCCGTACGCTAACACTAACCCGCACTGTCACACGTACGCTCCCACTAAAGCGTTGTCGTACCCTCGCCCGGACCCAAAACCGTCCCCGTCCCCTAACCCTAACCCTAGCCTGAACCCTAACCCTAACCCTTCCCCGAAGCCTGACCCTCACCCGTCCCCTAATCCTAACCCGTACGCTAACACTAACCCGCGCCCTCACACGTACGCTCCCCCTAAAGCGTTGTCGTACCCTCACCCGGACCCTAAACCGTCCCCGTCCCCTAACCCTAACCCTAGCCCGAACCCTAACCCTAACCATTCCCCGAAGCCTGACCCTCACCTTTGCCCTAATCCTTACCCGTACGCTAACACTAACCTGCGCCCTCACACGTACGCTCCCCCTAAAGCGTTGTCGTACCCTCACACGGACCCTAAACCGTCCCCGTCCCCTAACCTTAACCCTAGCCCGAACCCTAACCCTAACCCTTCCCCGAAGCCTGACCCTCACCCGTCCCCTAATCCGTACGCTAACACTAACCCGCGCCCTCACACATATGCTCCCCCTAAAGCGTTGTCGTACCCTCATCTGGACCCGAAACCGTCCCCGTCCCCTAACCCTAACCCTAGCCCGAACCCTAACCCTAACCCTTCCCCGAAGCCTGACCCTCACCCGGCCCCTAATCCTAACCCGTACGCTAACACTAACCCACGCCCTCACACGTACGCTCCCCCTAAAGCGTTGTCGTACCCTCACCCGGACCCTAAACCGTCCCCATCCCCTAACCCTAACCCTAGCCCGAACCCTAACCCTAACCCTTCCCCGAAGCCTTCCCCGCACCCCTCACCTAATCCTAACCCATAAGCTAACACTATCCCGTGCCCTCACACTTACGCTCACCCTAAACCGTTGTCGTACCCTAACCTGTCCCCTTAACCTTCCGCGTCCCCGTCCCCTAACGCTTACCCGAAGCCTTACCCTAACCCGTCCCCTAATCCTAACCCATACGCTAACAGTAACCAGTGCCCTCACATGTACGCTCACCCTAAACCGGTGTCGTACCCAAACCTGTCCCCTAAACCGTCCCCGTCCCCTAACCCTAACCCTAAACCTAACCCTTACCCGAAGCCTTACCCTAACCCGTCCCCTAATCCTAACCCGTACACTAACACTAAACCATGCCCTCACGCATACGCTCACCCTAAACCGTTGTCGTATCCTACCCTGTCCCCTAAACCGTCCCCGTCCCCTAACCCTAACCCTAACCCGTTTCCTAATCCTAACCCTTACACTAACACTAACCCGTGCCCTCACATGTATGCTTACCCTAAACCATTGTCGTACCTTAACCTGTACCCAAAACCGTCCCTGTCCACCTAACCCTAACAGTAACCCTATCCCTTACCTAACCCTAACCCCTACCCAAAGCCTTACCCTAACCCGTCCCCTAATCCTAACCCGTAAGATAACACTAACCCGTGCCCTCACACTTACGCGCACCCTAAACCGTTGTCGTACACTTACCTGTCCCCTAAACTGTCACCGTCCCCTAACCCTAACCCTAACCCTTACCCGAAGCCTTACCCTAACCCGTCCCCTAATCCTAACCAGTACATTAACACTAACCCATACCCTAACACATACACCTCACCCTAAACCTTTGTCGTACCCTAACCTGTACCATAAACCATCCCCATCCTCTAACCGTAACCCTAACCCTTACCGAAGCCTTACCCTAACCCGTCCCCTAATCCTAACCCGTACGCTAACACTAACCCATACCCTAACACTTATTCTCACCCTAAACCGTTGTTGTACCCTAACCTGTGCCCTAAACCGTCTCCATTGCCTAACCCTAACCGTACCCCTTACTGGAAGCCGTACCCTAAACTTTCCCCTAATCCTTACCCGTATGCTGACACTATCCTGTACCCTAACACGTACGCTCACCCTTAACCATTGTCGTACCATAAACTGTACCCTAATCCGACCCTGTCCCCTAACCCTAACACTTACCCGAGGCCTTACCCTAACTCGTCCCCTAATCCTAAGCCATACCCTAACACTAACCTGTACTCTAATACCTATGGTCACCCTAAACCGTTGTTGTACCCTAACATGTACCCTAAACCGTCCCCATCCCATAAGCCTAACCCTAACACTTACCCGAAGCCTTATCCCATCCTGTCCCCTCATCCTAACCCGTACGCTAACACTAACTCTTATCCTAACACGTACACTCACCCTAAACCGTTGTAGTACCCTAATCTGTACCCTAAACCGTCCCCATCCCTTAACCCTAACCCTAACCCTTACCTGAAGCCTTACCCTAACCCGTCAACTAATCCTAACCCGTACGCTAACACTAACCCATACCCTAACACGTACGGTCACCCTAAACCGCTGTCACACCCTAACCTGTACCCTAAACTGTCCCCCTCTCCTAACCCTAACCCTTACCTGAAGCCTTACCCTAACCCGTTCCCTAATCCTAATCCGTACGCTAAACTAAGCCATACCCTAACACGTACACTCACCCTAAACCATTGTCGTACCCTAAACTGTACCCTAAACCTTCCCCGTCCCCTAACCCTAACCCTAACCTTTACCCGAAGCCTTACCTTAACCTGTCCCCTAATCCTAACCCGTATGCTAACACTAACCCATGCCCTAACATGTACACTCACCCTAAACCATCGTCGTTCCCTAACCTGTACCCTAAACCTTCCCAGTCCCCTAATCCTAACCTTAAACTTTACCTGAAGCCTTACCCTAACCCGTCCCCTAATTCTAACCCGTATTCTAACACTAACCCATACCCTAACACGTACGCTCACCCTAAACTCTTGTCGTACCCTAACGTGTACCCTAAACTTTCCCCGTCCCCTAACCCTATCCCTAACCCTTACCCGAAGTCTTACCCTATCCGGTCCCCTAATCCTAACCCATACGCTAACTCTAACTCATACCTTAACACAAATGCTGACTCTCAACCATTGTCATACCCTAACCTGTTCCCTAAATGGTCACCATCCCCTATCCCTAACGCTAACCCTAACCCTTACCCGAAGCCTTACCTTAACCCGTCCCCTAATCCTAACCCGTATGCTAACACTAACCCTTACCCTTACATGTACGCTATCCTTAAACTGTTGTCGTACCCTAACCTCTACCCTAAACCATCCCCATTCCCTAACCATAACCCTAACCTGAAGCATTACCCTAACACTTACCCTAATCCTAAACGGTACACTAACACTGACCTGTACCCTAACACTTTCGCTTACCCTAAACCATTGTCACATCCTAAACCATACCCGTTCCCTAACCCTAACCTTAACCCTAACCCTAAACCTACTTATAGCACTATAACTCAGGAAAATTAAAATAACAAGAAACAACCACCCCAAAGTTTAGGGCTGCTCTGTTTACAAGAGTCTCGACTACGGTACAAATTAAATATCCTTGAAAGAGAGAAATGGATAAAGAAGTTTTCATACTTACGTACAATGGAACATCACTCAGCAATGAAATCAATTGCGTCCAGCCCGTACAAGCATAATGAATGGATTTAGGTACAATGATTCAAAGGAAATAAGTCACACAGAAAAAGAAACTTATCATAAGATATCACTTATAGAGGGACTGTAAACTTGGCTACACATGAACTGAATTACAAAACAGAACAGAGTCTCACATTTAGAAAACAAACTTATGCTTTCTTAAGGGGAATGATGAGTTGGGGTGCTATGTAAAACCAGAGATTGAAATTAGCACAGATACTATTCCATAAGCCAAATATGTAATAGACGAGATATACTCCTTGCTCAACGAATTAGACTCAACACCGCCTATTCACTGCAGAGGAATATATCTGACAATAAGAATATTAAAACATATGTATTTATATGTCTCCGTAAGAGAATCAAGTGTGTGTAGAGCAGTATACACAGCCATGAAAATCAACTAAACCCCATTATTAAAATAAATTTCAAAAACAAAGACAGGGAAGGAGAGAAAGTTCTTAAATAATTCGTTCAGGGCTTGTGATGAAACTTGGATTTACCACATCTACACCCACAGCTGGGTGAGACATAAGGCAGGACATTTGGGGCTGAGAGGATTGGTGAGGTTCGGTGAGCAAATGGAGACCCTTTGAAGTAATACTGTATGCTACCCATTCCATGGGTCCCAACTCTCCTGGTTTAAGGGATTCTTCCTACAGCTAAAACATGCATGGGAAACCCAGAGGATTGTACACCATGTGATCGGGCAACGTTTCTAAAACGCATCTCATTTTTTGTCCCTTGGTACACGGGTTCGCCATTCCAGATGCTTTACTAAAAATCTCCCCACGTGGAGAGTCTGTGCCTTAAAACTCCTGTTTAGCACAGTTAGCAGTTTCTGCAGAGGTTGAACGAAAATAGGGAGAATCAATGAGAGACTAGCTGGAGGTGTTTGGACGGTCACATTTCACTCTAATTTCCCACCAGGAAGAGGAATTAACAAAAGGCTCAGCGTGCCGTGCCGGAACCAGATTAGGGCCTGAAGCAATCCTGCGGTGTTGCGGCCAGCTCACAAGAAAGCGAGTTGAAGAAAGGGCCTTAGGGGCACTGTAATTGATAAACCTGCAGAGTTATAAATGACAGCTATCGTCCAAAAATATATTGAGGTAAGGCTGCAAAGAGGACTTGAAAGCATGGCACAATTGCAGGAAATATATTTCAGGAGGTAGATGGAAACTGCATTTAAAGCATATGAAAAGCGGCAGAACTTCGACAATGATGCACTTGGCCAAAGAATGCATATGCCTTTTTTCCTGAATATATCCAGGAAAAAACGCATACCGCCTTTTTTGCCAACCAAGGAAGCGTGCAATGGAAATCCGCACTACAATGAAGTCTCACTTCCCACCGGTCAAATGGGCCATCTGAAAAAAGTGTAAAAACCAGAAAGGCAGGACAGGCCATGGAGAACAGGGAGCCTTGTTATGCTGATGGGCGGGATGTAAATGGCCAACAGCCACTCGGGAGAAGTGTATGGTGTTTCCTGAAACATCTAAAAAACAAAGCTACAGAGACTCGGGCACTTCCACCTATGGCCCTATAGCTTAGGAAAATTGAAATCAAAAAGACACAGGCACCCAAAAATTTGGGACGGCTCTGTTTACAAGAACCTCGTATACGGTAGAAGTTCAATATCACAGAAAGCGAAAAATGGATAAAGAAGTTGTGGTATTTACGTACAATGCAATATCCCTCAGCAATGACATCTATGTCGTAAGGCCCGTAGCAGCATAATGAGTGGATTCAGGTATGATTATTCTAACTGAAATAAGTCACACAAAAAAGAAACATCATAAGATATCACTAATACACGGAATGTAAACTTGGCTACACAGGAACTGGATTACAAAACAGAACAGGGTCTCAAATTTAGAAAACCAACTTATGCTTGCTTAAGGGGAAAGGTGAGTTGGGGTGCTGCATAAAACCAGAGATTGAAATGAGCACAGATAAAGTTCCTTAAGCCAAATATGTAATAGACAAGAGCTACTCCTTGCTCAACGAAATGGACTCAACACCACATATTAAACGCCTAAGAATGTACCTGACTAGTAAGCATCTGAAAACCTATGGATTGCTATGTCTCCGAAAGAGAATCAAGCGTGTGTACAGGGGCATAAACGCAGCAGTGATAGGATTGGAGAGGTTCGCTGAGCAAACGGAGACCCTTTGAAGTCATATTGCATGGTACCCATTCCACGGGTCTCAACTCTCCAGGTTTAAGGGATTCTTCCTTCAGCTAAAACATGCATGTGGAACCCAGAGTATGATCAACCATGTGATCGGGAGATGTGTTCCAATATGTCTCAGTTCTCGTCCCCTGGTACTCGGGTGCAACATTCCAGACGCTTAACTAACACTCTCCCGACTTGGAGAGTCAATGCCTTTAACCTCCAGTTTGGCCCAGTTTGCAATTTCTGCGGAAGATGAACAGGAATAGGGAGAACCAATGAGAGACAAGCTGGAGGTGTCTGGACGGGCAAATTTAACTCTCATTTCCCACCAGGAAGAGGAATTAACCAAAGGCTCAGCGTGCTGTGCCGGAACCAGATTAGGGCCTGAAGCACTCCTGCGGTGTTGCGGCCAGCTCACAAGAAAGCGAGTTGAAGAAAGGAGCTCAGGGGCACTGTAATTCACAAACTTGCAGAGTTATAAATGACAGCTATCGTCCAAAAATATACTGAAGTAAGCCTGCCAAGAGGACTTGAAAGCGGGGCAGAATTGCAGGAAACCGATTTCAGGAGGTAGACTGGAATTGCATTTAAAGCATAGGAAAAGAGGCAGAACGTCCACAATGATGCACTTGGCCAAAAAGTGTGTATGCGTTTTTTCCTGAATATATTCAGGAAAAAACGCATATGCCCTTTTTGGCGAACTAAGCAAGCTTGCAAAGGAAATCTGCACTACAATGGAGTCTCACTTCCCCCGGTCAAAAGGGCCATCTGAAAAAAGTGTAAAATCCAGAAAGGCAGGACAGGCCATGGAGAACTGGGAGCCTTGTTATGCTGATGGGCGGGATGTAAATTGCCAACAGCCACTGGGGAGAAGTGTATGGTGTTTCCTGAAACATCTAAAAAACAAAGCAACAGAGCCTAGGACACTTCCACTTATGGTCCTATAGCTTAGGGAAATTAAAATCAAAAAGACACAGCCACCCCAAAGTTTGGGATGGCTCTGTTTACAAGAACCTCGTTTACGGGACAAGTTCAATATCGCAGAAAGTGAAAAATGGATAAAGAAGTTGTGGTACTTACATACAATGCAATATCACTCAGCAATGAAATCTATGTCATCAGGCCCGTAGCAGCATAATGAGTGGATTCAGGTATGATGATTCTAACTGAAATAAGTCACACAGAAAAAGAAACATCATAAGATATCACTAATACACGGAATGTAAACTTGGCTACACAGGAACTGGATTACAAAACAGAACAGGGTCTCAAATGTAGAAAACCAACTTATGCTTGCTTAAGGGGAAAGGTGAGTTGGGGTGCTGCATAAAACCAGAGATTGAAATGAGCACAGATAAAGTTCCTTAAGCCAAATATGTAATACACAAGAGCTACTCCTTGCTCAACGAAATGGACTCAACACCCCATATTAAATGCCAAAGAATATACCTGACTAGTAAGTATCTTAAAAGCTATGGATTGCTATGTCTCCAAAAGAGAATCAAGAGTGTATACAGGGGCATAAACGCAGCAGTGATAGGATTGGAGAGGTTCGGTGAGCAAATGAAGACCCTTTGAAGTCATATTGCATGGTACCCATTCCACGGGTCTCAACTATCCAGGTTTAAGGGATTCTTCCTTCAACTAAAACATGCATGTGAAACCCAGAGTATGATCAACCGAGTTATCGGGAGACGTGTTCCAATATGTCTCAGTTCTCGTCCCCTTGTACTCGGGTGCAACATTCCAGATGCTTTACTAACACTCTCCGACTTGGAGAGTCAGTGCCTTTAACCTCCTGTTTGGCCCAGTTTGCAATTTCTGCGGAAGATGAACAGGAATAGGGAGAACCAATGAGAGACTAGCTGGAGGTGTCTGGACGGGCAAATTTAACTCTCATTTCCCACCAGGAAGAGGAATTAACCAAAGGCTCAGCGTGCCGTGCCGGAACCAGATTAGGGCTTGAAGCAATCCTACGGTGTTGCGGCCAGCTCACAAGAAAGCGAGTTGAAGAAAGGAACTCAGGGGCACAGTAATTCTCAAACCTGCAGAGTTATAAATGACAGCTATCATCCAAAAATATACTGAAGTAAGGCTGCCAAGAGGACTTGAAAGCGGGGCAGAATTGCAGGAAACCAATTTCAGGAGGTACACTGGAATTGCATTTAAAGCATAGGAAAAGAGGCAAAACGTCGACAATGATGCCCTTGGCCAAAAAGGGCGTATGCGTTTTTTCCTGAATATATTCAGGAAAAAACGCATACGCCCTTTTTGGCCAACCAAGCAAGCTTGCAAAGGAAATCTACACTACAATGAAGTCTCACTTCCCCCCGGTCAAAAGGGCCAACTGAAAAAAGTGTAAAATCCAGAAAGGCAGGACAGGCCATGGAGAACTGGGAGCCTTGTTATGCTGATGGGCGGGATGTAAATTGCCAACAGCCACTCGGGAGAAGTGTATGGTGTTTCCTGAAACATCTAAAAAACAAAGCAACAGAGCCTAGGGCACTTCCACTTATGGCTCTATAGCTTAGGGAAATTAAAATCAAAAAGACACAGCCACCCCAAAGTTTGGGACGGCTCTGTTTACAAGAAACTCGTTTACGGGACAAGCTCAATATCACAGAAAGTGAAAAATGGATAAAGAAGTTGTGGTACTTACGTACAATGCAATATCACTCAGCAATGAAATCTATGTCATCAGGCCCGTAGCAGCATAATGAGTGGATTCAGGTATGATGATTCTAACTGAAATAAGTCACACAGAAAAAGAAACATCATAAGATATCACTAATACACCGAATGTAAACTTGGCTACAGAGGAACTGGATTACAAAACAGAACAGGGTCTCAAATTTAGAAAACCAACTTATGCTTGCTTAAGGGGAAAGGTGAGTTGGGGTGCTGCATAAAACCAGAGATTGAAATGAGCACAGATAAACTTCCTTAAGCCAAATATGTAATAGACAAGAGCTACTCCTTGCTCAACGAAAGGGACTCAACACCCCATATTAAACGCCTAAGAATGTACCTGACTAGTAAGTATCTTAAAACCTATGGATTGCTATGACTCCGAAAGAGAATCAAGCGTGTGTACAGGGGCATAAACGCAGCAGTGATAGGATTGGAGAGGTTCGGTGAGCAAACGAAGACCCTTTGAAGTCATATTGCATGGTACCCATTCCACGGGTCTCAACGCTCCAGGTTTAAGGGATTCTTCCTTCAGCTAAATCATGCATGTGGAACCCAGAGTATGATCAACCGTGTAATCGGGAGACGTGTTCGAATATGTCTCAGTTCTCGTCCCCTGGTACTCGGTTGCAACATTCCAGATGCTTTACTAACACTCTCCCGACTTGGAGAGTCAGTGCCTTTAACCTCCTGTTTGGCCCAGTTTACAATTTCTGCGGAAGATGAACAGGAATAGGGAGAACCAATGAGAGACTAGCTGGAGGTGTCTGGACGGGCAAATTTAACTCTCATTTCCCACCAGGAAGAGGAATTAACCGAAGGCTCAGCGTGCCGTGCCGGAACCAGATTAGGGCCTGAAGCAATCCTGCGGTGTTGCGGCCAGCTCACAAGAAAACGAGTTGAAGAAAGGAGCTCAGGGGCACTGTAATTCACAAACCTGCAGAGTTATAAATGACAGCTATCGTCCAAAAATATACTGAAGTAAGGCTGCCAAGAGGACTTGAAAGCGGGGCAGAATTGCAGGAAACCAATTTTAGGAGGTACACTGGAATTGCATTTAAAGCATAGGAAAAGAGGGAAAACATCGACAATGATGCACTTGGCCAAAAAGGGCGTATGCGTTTTTTCCTGAATATATTCAGGAAAAAACGCATACGCCCTTTTTGGCCAACCAAGCAAGCTTGCAAAGGAAATCTGCACTACAATGAAGTCTCACTTCCCCCCAGTCAAAAGGGCCAACTGAAAAAAGTGTAAAATCCAGAAAGGCAGGACAGGCCATGGAGAACTGGGAGCTTTCTTATGCTGATGGGCGGGATGTATATTGCCAACAGCCACTGGGGAGAAGTGTATGGTGTTTCCTGAAACATCTAAAAAACAAAGCAACAGAGCCTAGGGCACTTCCACTTATGGTCCTATAGCTTAGGGAAATTAAAATCAAAAAGACACAGCCACCCCAAAGTTTGGGACGGCTCTGTTTACAAGAAACTCGTTTACGGGACAAGTTCAATATCACAGAAAGTGAAAAATGGATAAAGAAGTTGTGGTACTTACGTACAATGCAATATCACTCAGCAATGAAATCTATGTCATCAGGCCCGTAGCAGCATAATGAGTGGATTCAGGTATGATGATTCTAACTGAAATAAGTCACACAGAAAAAGAAACATCATAAGATATCACTAATACACGGAATGTAAACTTGGCTACACAGGAACTGGATTACAAAACAGAACAGGGTCTCAAATTTAGAAAACCAACATATGCTTACTTAAGGGGAAAGGTGAGTTGGGGTGCTGCATAAAACCAGAGATTGAAATGAGCACAGATAAAGTTCCTTAAGCCAAATATGTAATAGACAAGAGCTACTCCTTGCTCAACGAAATGGACTCAACACCCCATATTAAACGCCTAAGAATGTACCTGACTAGTAAGTATCTTAAAACCTATGGATTGCTATGTCTCCGAAAGAGAATCAAGCGTGTGTACAGGGGCATAAACGCAGCAGTGATAGGATTGGAGAGGTTCGGTGAGCAAACGAAGACCCTTTGAAGTCATATTGCATGGTACCCATTCCACGGGTCTCAACGCTCCAGGTTTAAGGGATTCTTCCTTCAGCTAAATCATGCATGTGGAACCCAGAGTATGATCAACCATGTGATCGGGAGACGTGTTCCAATATGTCTCAGTTCTCGTCCCCTGGTACTCGGGTGCAACATTCCAGACGCTTTACTAACACTCTCCCGACTTGGAGAGTCAGTGCCTTTAACCTCCTGTTTGGCCCAGTTTGCAATTTCTGCGGAAGATGAACAGGAATAGGGAGAACCAATGAGAGACTAGCTGGAGGTGTCTGAATAGGCAAATTTAACTCTCATTTCCCACCAGGAAGAGGAATTAACCAAAGGCTCAGCGTGCTGTGCCGGAACCAGATTAGGGCCTGAAGCAATCCTGCGGTGTTGCGGCCAGCTCACAAGAAAGCGAGTTGAATAAAGGAGCTCAGGGGCACTGTAATTCACAAACCTGCAGAGTTACAAATGACAGCTATCGTCCAAAAATATACTGAAGTACGGCTGCCAAGAGGAGTTGAAAGCGGGGCAGAATTGCAGGAAACTGATTTCAGTATGTAGACTGGAATTGCATTTAAAGCATACGAAAAGAGGCAGAACATCGACAATGATGCACTTGGCCAAAAAGGGTGTATGCGTTTTTTCCTGAATATATTCAGGAAGAAACTCATACGCCCTTTTGGGCCAACCAAGCAAGCTTGCAAAGGAAATCCGCACTACAATGAAGTCTCACTTCCCCCCGGTCAAAAGGGCCATCTGAAAAAAGTGTAAAATCCAGAAAGGCAGGACAGGCCATTGAGTACTGGGAGCCTTGTTGTGCTGATGGGCGGGATGTAAATTGCCAACAGCCACTCGGGAAAGTGTATGGTGTTTCCTGAAACATCTAAAAAACAAACCAACAGAGCCTAGAGCACTTCCACTTATGGTCCTATAGCTTAGGGAAATTAAAATCAAAAAGACACAGCCACCCCAAAGTTTCGGACGGCTCTCTTTACAAGAACCCCGTTTACGGTACAAGTTCAATATCACAGAAAGCAAAAAATGGATAAAGAAGTTGTGGTACTTACGTACAATGCAATATCACTCAGAAATGAAATCTATGTCATCAGGCCCATAGCAGCATAATGAGTGGATTCAGGTATGATGATTCTAACTGAAATAAGTCACACAGAAAAAGAAACATCATAAGATATCACTAATACATGGAATGTAAACTTGGCTACACAGTCACTGAATTCCAAAACAGAACAGGGTCTCAAATTTAGAAAACCAACTTATGCTTGCTTAAGGGGAAAGGTGAGTTGGGGTGCTGCATAAAACCAGAGATTGAAATGAGCACAGATAAAGTTCCTTAAGCCAAATATGTAATAGACAAGAACTACTCCTTGCTCAACGAAATGGACCCAACACCCCATATTAAACACCTAAGAATGTACCTGACTAGTAAGTATCTTAAAACCTATAGATTGCTATGTCTCCGAAAGAGAATCAAGCATGTGTACAGGGGCATAAACGCATCAGTGATAGCATTGGAGAGGTTCGGTGAGCAAACGAAGACCCTTTGAAGTCATATTGCATGGTACCCATTCCACGGGTCTCAACTCTCCAGGTTTAAGGGATTCTTCCTTTAGCTAAAACATGCATGTGGAACCCAGAGTATGATCAACCGTGTGATCGGGATGTGTGTTCAAATATGTCTCCGTTCTCATACCCTGGTACTCGGGTACAACATTCCAAACGCTTTACTAACACTCTCCCGACTTGGAGAGTCAGTGCCTTTAACCTCCTGTTTGGCCCAGTTTTCAATTTCCGCGGAAGATGAACAGGAATAGGGAGAACCAATGAGAGACTAGCTGGAGGTGTCTGGAAGGGCAAATTTAACTCTCATTTCCCACCAGGAAGAGGAATTAACCAAAGGCTCAGCATACCGTGCCGGAACCAGATTAGGGCCTGAAGCAATCCTGCGGTGTTACGGCCAGCTCACAAGAAAGCAAGTTGAAGAAAGGAGCTCAGGGGCACTGTAATTCACAAACCTGCAGAGTTATAAATGACAGCTATCGTCCAAAAATATACTGAAGTAAGGCTGCCAAGAGGACTTGAAAGAGGGGCAGAATTGCACTAAACCGATTTCAGTAGGTAGACTGGAATTGCATTTAAAGCATAGGAAAAGAGGCAGAACGTCCACAATGATGCACTTGGCCAAAAAGGGTGTATGCGTTTTTTCCTGAATATATTCAGGAAAAAACGCATACGCCCTTTTTGGCCAACCCAGCAAGCTTGCAAAGGAAATCTGCACTACAATGAACTCTCACTTCCCCCCGGTCAAAAGGGCCATCTGAAAAAAGTGTAAAATCCAGAAAGGCAGGACAGGCCATGGAGAACTGGGAACCTTGTTATGCTGATGGGCGGGATGTAAATTGCCAACAGCCACTGGTTAGAAGTGAATGGTGTTTCATGAAACATCTAAAAAACAGATGAACAGAGCCTAGGGCACTTCCACTTAAGGTCCTATAGCTTAGGGAAATTAAAATCAAAAAGACACAGCCACCCAAAAGTTTCGGATGGCTCTGTTTACAAGAACCTCGTTTATGGTACATGTTCAATATTGCAGAAAATGAAAAATGGATAAAGAAGTTGTGGTACCTACGTACAATGCAATATCACTCAGCAATGAAATCTATGTCATCAGGCCCGTAGCAGCATAGAGTGGATTCATGTATGATGATTCTAACTGAAATAAGTCACACAGAAAAAGAAACATCATAAGATATCACTAATACACGGAATGTAATCTTGGCTACACAGGAACGGAATTACAAAACAGAACAGGGTCTCAAATTTAGAAAACCAACTTATGCTTGCTTAAGGGGAAAGGTGAGTTAGGGTGCTGCATAAAACCAGAGATTGAAATGAGCACAAATAAAGTTCTTTAAGCCAAATATGGAATAGACAAGAGCTACTCCTTGCTCAACGAAATGGACTCAACAGCCCATATTAAACGCCTAAGAATGTACCTGACTAGTAATTATCTTAAAACCTGTGGATTGCTATGTCTCTGAAAGAGAATCAAGCATGTGTACAGGGGCATAAACGCAGCAGTGATAGGATTGGAGAGGTTCGGTGAGCAAACGAAGATCCTTTGAAGTCATATTGCATGGTACCCATTCCACGGGTCTCAACTCTCCAGGTTTAAGGAATTCTTCCTTCAGCTAAAACATGCATGTGGAACTCAGAGTATGATCAACCGTGAGATCGGGAAACGTGTTCCAATATGTCTCAGTTCTCGTCCCCTGGTACTCGGGTGCAACATTCCAGACGCTTAGCTAACACTCTCCCGACTTAGAGAGTCAGTGCCTTTAACCTCCTGTTTGGCCCAGTTTGCAATTTCTGCGGAAGATGAACAGGAATAGGGGGAACCAATGAGAGACTAGCTGGAGGTGTCTAGACGGGCAAATTTAACTCTCCTTTCCCACCAGGAAGAGGAATTAACCAAAGGCTCAGCATACCGTGCCGGAACCAGATTAGGGCCTGAAGCAATCCTGCGGTGTTGCAGCCAGCTCACAAGAAAGCGAGTTGAAGAAAGGAGCTCAGGGGCACTGTAATTCACAAACCTGTAGAGTTATAAATGACAGCTATCGTCCAAAAATATACTGAAGTAAGGCTGCCAAGAGGACTTGAAAGCGGGGCAGAATTGCAGGAAACCGATTTCAGGAGGTAGACTGGAATTGCACTTAAAGCATAGGAAAAGAGGCAAACGTCGACAATGATGCACTTGGCCAAAAAGGGCGTATGCGTTTTTTCCTGAATATATTCAGGAAAAAACGCATACGCACTTTTTGGCCAACCAAGCAACTTGCAAAGGAAATCTACACTACAATGAAGTCTCACTTCCCCCCGGTCAAAAGGGCCATCTGAAAAAAGTGTAAAATCCAGAAAGGCAGGACAGGCCATGGAGAACTGGGAGCCTTGTTATGCTGATGGGCGGGATGTAAACTGCCAACAGCCACTTGGGAGAAGTGTATGGTGTTTCCTGAAACACCGAACAAACAAAGCAACAGAGCCTAGGGCACTTCCACTTATGGTCCTATAGCTTAGGGAAATTAAAATCAAAAAGACACAGCCACCCCAAAGTTTGGGACGGCTCTGTTTACAAGAACCTCGTTTACGATACAAGTTCAATATCGCAGAAAGTGAAAAATGGATTAAGAAGTTGTGGTACTTACGTACAATGCAATATCACTCAGCAATGAAATCTATGTCATCAGGCCCGTAGCAGCATAATGAGTGGATTCAGGTATGATGATTCTAACTGAAATAAGTCACACAGAAAAAGAAACATCATAAGATATCACTAATACACGGAATATAAACTTGGCTACACAGGAACTGGATTACAAAACAGAACAGGGTCTCAAATTTAGAAAACCAACTTATGCTTGCTTAAGGGGAAAGGTGAGTTGGGGTGCTGCATAAAACCAGAGATTGAAATGAGCACAGATAAAGTTCCTTAAGCCAAATATGTAATAGATAAGAGCTACTCCTTGCTCAACGAAATGGACTCAACACCCCATATTAAACGCCTAAGAATGTACCTGACTAGTAAGTATCTTAAAAGCTATGGATTGCTATGTCTCCAAAAGAGAATCAAGCGTGTATACAAGGGCATAAACGCAGCAGTGATAGGATTGGAGAGGTTCGGTGAGCAAATGAAGACCCTTTGAAGTCATATTGCATGGTACCCATTCCACGGGTCTCAACTCTCCAGCTTTAAGGGATTCTTCCTTCAACTAAAACATGCATGTGAAACCCAGAGTATGATCAACCGAGTGATCGGGAGACGTGTTCCAATATGTCTCAGTTCTCGTCCCCTGGTACTCGGGTGCAACATTCCAGATGCTTTACTAACACTCTCCCGACTTGGAGACTCAGTGCCTTTAACCTCCTGTTTGGCCCAGTTTGCAATTTCTGTGGAAGATGAACAGGAATAGGGAGAACCAATGAGAGACTGGCTGGAGGTGTCTGGACGGGCAAATTTAACTCTCATTTCCCACCAGGAAGAGGAATTAACCAAAGGCTCAGCGTGCCGTGCCGGAACCAGATTAGGGTCTGAAGCAATCCTGCGGTGTTGCAGCCAGCTCACAAGAAAGCGAGTTGAAGAAAGGAGCTCAGGGGCACTGTAATTCACAAACCTGCAGAGTTACAAATGACAGCTATCGTCCAAAAATATACTGAAGTAAGGCTGCCAAGAGGACTTGAAAGCGGGGCAGAATTGCAGGAAACCGATTTCAGGAGGTAGACTGGAATTGCATTTAAAGCATAGGAAAAGAGGCAGAACGTCGACAATGATGCACTTGGCCAAAAAGGGCTTATGCGTATTTTCCTGAATATATTCAGGAAAAACGCATACGCACTTTTTGGCCAACCAAGCAAGCTTGCAAAGGATATCTGCACTACAATGAAGTCTCACTTCCCCCCTGTCAAAAGGGCCATCTGAAAAAAGTGTAAAATCCAGAAAGGCAGGACAGGCCATGGAGAACTGGGAGGCTTGTTATGCTGATGGGCGGGATGTAAATTGCCAACAGCCACTCGGGAGAAGTGTATGGTGTTTCCTGAAACATCTAAAAAACAAAGCAACAGAGCCTAGGGCACTTCCACTTATGGTCCTATAGCTTAGGGAAATTAAAATCAAAAAGACACAGCCACCCCAAAATTTGGGACGGCTCTGTTTACAAGAACCTCGTTTACGGTAAAAGTACAATATTGCAGAAAGTGAAAAATGGATAAAGAAGTTGTGGTACTTACGTACAATGCAATATCACTCAGCAATGAAATCTATGTCATCAGGCCCATAGCAGCATAATGAGTGGATTCAGGTATGATGATTCTAACTGAAATAAGTCACACAGAAAAAGAAACATCATAAGATATCACTAATACACGGAATGTATACTTGGCTACACAGGAACTGATTACAAAAGAGAACAGGGTCTCAAATTTAGAAAACCAACTTATGCTTGCTTAAGGGGAAAGGTGAGTTGGGGTGCTGCATAAAACCAGAGATTGAAATGAGCACAGATAAAGTTCCTTAAGCCAAATATGTAATAGACAAGAGCTACTCCTTGTTCAACGAAATGGACTCAACACCCCATATTAAAAGCCTAAGAATGTACCTGACTAGTAAGTATCTTAAAACCTTTGGATTGCTATGTCTCCGAAAGAGAATCAAGCATGTGTACAGGGGCATAAAGGCAGCAGTGATAGGATTGGAGAGGTTCGCTGAGCAAATGAAGACCCTTTGAAATCATGTTGCATGGTACCCGTTCCAAAGGTCTCAACTCTCCAGGTTTAAGGGATTCTTCCTTCAGCTAAAACATGCATGTGGAACCCAGAGTATGATCAAACGTGTGATCGGGAGACGTGTTCCAATATGTCTCAGTTCTCGTTCCCTGGTACTCGGGTGCAACATTCCAGATGCTTTATTAACACTCTCTCGACTTGGAGAGTCAGTGCCTTTAACCTCCTGTTTGGCCCAGTTTGCAATTTCTGTGGAAGATGAACAGGAATAGGGAGAACCAATGAGAGACTAGCTGGAGGTGTCTAGACGGGCAAATTTAACTCTCATTTCCCACCAGGAAGAGGAATTAACCAAAGGCTCAGCGTGCCGTGCCAGAACCAGATTAGTGCCTGAAGCAATCCTGCGGTGTTGCGGCCAGCTCACAAGAAAGCGAGTTGAAGAAAGGAACTCAGGGGCACTGTAATTCACACACCTGCAGAGTTATAAATGACAGCTATCGTCCAAAAATATACTGAAGTAAGGCTGCCAAGAGGACTAGAAAGCGGGGCAGAATTGCAGGAAACCAATTTCAGGAGGTACACTGGATTTGCATTTAAAGCATAGGAAAAGAGGCAAAACGTCAACAATGATGCACTTGGCCAAAAAGCACTTATGCATTTTTTCCTGAATATATTCAGGAAAAAACGCATACACCCTTTTTGGCCAACCAAGCAAGCTTGCAAAGGAAATCTGCACTACAATGAAGTCTCACTTCCCCCCGGTCAAAAGGGCCATCTGAAAAAAGTGTAAAATCCAGAAAGGCAGGACAGGCCATGGAGAACTGGGAGACATGTTATGCTGATGGGCGGGATGTAAATTGCCAACAGCCACTCAGGAGAAGTGTAAGGTGTTTCCTGAAACATCTAAAAAACAAAGCAACAGAGCCTAGGGCACTTCCACTTATGGTCCTATAGCTTAGGGAAACTAAAATCAGAAAGACACAGCCACCCCAAAATTTGGGACGGCTCTGTTTACAAGAACCTCGTTTACGGTACAAGTTCAATATCGCAGAAAGTGAAAAATGGATAAAGAAGTTGTGGTACTTACGTACAATGCAATATCACTCAACAATGAAATCTATGTCAGCAGGCCCGTAGCAGCATAATGAGTGGATTCAGTTATGATGATTCTAACTGAAATAAGTCACACAGAAAAAGAAACATCATAAGATATCACTAATACACAGAATGTGAACTTGGCTACACGGGAACTGGATTACAAAACAGAACAGGGTCTCAAATTTAGAAAACCAACTTATGCTTGCTTAAGGGGAAAGGTGAGTTGGGGTGCTGCATAAAAGCAGAGATTGAAATGAGCACAGATAAAGTTCCTTAAGCCAAATATGTAATAGACAAGAGCTACTCCTTGCTCAACGAAATGGACTCAACACCACATATTAAACGCCTAAGAATGTACCTGACTAGTAAGTATCTTAAAACCTATGAATTGCTATGTCTCCGAAAGAGAATCAAGCATGTGTACAGGGGCATAAACGCAGCAGTGATAGGATTGGAGAGGTTCGCTGAGCAAATGAAGACCCTTTGAAATCATGTTGCATGGTACCCATTCCACAGGTCTCAACTCTCCAGGTTTAAGGGATTCTTCCTTCAGCTAAAACATGCAGGTGGAACCCAGAGTATGATCAAACGTGTGATCGGGAGACGTGTTCCAATATGTCTCAGTTCTCGTTCCCTGGTACTCGGGTGCAACATTCCAGATGCTCTATTAACACTCTCTCGACTTGGAGAGTCAGTGCCTTTAACCTCCTGTTTGGCCCAGTTTGCAATTTCTGTGGAAGATGAACAGGAATAGGGAGAACCAATGAGAGACTAGCTGGAGGTGTCTGGACGGGCAAATTTAACTCTCATTTCCCACCAGGAAGAGGAATTAACCAAAG
Organism: Orcinus orca; assembly: GCF_937001465.1. Lineage (NCBI taxonomy): Eukaryota > Metazoa > Chordata > Mammalia > Artiodactyla > Delphinidae > Orcinus > Orcinus orca. Next base: position 221,017 of record NW_026044100.1, read on the forward strand.
GCTCAGCGTGCCGTGCCGGAACGAGATTAGGGCCTGAAGCAATCCAGCGGTGTTGTGGCCAGCTCACAAGAAAGCGAGTTGAAGAAAGGAGCTCAGGGGCACTGTAATTCACAAACCTGCAGAGTTATAAATGACAGCTATCGTCCAAAAATATACTGAAATAAGGCTGCCAAGAGGACTTGAAAGCGGGGCAGAATTGTAGGAAACTGATTTCAGGAGGTAGACTGGAATTGCATTTAAAGCATAGGAAAAGAGGCAGAACGTCCACAATGATGCACTTGGCCAAAAACGGCGTATGCGTTTTTTCCTGAATATATTCAGGAAAAAACGCATACGCACTTTTTGGCCAACCAAGCAAGCTTGCAAAGGAAATCTGCACTACAGTGAAGTCTCACTTCCCCCCGGTCAAAAGGGCCATCTGAAAAAAGTGTAAAATCCAGAAAGGCAGGACAGGCCATGGAGAACTGGGAGCCTTGTTATGCTGATGGGCGGGATGTAAATTGACAACAGCCACTCGGGAGAAGTGTATGGTGTTTCCTGAAACATCTAAAAAACAAAGCAACAGAGCCTAGAGCACTTCCACTTATCGTCCTATAGCTTAGGGAAATTAAAATCAAAAAGACACAGCCACCCCAAAGTTTGGGATGGCTCTGTTTACAACAACCTCGTTTACAGTACAAGTTCAATATCGCAGAAAGTGAAAAATGGATAAAGAAGTTGTGGTACTTACGTACAATGCAATATCACTCAGCAATGAAATCTATGTCATCAGACCCGTAGCAGCATAATGAGTGGATTCACGTATGATGATTCTAACTGAAATAAGTCACACAGAAAAAGAAACATAATAAGATATCACTAATACACGGAATGTAAACTTGGCTACACAGGAACTGGATTACAAAACAGAACAGGTTCTCAAATTAAGAAAACCATCTTATTCTTGCTTAAGGGCAAAGGTGAGTTGGGGTGCTGCATAAAACCAGAGATTGAAATGAGCACAGATAAAGTTCCTTAAGCCAAATATGTAATACACAAGAGCTACTCCTTGCTCAACGAAATGGACTCAACACCACATATTAAACGCCTAAGAATGTACCTGACTAGTAAGTATCTTAAAAGATATGGATTGCTATGTCTCCAAAAGAGAATCAAGCGTGTGTACAGGGGCATAAACGCAGCAGTTATAAGATTGGAGAGGTTCAGTGAGCAAATGAAGACCCTTAGAACTCATATTGCATGGAACCCATTCCACGGGTCTCAACTCTCCAGGTTTAAGGGATTCTTCCTTCAGCTAAAACATGCATGTGCAACCCAGAGTATGATCAGCCGTGTGATCGGTAGACTGTTCCTATATGTCTCACTTTTCGAACCCTGGTACTCGGGTGCAACATTCCAGACGCTTTACTAACACTCTCCCGACTTGGAGAGTCAGTGCCTTTAACCTCCTGTTTGGCCCAGTTTGCAATTTCTGCAGAAGATGAACAGGAATAGGGAGAACCAATGAGAGACTAGCTGGAGGTGTCTGGACGGGCAAATTTAACTCTTATTTCCCACCAGGAAGAGGAATTAAACTAAGGCTCAGCATGCCGTTCCGGAACCAGATTAGGGCCTGAAGCAATCCAGCGGTTTTGTGGCCAGCTCACAAGAAAGGGAGTTGAAGAAAGGAGCTCAGGGGCACTGTAATTCACAAACCTGTAGAGTTATAAATGACAGCTATCGTCCAAAAATATACTGAAGTAAGGCTGCCAAGAGGACTTGAAAGGAGGGCAGAATTGCAGGCAACCGATTTCAGGAGGTAGACTGGAATTGCATTTAAAGCATAGGAAAAGAGGCAGAACATGGACAATGATGCACTTGGCCAAAAAGGGCGTATGCGTTTTTTCCTGAATATATTCAGGAAAAAACGAATACGCCCTTTTTGACCAACCAAGCAAGCTTGCAAAGGAAATCTGCACTACAATGAAGTCTCACTTCCTCTCGGTCAAAAGGCCCATCGGAAAAAAGTGTAAAATCCAGAAAGGCAGGACAGGCCATGGAGAACTGGGAGCCTTGTTATGAGGATGGGCGGGATGTATATTGGCAACAGCCACTGGAGAGAAGTGTATGGTGTTTCCTGAAACATCTAAAAAGCAAAGCAACAGAGCCTAGGGCACATCCACTTATGGTCCTATAGCTTAGGGAAATTAAAATCAAATAGACACAGCCACCCCAATGTTTGGGACAGCTCTGTTTACAAGAACCTCGTTTACGGTACAAGTTCAATATCGCAGAATGTGAAAAATGGATAAAGATGTTGTTGTACTTACGTGCAATGCAATATCACTCAGCAATGAAATCTATGTCATCAGGCCCATAGCAGCATAATGAGTTGATTCAGGTATGATGATTCTAACTAAAATATGTAACACAGAAAAAGGAACATCTTAAGATATCACCAATACAAGGAATGTAAACTTGGCTACACAGGAACTGAATTACAAAACAGAACAGGGTCTCAAATTTAGAAAACCAACATATGCTTGCTTAAGGGGAAAGGTGAGTTGGGGTGCTGCATAAAACCAGAGATTGAAATGAGCACAGATAAAGTTCCTTAAGCCAAATATGTAATACACAAGAGCTACTCTTTGCTCAACGAAATGGACTCAACACCCCATATTAAACGCCTAAGAATGTACCTGACTAGTAAGTATCTTAAAACCTAAGGATTGCTAAGTCTCCGAAAGAGATTCCAGCGTGTGTACAGTGGCATAAACGCAGCAGTGATAGGATTGGAGAGGTTTGGTGAGCAAATGAAGACCCTTTGAAGTCATATTGTATGGTACCCATTCCACGGGTCTCAACTCTCCAGGTTTAAGGGATTCTTCCTTCAGCTAAATCATGCATGTGGAACCCAGAGTATGTTCAACCGTGTGATCGGGAGACGTGTTCCAATATGTCTCAGTTCTCGTGCCCTGGTACTCGTGTGCAACATTCCAGACGCTTTACTAACATTCTCCCGACTTGGAGAGTCAGTGCCTTTAACCTCCTGTTTGGCGCAGTTTGCAATTTCTGCGGAAGATGAACAGGAATAGCGAGAAACAATGAGAGACTAGCTGGAGGTGTCTGGATGGGCAAATTTAACTCTCAATTCCCACCAGGAAGAGGAATTAACCAAAGGCTCAGCGTGCCGTGCCGGAACCAGATTAGGGCCTGAAGCAATCCTGCGGTGTTGCGGCCAGCTCACAAGAAAGCGAGTTGAAGAAAGGAGCTCAGGGGCACTGTAATTCACAAACCTGCAGAGTTATAAATGACAGCTATCGTCCAAAAATATACTGAAGTAAGGCTGCCAAGAGGACTTGAAAGCGGGGCAGAATTGCAGGAAACCGATTTCAGGAGGTAGACAGGAATTGCATTTAAAGCATAGGAAAAGAGGCAGAACGTCGACAATGATGCACTTGGCTAAAAAGTACGTATGCGTTTTTTCCTGAATATATTCAGGAAAAAACGCATACGCCCTTTTGGGCCAACCAAGCAAGCTTGCAAAGGAAATCTGCACTACAATGAAGTCTCACTTCCCCCCGGTCAAAAGGGCCATCTGAAAAAAGTGTAAAATCCAGAAAGGCAGGATAGGCAATGGAGAACTGGGAGCCTTGTTATGCTGATGGGCGGGATGTAAATTGCCAACAGCCACTCGGAAGAAGTGTATGGTGTTTCCTGAAGCATCTAAAAAACAAAGCAACAGAGCGTAGGGCACTTCCACTTATGGTCCTATAGCTTAGGGAAATTAAAATCAAAAAGACACAGCCACCCCAAAGTTTGGGACGGCTCTGTTTACAAGAACCTCATTTACGGTACAAGTTCAATATCGCAGAAAGTGAAAAATGGATAAAGAAGTTGTGGTACTTACGTACAATGCAATATCACTCAGAAATGAAATCTATGTCATCAGGCCCATAGCAGCATAATGAGTGGATTCAGGTATGATGATTCTAACTGAAATAAGTCACACAGAAAAAGAAACATCATAAGATATCACTAATACACGGAATGTAAACTTGGCTACACAGGAACTGGATTACAAAAGAGAACAGGGTCTCAAATGTAGAAAACCAACTTATGCTTGCTTAAGGGAAAGGTGAGTTGGGGTGCTGCATAAAACCAGAGATTGAAATGAGCACAGATAAAGTTCCTTAAGCCAAATATATAATAGACAAGAGCTACTCCTTGCTCAACGAAATGGACTCAACACCCCATATTAAACGTCTAAGAATGTAGCTGACTAGTAAGTATCTTAAAACCTATGGATTGCTATGTCTCCAAAAGAGAATCAAGCGTGTGTACAGGGGCATAAACGCGGCAGTGATAGGATTGGAGAGGTTCGGTGAGCAAATGAAGACCCTTTGAAGTCATATTGCATGGTACCCATTCCACGGGTCTCAACTCTCCAGGTTTAAGGAATTCTTCCTTCAGCTAAAACATGCATGTGGAACTCAGAGTATGATCAACCGTGAGATCGGGAAACGTGTTCCAATATGTCTCAGTTCTCGTCCCCTGGTACTCGGGTGCAACATTCCAGACGCTTAGCTAACACTCTCCCGACTTAGAGAGTCAGTGCCTTTAACCTCCTGTTTGGCCCAGTTTGCAATTTCTGCGGAAGATGAACAGGAATAGGGGGAACCAATGAGAGACTAGCTGGAGGTGTCTAGACGGGCAAATTTAACTCTCCTTTCCCACCAGGAAGAGGAATTAACCAAAGGCTCAGCATACCGTGCCGGAACCAGATTAGGGCCTGAAGCAATCCTGCGGTGTTGCAGCCAGCTCACAAGAAAGCGAGTTGAAGAAAGGAGCTCAGGGGCACTGTAATTCACAAACCTGCAGAGTTATAAATGACAGCTATCGTCCAAAAATATACTGAAGTAAGGCTGCCAAGAGGACTTGAAAGCGGGGCAGAATTGCAGGAAACCGATTTCAGGAGGTAGACTGGAATTGCATTTAAAGAACAGTAAATGAGGCAGAACGTCGACAATGATGCACTTGGCCAAAAAGGGCGTATGCGTTTTTCCCTGAATATATTCAGGAAAAATCGCATACGCCCTTTTTGGCCAACCAAGCAAGCTTGCAAAGGAAATCTGCACTACAATGAAGTCTCACTTCCCCCCGGTCAAAAGGGCCTTGTGAAAAAAGTGTAAAATCCAGAAAGGCAGGACAGGCCATGGAGAACTGGGAGCCTTGTTATGCTGATGGGCGGGATGTAAATAGCCAACAGCCACTCGGGAGAAGTGTATGGTGTTTCCTGAAACATCTAAAAAACAAAGCAACAGAGCCTAGAGCACTTCCACTTATGGTCCTATAGCTTAGGGGAGTTAAAATCAAAAAGACACAGCCACGCAAAAGTTTGGGATGGCTCTGTTTACAAGAACCTCATTTACGGTACAAGTTCAATATCGCAGAATGTGAAAAATGGATAAAGAAGTTGTGGTACTTACGTACAATGCAATATCACTCAGCAATGAAATCTATCTCATCAGGCCCGTAGCAGCATAATTAGTGGATTCAGGTATGATGATTCTAACTGAAATAAGTCACACAGAAAAAGAAATATCATAGGATATCACTAATACACGGAATGTAAACTTGGCTACACAAGACCTGAATTACAAAACAGAACAGGGTCTCAAATTAAGAAAACCAACTTATGCTTGCTTAAGGGGAAAGGTGAGTTGGGGTGCTGCATAAAACCAGAGACTGAAATGAGCACAGATAAAGTTCCTTAAGCCAAATATGTAATAGACAAGGGCTACTCCATGCTCAACGAAATGGACTCAAAACCCCATATTAAACGGCTAAGAATGTACCTGACTAGTAAGTATCTTAAAACCTATGGATTGCTATGTCTCCGAAAGAGAATCAAGCGTGTGTACAGGGGCATAAACGCAGCAGTGATAGGATTGGAGAGGTTCCGTGAGCAAATGAAGACCCTTTGAAGTCGTATTGCATGGTACCCATTGCACGGGTCTCAACTCTCCAGGTTTAAGGGATTCTTCCTTCAGCTCAAACATGCATGTGGAACCCAGAGTATGATCAACCATGTGATCGGGAGACGTGTTCAAATATGTCTCAGTTCTCGTCCCCTGGTACTCGGGTGCAACATTTCAGACGCTTTACTAACACTCTCCCGACCTGGAGAGTCAGTGCCTTTAACCTCCTGTTTGGCCCAGTTTGCAATATCTGCAGAAGATGAACAGGAATAGGGAGGACCAATGAGAGACTAGCTGGAGGTGTCTAGATGGGTAAATTTAACTCTCATTTCCCACCAGGAAGAGGAATTAACCAAAGGCTCAGCGTGCCATGCTGGAACCAGATTAGGGCCTGAAGCAATCCTGCGGTGTTGCGGCCAGCTCACAAGAAAGCGAGTTGAAGAAAGGAGCTCAGGGGCACTGTAATTCACAAACCTGCAGAGTTATAAATGACAGCTATCGTCCAAAAATATACTGAAGTAAGGCTGCCAAGAGGACTTGAAAGTGGGGCAGAATTGCAGGAAACCGATTTCAGGAGGTAGACTGGAATTGCATTTAAAGCATAGGAAAAGAGGCAGAACATCCACAATGATGCACTTGGCCAAAAAGGGCGTATGCGTTTTTTCCTGAATATATTCTGGAAAAAACGCATACGCCCTTTTTGGCCAACCAAGCAAGCTTGCAAAGGAAATCTGCACTACAATGAAGTCTCACTTCCCCCCGGTCAAAAGGGCCATCTGAAAAAAGTGTAAAATCCAGAAAGGCAGGACAGGCCATGGAGAACTGGGAGCCTTGTTATGCTGATGGGCGGGATGTAAATTGCCAACAGCCACTTGGGAGAAGTGTATGGTGTTTCCTGAAACATCTAAAAAACAAAGCAACAGAGCGTAGGGCACTTCCACTTATGGTCCTATAGCTTAGGGAAATTAAAATCAAAAAGACACAGCCACCCCAAAGTTTGGGACGGCTCTGTTTACAAGAACCTCATTTACGGTACAAGTTAAATATCGCAGAAAGTGAAAAATGGATAAAGAAGTTGTGGTACTTACGTACAATGCAATATAACTCAGAAATGAAATCTATGTCATCAGGCCCATAGCAGCATAATGAGTGGATTCAGGTATGATGATTCTAACTGAAATAAGTCACACAGAAAAAGAAACATCATAAGATATCACTAATACACGGAATGTAATCTTGGCTACACAGGAACGGAATTACAAAACAGAACAGGGTCTCAAATTTAGAAAACCAACTTATGCTTGCTTAAGGGGAAAGGTGAGTTGGGGTGCTGCATAAAACCAGAGATTGAAATGAGCACAAATAAAGTTCTTTAAGCCAAATATGGAATAGACAAGAGCTACTCCTTGCTCAACGAAATGGACTCAACACCCCATATTAAACGCCTAAGAATGTACCTGACTAGTAATTATCTTAAAACCTGTGGATTGCTATGTCTCTGAAAGAGAATCAAGCATGTGTACAGGGGCATAAACGCAGCAGTGATAGGATTGGAGAGGTTCGGTGAGCAAACGAAGATCCTTTGAAGTCATATTGCATGGTACCCATTCCACGGGTCTCAACTCTCCAGGTTTAAGGAATTCTTCCTTCAGCTAAAACATGCATGTGGAACTCAGAGTATGATCAACCGTGACATCGGGAAACGTGTTCCAATATGTCTCAGTTCTCGTCCCCTGGTACTCGGGTGCAACATTCCAGACGCTTAGCTAACACTCTCCCGACTTAGAGAGTCAGTGCCTTTAACCTCCTGTTTGGCCCAGTTTGCAATTTCTGCGGAAGATGAACAGGAATAGGGGGAACCAATGAGAGACTAGCTGGAGGTGTCTAGACGGGCAAATTTAACTCTCCTTTCCCACCAGGAAGAGGAATTAACCAAAGGCTCAGCATACCGTGCCGGAACCAGATTAGGGCCTGAAGCAATCCTGCGGTGTTGCAGCCAGCTCACAAGAAAGCGAGTTGAAGAAAGGAGCTCAGGGGCACTGTAATTCACAAACCTGCAGAGTTATAAATGACAGCTATCGTCCAAAAATATACTGAAGTAAGGCTGCCAAGAGGACTTGAAAGCGGGGCAGAATTGCAGGAAACCGATTTCAGGAGGTAGACTGGAATTGCATTTAAAGAACAGTAAAGGAGGCAGAACGTCGACAATGATGCACTTGGCCAAAAAGGGCGTATGCGTTTTTCCCTGAATATATTCAGGAAAAATCACATACGCCCTTTTTGGCCAACCAAGCAAGCTTGCAAAGGAAATCTGCACTACAATGAAGTCTCACTTCCCCCCGGTCAAAAGGGCCATGTGAAAAAAGTGTAAAATCCAGAAAGGCAGGACAGGCCATGGAGAACTGGGAGCCTTGTTATGCTGATGGGCGGGATGTAAATAGCCAACAGCCACTCGGGAGAAGTGTATGGTGTTTCCTGAAACATCTAAAAAACAAAGCAACAGAGCCTAGAGCACTTCCACTTATGGTCCTATAGCTTAGGGGAGTTAAAATCAAAAAGACACAGCCACGCAAAAGTTTGGGATGGCTCTGTTTACAAGAACCTCATTTACGGTACAAGTTCAATATCGCAGAATGTGAAAAATGGATAAAGAAGTTGTGGTACTTACGTACAATGCAATATCACTCAGCAATGAAATCTATCTCATCAGGCCCGTAGCAGCATAATTAGTGGATTCAGGTATGATGATTCTAACTGAAATAAGTCACACAGAAAAAGAAATATCATAGGATATCACTAATACACGGAATGTAAACTTGGCTACACAAGACCTGAATTACAAAACAGAACAGGGTCTCAAATTAAGAAAACCAACTTATGCTTGCTTAAGGGGAAAGGTGAGTTGGGGTGCTGCATAAAACCAGAGACTGAAATGAGCACAGATAAAGTTCCTTAAGCCAAATATGTAATAGACAAGGGCTACTCCATGCTCAACGAAATGGACTCAAAACCCCATATTAAACGGCTAAGAATGTACCTGACTAGTAAGTATCTTAAAACCTATGGATTGCTATGTCTCCGAAAGAGAATCAAGCGTGTGTACAGGGGCATAAACGCAGCAGTGATAGGATTGGAGAGGTTCCGTGAGCAAATGAAGACCCTTTGAAGTCGTATTGCATGGTACCCATTGCACGGGTCTCAACTCTCCAGGTTTAAGGGATTCTTCCTTCAGCTCAAACATGCATGTGGAACCCAGAGTATGATCAACCATGTGATCGGGAGACGTGTTCAAATATGTCTCAGTTCTCGTCCCCTGGTACTCGGGTGCAACATTCCAGACGCTTTACTAACACTCTCCCGACCTGGAGAGTCAGTGCCTTTAACCTCCTGTTTGGCCCAGTTTGCAATTTCTGCAGAAGATGAACAGGAATAGGGAGGACCAATGAGAGACTAGCTGGAGGTGTCTAGATGGGTAAATTTAACTCTCATTTCCCACCAGGAAGAGGAATTAACCAAAGGCTCAGCGTGCCATGCTGGAACCAGATTAGGGCCTGAAGCAATCCTGCGGTGTTGCGGCCAGCTCACAAGAAAGCGAGTTGAGGAAAGGAGCTCAGGGGCACTGTAATTCACAAACCTGCAGAGTTATAAATGACAGCTATCGTCCAAAAATATACTGAAGTAAGGCTGCCAAGAGGACTTGAAAGTGGGGCAGAATTGCAGGAAACCGATTTCAGGAGGTAGACTGGAATTGCATTTAAAGCATAGGAAAAGAGGCAGAACATCCACAATGATGCACTTGGCCAAAAAGGGCGTATGCGTTTTTTCCTGAATATATTCAGGAAAAAACGCATACGCCCTTTTTGGCCAACCAAGCAAGCTTGCAAAGGAAATCTGCACTACAATGAAGTCTCACTTCCCCCCGGTCAAAAGGGCCATCTGAAAAAAGTGTAAAATCCAGAAAGGCAGGACAGGCCATGGAGAACTGGGAGCCTTGTTATGCTGATGGGCGGGATGTAAATTGCCAACAGCCACTTGGGAGAAGTGTATGGTGTTTCCTGAAACATCTAAAAAACAAAGCAACAGAGCGTAGGGCACTTCCACTTATGGTCCTATAGCTTAGGGAAATTAAAATCAAAAAGACACAGCCACCCCAAAGTTTGGGACGGCTCTGTTTACAAGAACCTCATTTACGGTACAAGTTCAATATCGCAGAAAGTGAAAAATGGATAAAGAAGTTGTGGTACTTACGTACAATGCAATATAACTCAGAAATGATATCTATGTCATCAGGCCCATAGCAGCATAATGAGTGGATTCAGGTATGATGATTCTAACTGAAATAAGTCACACAGAAAAAGAAACATCATAAGATATCACTAATACACGGAATGTAAACTTGGCTACACAGGAACTGGATTACAAAACAGAACAGGGTCTCAAATGTAGAAAACCAACTTATGCTTGCTTAAGGGAAAGGTGAGTTGGGGTGCTGCATAAAACCAGAGATTGAAATGAGCACAGATAAAGTTCCTTAAGCCAAATATATAATAGACAAGAGCTACTCCTTGCTCAACGAAATGGACTCAACACCCCATATTAAACGCCTAAGAATGTAGCTGACTAGTAAGTATCTTAAAACCTATGGATTGCTATGTCTCCAAAAGAGAATCAAGCGTGTGTACAGGGGCATAAACGCGGCAGTGATAGGATTGGAGAGGTTCGGTGAGCAAATGAAGACCCTTTGAAGTCATATTGCATGGTACCCATTCCACGGGTCTCAACTCTCCAGGTTTAAGGGATTCTTCCTTCAGCTAAAGCATGCATGTGGAACCCAGAGTATGATCAACCGTGTGATCGGGAGATGTGTTCAAATATGTCTCAGTTCTCGTCCCCTGGTAGTCGGGTGCAACAATCCAGACGCTTTACTAACACTCTCCCGACTTGGAGAGTCAGTGCCTTTAACCTCCTGTTTGGCCCATTTTGCAATTTCTGCGGAAGATGAACAGGAATAGGGAGAACCAATGAGAGACAAGCTGGAGATGTCTGGACGGGCAAATTTAACTCTCATTTCCCACCAGGAAGAGGAATTAACCAAAGGCTCAGTGGGCCGTGCCAGAACAAGATTAGGGCCTGAAGCAATCTTGCAGTGTTGCGGCCAGCTCACAAGAAAGCGAGTTGAAGAAAGGAGCTCAGGGGCACTGTAATTCACAAACCTGCAGAGTTATAAATGACAGCTATCGTCCAAAAATATACTGAAGTAAGGCTGCCAAGAGGACTTGAAAGCGGGGCAGAATTGCAGGAAACCGATTTCAGGAGGTAGACTGGAATTGCATTTAAAGAACAGTAAAGGAGGCAGAACGTCGACAATGATGCACTTGGCCAAAAAGGGCGTATGCGTTTTTCCCTGAATATATTCAGGAAAAATCGCATACGCCCTTTTTGGCCAACCAAGCAAGCTTGCAAAGGAAATCTGCACTACAATGAAGTCTCACTTCCCCCCGGTCAAAAGGGCCATCTGAAAAAAGTGTAAAATCCAGAAAGGCAGGACAGGCCATGGAGAACTGGGAGCCTTGTTATGCTGATGGGCGGGATGTAAATTGCCAACAGCCACTCCGGAGAAGTGTATGGTGTTTCCTGAAGCATCTAAAAAACAAAGCAACAGAGCGTAGGGCACTTCCACTTAGGGTCCTATAGCTTAGGGAAATTAAAATCAAAAAGACACAGCCACCCCAAAGTTTGGGACGGCTCTGTTTACAAGAACCTCGTTTACGGTACAAGTTCAATATCGCAGAAAGTGAAAAATGGATAAAGAAGTTGTGGTACTTACGTACAATGCAATATCACTCAGAAATGAAATCTATGTCATCAGGCCCATAGCAGCATAATGAGTGGATTCAGGTATGATGATTCTAACTGAAATAAGTCACACAGAAAAAGAAACATCATAAGATATCACTAATACACGGAATGTAAACTTGGCTACACAGGAACTGGATTACAAAAGAGAACAGGGTCTCAAATGTAGAAAACCAACATATGCTTGCTTAAGGGAAAGGTGAGTTGGGGTGCTGCATAAAACCAGAGATTGAAATGAGCACAGATAAAGTTCCTTAAGCCAAATATATAATAGACAAGAGCTACTCCTTGCTCAACGAAATGGACTCAACACCCCATATTAAACGCCTAAGAATGTAGCTGACTAGTAAGTATCTTAAAACCTATGGATTGCTATGTCTCCAAAAGAGAATCAAGCATGTGTACAGGAGCATAAACGCGGCAGTGATAGGATTGGAGAGGTTCGGTGAGCAAATGAAGACCCTTTGAAGTCATATTGCATGGTACCCATTCCACGGGTCTCAACTCTCCAGGTTTAAGGGATTCTTCCTTCAGCTAAAGCATGCATGTGGAACCCAGAGTATGATCAACCATGTGATCGGGAGACGTGTTCAAATATGTCTCAGTTCTCATCCCCTGGTACTCGGGTGGAACATTCCAGACGCTTTACTAACACTCTCCTGACTTGGAGAGTCAGTGCCTTTAACCTCCTGTTTGGCCCATTTTGCAATTTCTGCGGAAGATGAACAGGAATATGGAGAACCAATGAGAGACTAGATGGAGGTGTCTGGACGGGCAAATTTAACTCTCATTTCCCAACAGGAAGAGGAATTAACCAAAGGCTCAGCGTGCCATGCTGGAACCAGATTAGGGCCTGAAGCAATCCTGCGGTGTTGCGGCCAGCTCACAAGAAAGCGAGTTGAAGAAAGGAGCTCAGGGGCACTGTAATTCACAAAACTGCAGAGTTATAAATGACAGCTATCGTCCAAAAATATACTGAAGTAAGGCTGCCAAGAGGACTTGAAAGTGGGGCAGAATTGCAGGAAACCGATTTCAGGAGGTAGACTGGAATTGCATTTAAAGCATAGGAAAAGAGGCAGAACATCCACAATGATGCACTTGGCCAAAAAGGGCGTATGCGTTTTTTCCTGAATATATTCAGGAAAAAACGCATACGCCCTTTTTGGCCAACCAAGCAAGCTTGCAAAGGAAATCTGCACTACAATGAAGTCTCACTTCCCCCAGGTCAAAAGGGCCATCTGAAAAAAGTGTAAAATCCAGAAAGGCAGGACAGGCCATGGAGAACTGGGAGCCTTGTTAAGCTGATGGGCGGGATGTAAATTGCCAACAGCCACTCGGGAGAAGTGTATGGTGTTTCCTGAAACATCTAAAAAACAAAGCAACAGAGCGTAGGGCACTTCCACTTATGGTCCTATGGCTTAGGGAAATTAAAATCAAAAAGACACAGCCACCCCAAAGTTTGGGACGGCTCTGTTTACAAGAACCTCATTTACGGTACAAGTTCAATATCGCAGAAAGTGAAAAATGGATAAAGAAGTTGTGGTACTTACGTACAATGCAATATAACTCAGAAATGAAATCTATGTCATCAGGCCCATAGCAGCATAATGAGTGGATTCAGGTATGATGATTCTAACTGAAATAAGTCACACAGAAAAAGAAACATCATAAGATATCACTAATACACGGAATGTAAACTTGGCTACACAGGAACTGGATTACAAAACAGAACAGGGTCTCAAATGTAGAAAACCAACTTATGCTTGCTTAAGGGAAAGGTGAGTTGGGGTGCTGCATAAAACCAGAGATTGAAATGAGCACAGATAAAGTTCCTTAAGCCAAATATATAATAGACAAGAGCTACTCCTTGCTCAACGAAATGGACTCAACACCCCATATTAAACGCCTAAGAATGTAGCTGACTAGTAAGTATCTTAAAACCTATGGATTGCTATGTCTCCAAAAGAGAATCAAGCGTGTGTACAGGGGCATAAACGCGGCAGTGATAGGATTGGAGAGGTTCGGTGAGCAAATGAAGACCCTTTGAAGTCATATTGCATGGTACCCATTCCACGGGTCTCAACTCTCCAGGTTTAACGGATTCTTCCTTCAGCTAAAGCATGCATGTGGAACCCAGAGTATGATCAACCGTGTGATCGGGAGACGTGTTCAAATATGTCTCAGTTCTCGTCCCCTGGTAGTCGGGTGCAACAATCCAGACGCTTTACTAACACTCTCCCGACTTGGAGAGTCAGTGCCTTTAACCTCCTGTTTGGCCCATTTTGCAATTTCTGCGGAAGATGAACAGGAATAGGGAGAACCAATGAGAGACTAGCTGGAGATGTCTGGACGGGCAAATTTAACTCTCATTTCCCACCAGGAAGAGGAATTAACCAAAGGCTCAGTGGGCCGTGCCAGAACAAGATTAGGGCCTGAAGCAATCTTGCGGTGTTGCGGCCAGCTCACAAGAAAGCGAGTTGAAGAAAGGAGCTCAGGGGCACTGTAATTCACAAACCTGCAGAGTTATAAATGACAGCTATCGTCCAAAAATATACTGAAGTAAGGCTGCCAAGAGGACTTGAAAGCGGGGCAGAATTGTAGGAAACCGATTTCAGGAGGTAGACTGGAATTGCATTTAAAGCATAGGAAAAGAGGCAGAACGTCCACAATGATGCACTTGGCCAAAAACGGCGTATGCGTTTTTTCCTGAATATATTCAGGAAAAAACGCATACGCACTTTTTGGCCAACCAAGCAAGCTTGCAAAGGAAATCTGCACTACAATGAAGTCTCACTTCCCCCCGGTCAAAAGGGCCATCTGAAAAAAGTGTAAAATCCAGAAAGGCAGGACAGGCCATGGAGAACTGGGAGCCTTGTTATGCTGATGGGCGGGATGTATATTGCCAACAGCCACTGGGGAGAAGGGTATGGTGTTTCCTGAAACATCTAAAAAACAAAGCAACAGAGCCTAGGGCACTTCTGCTTATGGTCCTATAGCTTAGGGAAATTAAAATCAAAAAGACACAGCCACCCCAAAGTTTGGGATGGCTCTGTTTACAAGAAACTCGTTTACGGTACAAGTTCAATATTGCAGAAAGTGAAAAATGGATAAAGAAGTTGTGGTACTTACGTACAATGCAATATCACTCAGCAATGAAATCTATGTCATCAGGCCGGTAGCAGCATAATGAGTGGATTCAGGTATGATGATTCTAACTGACATAAGTCACACAGAAAAAGAAACATCATAAGATATCACTAATACACGGAATGTAAACTTGGGTACACTGGAACTGAATTACAAAACAGAACAGGGTCTCAAATTTAGAAAACCAACTTGTGCTTGCTTAAGGGGAAAGGTGAGTTGGGGTGCTGCATAAAACCAGAGATTGAAATGAGCACAGATAAAGTTCCTTAAGCCAAATATGTAATACACAAGAGCTACTCCTTGCTCAACGAAATGGACTCAACACCCCATATTAAACGCCTAATAATGTACCTGAGTAGTAAGTATCTTAAAACCTATGGATTGCTATGTCTCTGAAAGAGAATCAAGCATGTGTACAGGGGCATAAACGCAGCAGTGATAGAATTGGAGAGGTTCGGTGAGCAAATGAAGACCCTTTGAAGTCACATTGCATGGTACCCATTCCACGGGTCTCAACTCTTCAGGTTTAAGGGATTCTTCCTTCAGCTAAAACATGCATGTGGAACCCAGAGTATGATCAACCATGTGATCGGGAGACGTGTTCAAATATGTCTCAGTTTTGGTCCCCTGGTACTCGGGTGCAACATTCCACACGCTTTACTAACACTCTGCCGACTTGGAGAGTCAGTGCCTTTAACCTCCTGTTTGGCCCAGTTTGCAATTTCTCTGGAAGATAAACAGGAATAGGGAGAACGAATGAGAGACTAGCTGGAGGTGTCTGGATGGGCAAATTTAACTCTCATTTCCCACCAGGAAGAGGAATTAACCAAAGGCTCAGCGTGCGGTGCCGGAACCAGATTAGGGCCTGAAGCAATCCTGCGGTGTTGCGGCCAGCTCACAAGAACGCGAGTTGAAGAAAGGAGCTCAGGGGCACTGTAATTCACAAACCTGCAGAGTTATAAATGACAGCTATCATCCAAAAATATACTGAAGTAAGGCTGCCAAGAGGACTTGAAAGCGGGGCAGAATTGCAGGAAACCGATTTCAGGAGGTAGACTGGAATTGCGTTTACAGCATAGGAAAAGAGGCAGAACGTGCACAATGATACACTTGGCCAAAAAGGGCGTATGCGTTTGTTCCTGAATATATTCAGGAAAAAACGCATACACCCTTTTTGGCCAACCAAGCAAGCTTGCAAAGGAAATCTGCACTACAATGAAGTCTCACTTTCCCCCGGTCAAGAGGGACATCTGAAAAAAGTGTAAAATCCAGAAAGGCAGGACAGTCCATGGGGAACTGGGAGCCTTGTTATGCTGATGGGCGGGATGTAAATTGCCAACAGCCACTCTGGAGAAGTGTATGGTGTTTCCTGAAACATCTAAAAAACTGAGCAACAGACCCTAGGG
The DNA here is from genome assembly GCF_937001465.1 of Orcinus orca. Taxonomy (NCBI): domain Eukaryota; kingdom Metazoa; phylum Chordata; class Mammalia; order Artiodactyla; family Delphinidae; genus Orcinus; species Orcinus orca. Next base: position 237,386 of record NW_026044100.1, read on the forward strand.
CACTTCCACTTATGGTCCTATAGCTTAGGGAAATTAAAATCAAACAGAAACAGCCACCCCAAAGTTTGGGACGGCTCGGTTTACAAGAACTGCGTTTATGGTACAAGTTCAATATCGCAGAAAGCGGACAATGGATAAAGAAGTTGTCGTACTTACGTACAATGAAATATCACTCAGCAATGAAATCTATGTCATGAGGCCCGTAGCAGCATAATGAGTGAATTCAGGTATGATGATTCTAACTGAAATAAGTCACACAGAAAAAGAAACATCATAAGATATCACTAATACACGGAATGTAAACTTGGCTACACAGGAACTGGATTACAAAACAGAACAGGGTCTCAAATTTAGAAAACCAACTTGTGCTTGCTTAAGGGGAAAGGTGAGTTGTGGTGCTGCATAAAACCAGAGATTGAAATGAGCACAGATAAAGTTCCTTAAGCCAAATATGTAATAGACAAGAGCTACTCCTTGCTCAACGAAATGGACTCAACACCCCATATTAAACGCCTAATAATGTACCTGACTAGTAAGTATCTTAAAACCTATGGATTGCTATGTCTCTGAAAGAGAATCAAGCGTGTGTACAGGGGCATAAACGCCGCAGTGATAGGATTGGAGAGGTTCGGTGAGCAAATGAAGACCCTTTGAAGTCATATTGCATGGTAACCATTCCACGGGTCTCAACTCTCCAGGTTTAAGGGATTCTTCCTTCAGCTAAAGCATGCATGTGGAACCCAGAGTATGATGAACCGTGTGATCGGGATACGTGTTCCAATATGTCTAAGTTCTCGTCCCCTGGTACTCGGGTGCAACATTCCAGACGCTTTACTAACACTCTCCCGACTTGGAGAGTCAGTGCCTTTAACCTCCTGTTTGGCCCAGTTTGCAATTTCTGCGGAAGATGAACAGGAATAGGGAGAACCAATGAGAGACTAGCTGGAGGTGTCTGGATGGGCAAATTTAACTCTCATTTCCCACCAGGAAGAGGAATTAACCAAAGGCTCAGCGTGCCGTGCCGGAACCAGATTAGGGCCTGAAGCAATCCTGCGGTGTTGCAGCCAGCTCACAAGAAAGCGAGTTGAAGAAAGGAGCTCAGGGGCACTGTAATTCACAAACCTGCAGAGTTATAAATGACAGCTATCGTCCAAAAATATACTGAAGTAAGGCTGCCAAGAGGACTTGAAAGCAGGGCAGAATTGCAGGAAACCGATTTCAGGAGGTAGACTGGAATTGCATTTAAAGCATAGGAAAAGAGGCAGAACGTCCACAATGATGCACTTGGCCAAAAAGGGCGTATGCGTTTTTTCCTGAATATATTCAGGAAAAAACGCATACGCCCTTTTTGGCCAACCAAGCAAGCTTGCAAAGGAAATCTGCACTACAATGAAGTCTCACTTCCCCCCGGTCAAAAGGGCCATCTGAAAAAAGTGTAAAATCTAGAAAGGCAGGACAGGCCATGGAGAACTGGGAGCCTTGTTATGCTGATGGGCGGGATGTATATTGTCAATAGCCACTGGGGAGAAGTGTATGGTGTTTCCTGAAACATCTAAAAAACAAAGGAACAGAGCCTAGGGCACTTCCACTTATGGTCCTATAGCTTAGGGAAATTAAAATCAAAAAGACACAGCCACCCCAAAGTTTGGGATGGCTCTGTTTACAGGAAACTCGTTTACGGGACAAGTTCAATATTGCAGAAAGTGAAAAATGGATAAAGAAGTTGTGGTACTTACGTACAATGCAATATCACTCAGAAATGAAATCTATGTCATCAGGCCCATAGCAGCCTAATGAGTGGATTCAGCTATGATGATTCTAACTGAAATAAGTCACACAGAAAAAGAAACACCATAAGATATCACTAATACACGGAATGTAAACTTGGGTACACAGGAACTGAATTACAAAACAGAACAGGGTCTCAAATTTAGAAAACCAACTTGTGCTTGCTTAAGGGGAAAGGTGAGTTGGGGTGCTGCATAAAACCAGAGATTGAAATGAGCACAGATAAAGTTCCTTAAGCCAAATATGTAATAGACAAGAGCTACTCCTTGCTCAACGAAATGGACTCAACACCCCATATTAAACGCCTAAGAATGTACCTGACTAGTAAGTATCTTTAAACCTATGGATTTCTATGTCTCCGAAAGAGAATCAAGCGTGTGTACAGGGGCATAAATGCAGCAGTGATAGGAATGGAGAGGTTCGGTGAGCAAATGAAGACCCTTTGAAGTCATATTGCATGGTACCCATTCCACGGGTCTCAACTCTCCAGGTTTAAGGGATTCTTCCTTCAGGTGAAACATGCATGTGGAACGCAGAGTATGATCAACCGTGTGATCGAGAGACGTGTCCCAATATGTCTCAGTTTTCGTCCCCTGGTACTCGGGTGCAACATTCCACACGCTTTACTAACACTCACCCGACTTGGAGAGTCAGTGCCTTTAACCTCCTGTTTGGCCCAGTTTGCAATTTCTGCGGAAGATGAACAGGAATAGGGAGAACCAATGAGAGACTAGCTGGAGGTGTCTGGACGGGCAAATTTAACTCTCATTTCCCACCAGGAAGAGGAATTAACCAAAGGCACAGCATGCCGTGCCAGAACCAGATTATGGCCTGAAGCAATCCTGCGGTGTTGCGGGCAGCTCACAAGAAAGCGAGTTGAATAAAGGAGCTCAGGGGCACTGTAATTCACAAACCTGCAGAGTTATAAATGACAGCTATCGTCCAAAAATATACTGAAGTAAGGCTGCCAAGAGGACATGAAAGCGGGGCAGAATTGCAGGAAACCAATTTCAGGAGGTAGACTGGAATTGCATTTAAAGCACAGGAAAAGAGGCAGAACGTCGACAATGATGCACTTGGCCAAAAAGGGCGTATGCGTTTTTTCCTGAATATATTCAGGAAAAAACGCATACGCTCTTTTTGGCCAACCAAGCAAGCTTGCAAAGGAAATCTGCACTACAATGAAGTCTCACTTCCCCCCGGTCAAAAGGGCCATCTGAAAAAAGTGTAAAATCCAGAAAGGCAGGACAGGCCATGGAGAACTACGAGCCTTGTTATGCTGATGGGTGGGATGTAAATTGCCAACAGCCACTGGGGAGAAGTGTATGGTGTTTCCTGAAACATCTAAAAAACAAAGCAACAGAGTGTAGGACACTTCCACTTATGGTCCTATAGCTTAGGGAAATTAAAATCAAAAAGACACAGCCACCCCAAAGTTTGGGACGGCTCTGTTTACAAGAACCTCATTTACGGTACAAGTTCAATATTACACGAAGTGAAAAATGGATAAAGATGTTGTGGTACTTACGTACAATGCAATATCACTCAGAAAAGAAATCTATGTCATCAGGCCCGTAGCAGCATAATGAGTGGATTCAGGTATGATGATTCTAACTGAAATATGTCACACAGAAAAAGAAACATCATAAGATATCACTAATACACGGAATGTAAACTTGGCTACGGAGGAACTGAATTACAAAACAGAACAGGGTCTCAACTTCAGAAAACCAACTTATGCTTGCTTAAGGGGAAAGGTGAGTTGGGGTGCTGCATAAAACCAGAGATTGAAATGAGCACAGATAAAGTTCCTTAAGCCAAATATGTAATAGACAAGAGCTACTCCTTGCTCAACGAAATGGACTCAACACCCCATATTAAACGCCTTAGAATGTACCTGACTAGTAAGTATCTTAAAACCTATGGATTGCTATGTCTCTGAAAGAGAATCAAGCATGTGTACAGGGGCATAAACGCAGCAGTGATAGAATTGGAGAGGTTCGGTGAGCAAATGAAGACCCTTTGAAGTCACATTGCATGGTACCCATTCCACGGGTCTCAACTCTCAAGGTTTAAGGGATTCTTCCTTCAGCAAAAACATGCATGTGGAACCCAGAGTATGATCAACCATGTGATCGGGAGACGTGTTCCAATATGTCTCACTTTTTGACCCCTGGTACTCGGGTGCAACATTCCAGACGCTTTACTAACACTCTCACGAATTGGAGAGTCAGTGCCTTTAACCTCCTGTTTGGCCCAGTTTGCAATTTTTGCAGAAGATGAACAGGAATAGGCAGAACCAATGAGAGACTAGCTGGAGGTGTCTGGACGGGCAAATTTAACTCTCATTTCCAACCAGGAAGAGGAATTAACCAAAGGCTCAGCATGCCGTTCCGGAACCAGATTAGGGCCTGAAGCAATCCAGCGGTGTTGTGGCCAGCTCACAAGAAAGCGAGTTGAAGAAAGGAGCTCAGGGGCACTGTAATTCACAAACCTGCAGAGTTATAAATGACATCTCTGGTCCAAAAATATACTGAAGTAAGCCTGCCAAGAGGACTTGAAAGCGGGGCAGAATTGCAGGAAACCGATTTCAGGAGGTAGACAGGAATTGCATTTAAAGCATAGGAAAAGAGGCAGAACGTGGACAATGATGCACTTGGCCAAAAAGGGCGTATGCGTTTTTTCCTGAATATATTCAGGAAAAAACGCATACGCCCTTTTTGACCAACCAAGCAAGCTTGCAAAGGAAATCTGCACTACAATGAGTCTCACTTCCCCCCGGTCAAAAGGGCCATCTGAAAAAAGTGTAAAATCCAGAAAGGAAGAACAGGCCATGGAGAACTTGGAGCCTTGTTATGCTGATGGGTGGGATGTATACTGGCAACAGCCACTGGGGAGAAGTGTATGGTGTTTCCTGAAACATCTAAAAAACAAAGCAACATAGCCTAGGGCACTTCCACTTATTGTCCTATAGCTTAGGGAAATTAAAATCAAAAAGACACAGCCACCCCAAAGTTTGGGACGGCTCTGTTTACAAGAACCTCGTTTACAGTACAAGTTCAATATCGCAGAAAGTGCAAAATTGATAAAGAAGTTGTGGTACTTACGTACAATGTAATATCACTCAGCAATGAAATCTATGTCATCAGGTCAGTAGCAGCATAATGAGTGGATTCAGGTATGATGATTCTAACTGAAATAAGTCACACAGGAAAAGAAACATCATAAGATATCACTAATACACGGAATGTAAACTTGGCTACAGAGGAACTGGATTACAAAACAGAACAGTTTCTCAAATGTAGAAAACCAACTTATTCTTGCTTAAGGGCAAAGGTGAGTTGGGGTGCTGCATAAAACCAGAGATTGAAATGAGCACAGATAAAGTTCCTTAAGCCAAATATGTAATACACAAGAGCTACTCCTTGCTCAACGAAATGGACTAAACACCACATATTAAACGCCTAAGAATGTACCTGACTAGTAAGTATCTTAAAACCTATGGATTGCTATGTCTCTGAAAGAGAATCAAGCGTGTGTACAGGGGCATAAACGCAGCAGTGATAGGATTGGAGAGGTCGGTGAGCAAATGAAGACCCTTTGAAGTCACATTGCATGGTACCCATTCCACGGGTCTCAACTCTCAAGGTTTAAGGGATTCTTCCTTCAGCTAAAACATGCATGTGGTACCCAGAGTATGATCAACCGTGTGATCGGGAGACGTGTTCAAATATGTCTCCGTTCTTGTCCCCTGGTACTCGGGTGCAACATTCCAGACGCTTTACTAACACTCTCCCGACATGGAGAGTCAGTGCCTTTAACCTCCTGTTTGGCCCAGTTTGCAATTTCTGCGGAAGATGAACAGGAATAGGGAGAACCAATGAGAGACTACCTGGAGGTGTCTGGACGGGCAAATTTAACTCTCATTTCACACCAGGAAGAGGAATTAACCAAAGGCTCATCGTGCCGTGCCAGAACCAGATTAGGGCCTGAAGCAATCCTGCGGTGTTGCAGCCAGCTCACAAGAAAGCGAGTTGAAGAAAGGAGCTCAGGGGCACTGTAATTCACAAACCTGCAGAGTTATAAATGACAGCTATCGTCCAAAAATATACTGAAGTAAGGCTGCCAAGAGGACTTGAAAGCGGGGCAGAATTGCAGGAAACCGATTTCAGGAGGTAGACTGGAATTGCATTTGAAGCATAGGAAATGAGGCAGAACGTCCACAATGATACACTTGGCCAAAAAGGGCGTATGCGTTTTTTCCTGAATATATTCAGGAAAAAACGCATACGCCCTTTTTGGCCAACCAAGCAAGCTTGCAAAGGAAATCTGCACTACAATGAAGTCTCACTTCCTCCCGGTCAAAAGGGCCATCTGAATAAAGTGTAAAATCCAGAAAGGCAGGACAGACCATGGAGAACTGGGAGCCTTGTTATGCTGATGGGCGGGATGTAAATTGCCAACAGCCACTCGGGAGAAGTGTATGGTGTTTCCTGAAACATCTAAAAAACAAAGCAACAGAGCCTAGGGCACTTCCACTTATGGTCCTATAGCTTAGGGAAATTAAAATCAAAAAGACACAGCCACCCCAATGTTTGGGACGGCTCTGTTTGCAAGAACCTCGTTTACAGTACAAGTTCAATATCGCAGAGAGCGAAAAATGGATAAAGAAGTTGTGGTACTTACGTACAATGCAATATCACTCAGCAATGACATCTATGTCATCAGGCCCGTAGCAGCATAATGAGTGGATTCAGGTATGATGATTCTAACTGAAATAAGTCACACAGAAAAAGAAACATCATAAGATATCACTAATACACGGAATGTAAACTTGGCTACCCAGGACCTAGATTACAAAACAGAACAGGGTCTCAAATTTAGAAAACCAACTTATGCTTGCTTAAGGGGAAAGGTGAGCTTGGGTGCTGCATAAAACCAGAGATAGAAATGAGCACAGATAAAGTTCCTTAAGCCAAATATGTAATAGACAAGAGCTACTCCTTGCTCAACGAAATGGACTCAACACCCCATATTAAACGCCTAAGAATGTACCTGACTAGTAAGTATCTTAAAACCTATGGATTGCTATGTCTCTGAAAGAGAATCAAGCGTGTGTACAGGGGCATAAACGCAGCAGTGATAGGATTGGAGAGGTTCGGTGAGCAAATGAAGACCCTTTGAAGTCATATTGCATGGTACCCATTCCACGGGTCTCAACTCTCAAGGTTTAAGGGATTCTTCCTTCAGCTAAAACATGCATGTGGAACCCAGAGTATGATCAACTGTGTGATCGGGAAACTTTTTCAAATATGTCTTAGTTCTCGTCCCCTGGTACTCGGGTGCAACATTCCAGACGCTTTACTAACACTTTCCCGACTTGGAGAGTCAGTGCCTTTAACCTCCTGTTTGGCCCAGTTTGCAATTTCTGCGGAAGATGAACAGGAATAGGGAGAACCAATGAGAGACTAGATGGAGGTGTCTGGACGGGCAAATTTAACTCTCATTTCCCACCAGGAAGAGGAATTAACCAAAGGCTCAACACGCCGTGCCAGAACCAGATTAGGGCCTGAAGCAATCCTGCGGTGTTGCGGCCAGCTCACAAGAAAGCGAGTTGAAGAAAGGAGCTCAGGGGCACTGTAATTCAGAAACTGCAGAGTTATAAATGACAGCTATCGTCCAAAAATATACTGAAGTAAGGCTGCCAAGAGGACTTGAAAGCGGGGCAGAATTGCAGGAAACCGATTTCAGGAGGTAGACTGGAATTGCATTTAAAGCATAGGAAAAGAGGCAGAACGTCCACAATGATGCACTTGGCCACAAAGGGCGTATGCGTTTTTTCCTGAATATATTCAGGAAAAAACGCATACGCCCTTTTTGGCCAACCAAGCAAGCTTGCAAAGGAAATCTGCACTACAATGAAGTCTCACTTCCCCCCAGTCAAAAGGGCCATCTGAAAAAAGTGTAAAATCCAGAAAGGCAGGACAGGCCATGGAGAACTGGGAGCCTTGTTATGCTGATGGGCGGGATGTAAATTGCCAATAGCCACTCGGGAGAAGTGTATGGTGTTTCCTGAAACATCTAAAAAACAAAGCAACAGAGCCTAGGGCACTTCCACTTATGGTCGTATAGCTTAGGGAAATTAAAATAAAAAAGACACAGCCACCCCAAAATTTGGGACGGCTCTTTTACAGGAACCTCTTCTTCAGCACCAGTTAAATATGCCAGAGAGCAAATAATGGATAAAGAAGTTGCGGTACTTACGTACAACAGAATACCTCTCAGCAATGAAAACTATGTCACCAGGCCCGTACCAGCATAATGAGTGGATTGAGGCACGGTGATTCTAAGTGAAAAAAGTCACACAGAAAAAGAAACATCATAAGGTATCACTAATACATGGAATGTGAACTTGGTTACACATGAACTGAATTACAAAACAGAACAGGGTCTCATGTTTAGAAAACCAACTTATGCTTGCTTAAGGGGGAAGGTGAGTTGTGGTGCTGCATAAAAGCAGAGTTTGAAATTAGCACAGATACCGTTCCATAAGCTAAATATGTAATAGACAAGACCTACCCCTTGCTCAACAAAATGGACTCAACAATGAGGTATCACCTCACACCTGGTAGAATGGGCATCATCAGAAAATCTACAAACAAAAAATGCTGGAAATGTGTGGAGAAAAGGAACCCTCTTCCACTATTGTTGGGAATATAAATTGATACAGTCACTATGGAGAACAATATGGAGTTTCTTAAGAAACTAACAGTAGAATTACCATATGATACAGCAATCCCAGTTCTGGACATATACCCAGACAAAACCAAAAATCAAAAAGAGACATTCACCGCAATGTTCATTTTATCACTCTTTACAATATCGAGGTAATGGAAACAACCTAAATGCCCACAGACAGACGAATGCATAAAGCTGTGGTACATATATAAAATGGAATATTACTAAGCCATGAAAAGGAATGAAATTAGGTCATTTGTAGAGACGTCGATGGATCTAGAGACTGTCATACAGAGTGAAGTAAGTCAGAAAGAGAAAAACAAATCTTGTATATTCATGCATATATGTGGAACCTAGAAAAACTGTACAGATTAACCATTTTGCAAGGCATAAATAGAGCAACAGATGTAGACAACAAACGTATGGACAACAAGGGGGGAAAGCTGTTGGGGTGGTGGTGGTGGGAGGAGTTGAGAGTCTGGGATTGGCATGTATACATTTATATGTATAAAATAGATAACCAATAAGAACCTGCTGTATAAAAATATAAAATAAAATTCAAAATTAAAAAGAAATAAAATTTAAAAAATAAAACAGAAAAAACAATTATTCCCTTCACATACATGTATTTATATGAATAAATTATTTCCATGCTTATATCTGTAAATACAAAAAAGAGGAATAAAATCTACCTTGAACCAAAAACGAAAAAGAGAAAAAAAACACAGAACCCACCAGTTCCACAGAGGAAAACCGTATCAGGGCACTTGCTCCAGTTGTAAACAATTCTGAAGTTGGTCAGTGGTGGGGAATCGTCTCCCATTCAGCCAGCAGCCCCCATGCAACAAGCGTCCTCATTGCAAAGCTGGGGCACCGTGCCGAGGCATCTGTGAGTTAACGTGAGCTGAGCCCCAGGCCAGTTGCTGCTGAACTATTCCCACCCGCCCCGGTAAAACACCTGAATATATACAAGGACTTGAAAGCCTAGAGGAAGGGCCATAGAGCCACATGAGTGACAGCATACCGGCTGACTTGGTGCCTGCAGGCCAGCCAGGATGGTCCTGGCCCTGGGTGCTCTTCTGGAAGATTTCCATTTCCCTGCCTGCGATACCCGTCCTGTCCCTGCCCCCACTGCTTTTTTCCTTCCTCACCTCTGCCCAGGGAGAAATTCCAGCAGCAGGTATAGGTGACACATCCTCTTCTTTAGCAGGTGGCAGCCTGGCAACTGCTGCAGAAAGTCCAGCAGAGCCCCACTCACACTGGGCCACCCACAAAGCCGTGGCCTCTCACTCCCTCCCACCAGCCCAGCCCCGAGACTGCTGACAGGGCAGAGAAAATGGCGTCAGGCACGGCTGCAGGGGCTCTTGCTGCCTGGAGTGGTATTTATATTGATCTCAACCCAGGCACACCTGGGGAGGGCTGGCCGGCACAGTAAGGCTGCCCAGGTCAGCCAATCATCACCCCTCAGGGGCTCACAGTTGCAGGAAATGGAACTTGCTGAACCGGCCAGGTCCAAGGAACAGGTGTGGGCTCCTGAGAGTCAGGATAGACAAGGGGCTGCAGCTTTGGCTTGTTTTCTAATCATTTTATCTGGCCTATGAGTGGGAGACAACTTCAAGAAAACCCTCTCCTAATGAGAGGAACCCAGGAGTCAGGGAGAGGAGGGGTGGGTGGTGGTTGGAGACAGAGGCCTGGTGTCCCGGGTGCAGTGGAAGTCTCTGGAAGACCAGGTGGAGGGAGGCCGCACAGAGTGATGCCCAGGGTCACAGACCTGTCGCAGCTGCTGTTTGTTAGTTCCAGTCCTGCTCTGAGGTGCTCTGTGTCAGCTCTGAGCGACAGGTGAGCTGGGGGTGCTCTGCAATGAGGGCTATGTGCACGGTTCCTGTGTGCCCAGCCCTGCCACGGTACCTGCAAGGGTAGCTCTGTATCCTGGGAGGGGCCTGACCACGAGAGCCCCATGGGCTGGGGTGGGGGTGGGGTACCTGCCCAGGTGAGGTCCATATTCTGGGATTGGTCTGACCACGAGAGCCCCATGGGCTGCTGGGGACCTGGTAAAGGATGTGAGGACAGTCAGTGAAGCCACCGAGGATATACCTCCAGCTGCTCCTAATTCCTACACCCTGCTGGTCATTCTACCAACCACCAGGACATGGTATTCTGTATTAGTCTTCAATGATGCCTTCTTTTGTATTCCATTAGTCCCAGAGTCACAAGAAATTTTGGCTTGTGAGTGGCAGGACTCAACATACAACTAAAACAATACTTCCGGGCCGTCTTGCCCCAAGGGTGCAAAAATTCCCACACCATCTTTGGGGAAAGCTTAGCTAAAGACCTAAAAGTTCTACCTCTGGAAAAGGAAACCCTCCTTCAGTACGCAGACGACATTCTGATCGCCAGCCCTACTAAGGAGGCCTCTGAACTACCAAGCCAATAAAGGATAGAAGTTGTCCAAGAAAAAGCTCAAATATCACAGACTGCGGTGACCTGCCTGGGCTTCGTTCTCACAGAAGGTCGGAGAAGCCCATCCCAGGAAAGGGAAGAAACCATTTTCAGCCTTACCCCTTTCTAAAACTAGAAGACAGCTTAGGGGTTCCTGGGGAGGCCAGGGTTTGCTGCTTCTGGATCCCTAACTACAGTCTACTAGCTGGGCCTCTATATGAAACACTGAAAGGAAAAGATGATGATCCTTTTGAATAGAATCCAGAAGTGGCCTTTCAAGAATGGAAAGAGCAGTCAATTCAGACCCTTGCCCTGGAACTCCCTAATTTAGCTAAACCCTTTGACCTTTACATTCCCGGTGAAAGGTGAATCGCCATTGGAGAATTAGTGCAAAAACTGGGACCACTTGAAATGGAACAATGCAAGAATGCCATCCAGGTAGGATAAACTACGGGCACCAAGGGGCTTGGCCCACTGCCACATCTGGCCAAGATACTGGCGGTATCTAAAAACCTGGAAATCAGCAGCCCAAAAGGCCACCTCCCTCCTAAGGGAAAAGGACCCCACATGGTGATCCTAACCACCAACCATGCCCTGAAGTTGCAGGGTTCGCTCCGTGGGCACACCAACCTCGAGTGAGGAGGCCCTCCAACTCCAACATCCAGAGTGATAACCGGGGGCAACAGGGCACCATGACGACTCATGTGAACATCACTTGACCTGGAGTTTCTCTCATAAAACAACAAGAGTGTGTCCCAAAAGAGTAGACTACTGCTTGCAGGACTTACTGCACCCAGAGGGGAGCTAATAATCTTGGCGGGGGAACCGTATATCACACTGTCACCATAGAAAAGCCTACAGACACCTTGATGATGGTGGCCAATAAGACCAGCTGGACTCCTGTTTACTTCAAAAGGCTGTTGACTCAGTGGCCATCATGGTCCTTGATCACCACTGACCCTGGACTGTCTGGGAGTTGAGCAGGCAGGGCTCTGACACCTGGTGCTGTTTGTACGTTAATTCAGGGGCCTAATTGAAGAAAGCGCAGACTACTGGTCAGAGCATCTAGGCTGGCAGAAACGGTCAGCCTAAGGTGGCCGAACAAATGTGGGGCGGGGTGAAACCGGCCCCCACAGCGTCTCTGCACATCTCTTTCCTGGACCCTTAAAGGTCATTAGAATCTATAACACTTCCAATGCTGGTGCTCAGGTGGACGAGCAGGGAGGCAGGGGGCCTGGGGACAATCAACGTCACCTGGAGGCTGCTGGGGAGAAGCTCTGACCCTCGCCCCCGGGTATGAGGGCTCCCAACTCAGCACTCAGCAGTTACAGAAGAAGGGTCTGCACCCTCAGCACTCCAAGAATGAGGAACGGGACAAAAGGCAGAGGAGGGGTTTGTCCCCAGCAAAGCCCATTAAAAATCCCTGGGAGATAAAAATAGAATCTGGGCAATAAAGTCAAGTCTAACCTTTTTTATCCTTTGTGCTTTGTCTAATTTCATGTGCTCCTAGGGTCCCGCATGCAGAGGTTCCACACCCGGCACTTCAGACCAGATTTCCTAGTGCAGAATGGCTGGGACGACACCTCAGCTCCTGGGGCCCAGTGCAGACTCCGCGATATAGAGCCTGAGCTGCAGCCAACCCGGCCCTCGAGAGCTCCGCCCCCTCCCTCCCACTGACTCTGACAGGATCTCTACACAGCAGCCCAGCCCACAGCCCACGGGGTAGTGCATGCTCTCACCTCTCCATTCTCTGATCAAAATATAAAGTTTCCTTTGCTTGTGAACTAAACTCAGTCTCGATCTGTTGGCCCCAATGACACTGGGCAGGGGGACACTTGTTGGGGTCCACTCTGGAGGATCAGTAACAGAAATTGAGACTATTGTAACCTCAATGAACAGATGTGTGAGCCAAACTGTAGTTAACATAGAACAGTGTATAAGGCTCGGGTAAAATAAGATGTTTCTAACACTTCCATTTGATATTTCCATCACTTTATTATAAGCAAGTTCAGTGAAAAGGTTTGTCTTATTTGTCAGGTCAATATTAGAGAAACGAAGTGATTTCTTTCCAAGGATGTACATCTAATAATCTTGGTTAAAGCTTCAATCTTGTTTTAAATGCTTTTCCATTGAAAATGATACCTCTCTTTCAGCTCCCCCATTTCTGAGAAGTATAAAATCTTATAATTTATTATTACCAAAGGGGAAAGGTGGGAGGAGGGATAAATTAACAGTTTGGGATTAACACATACACACTGCTATGTATAAAATAGATCATCAACAAGGAACTACTGTATAGCACAGGGAACTACACTCAACATTTTGCAATAAGCTATAAGGGGAAATAATCTGGAAAAGAATAGATATTTTTATTGACATCATCTATCAATGACAGTTAAAGTGTAACCTAAGGGAAGCTGGTGGTGAGTGCTTCTGACCCTGAAGACTTCAATCATCTAAAGTTTGGACTCTGCCTACTTCCCAAGGCCCTTAATGAACATATGTGTAGCCGTAGCTTAAAAAATTCCCCAGTTTGGGTTTCGGGGAGACACTGATTTTGAAAAAGCCCTGGTGTTCTCCTTACATGAATGGGACTCTTCCTACTGCTAAAACATGTCTGTCACACCCAGAGGATGGTATACCGTCTGATCGGGAAGAGTTTGGAAAAGGCATCTCATCTCCTCATCTCCTGGTGCTCGGGTTCACCCCTCCAGCGTCTTTACTAACAGTCTCCCCACTTGGAGATGTCAGCACTGTCAACATCCTGTTGCGTACAGTTTGGAATTTGTCCAGAGGATGAAGCGGAAGGATGAGGAACAATGAGAGACAAGTCCTAGGTGTTCAGACAGGCACATGTCACTCTAATTTCCAATCAGGAAGACGAATTGACCAAAGGCTAGGGTTGCCCATGGAAACAGTATAGGGCTTGAGGAAATCCCACTGCTTTGTGGCCAGTTCCCATAAACACAAGTTGAACAATGGAACTCAGGGGCAGTAAAATTCACGAAACTGCAGAGTTGAAAATATCCATCACTGAAAAATGTCTTGAGGAAAGTCAGAGAAAAGGACTTGTAAGCAAGGGAGAATGGCAGGAGAGGGATTTGAGGAGGTAGAAAGGACTCGCCATTAAGCACGAGAAAAGGAGCTGAACATTGCCAACATTGCAGTTGGCCAAAAAGGGTGTATGCGTTTTTTTCTGTATATATTCAAGAAAAGGGCATACACTTTTTTAGCCAAGCAAACAGGTGGGCACTGGAAGTCAATACTACAAAAGATATCACTTCGCATCAGTCAGAAGAGCCATCCTCATAAAGCGTAAACAACAGAAATGCAGGACAGGGCAAGGAGAAGAGGGAGCCCTGTGAGACTTATAGAGGAAATGTATATTGCCAACGGCCATTCTGGAGAAGTGTATTGTGTTTACTAAAGCATCTAAAAAATGAGCTACAGAGCATAGGGCACTTGCACTCATGGGCGTATATCTTGGGAAAAACAAAAATCGAGAGGACACAGGCACCCCAATGTTTACCCCCTCTCTGTTTAAAAGATCCTCGACTAGGATATAACTTATATGTCTCTGGAGAGAAAAAATGGATAGAGATGTGGTACTTAGGTAGAGTGGAATATTATTCAGCCTGGAAATCAATGAAATATGGCCAGTTGTAACAACTCCGGAGGAGTTACGTATGATCATTCTAAGTGACATAATTCAAAAAGAAAAAGACACATATCATAAGATATCACTTAAAGGTGGAATCCAAAATGGCTACACATGAAATAAATTACAAAACAAAAACATAGTCAAATATGTAGAAAACACGCATAAGGCTGCTAAACGGGAAAGGTGGGGAGGGGTGAGGCATCATCCAGGAGGTTGAAATTAGCAAAGATACCATTCCAAATACCAAACTGATAATCAACAAGGCCTACACGGTAGCTAAAAGAACTGCACTCAGCACACTCAAGTCACCGGAAAAGAATATATACGACTGGTAAGAATCTGAAAAAGAATTTACTGATGTCTCTCTGTACGTGAATCAAGTGGATGTACAGCAGCAAGAAACAGAGCTTTGAAAATCAGCTGTAACCAATATAGTAATAAATTGAAAAAAATAAACGACAGAGAGACAGAGAAAACCTCTTACAACTTTTCCTCAGGGACGGTGATGCAACATGGATTGAACACATCTAGACCCACAGCAGGATGAGACATAAGGCTGGAAACTGTTTGCACTAAGAGAAATGTGAGGTTGGGTGAGGAAATGCACACCCTTTAAAGTAATACTACCTGGTACCCATTCAATGGGTCCCAAATCTGCAGGTTCAAGGGATCTTCCTACAGCTAAAATATGTATGGAAAACCCAGAGGACTGTACACCATGTGATCGGGAGATGTGTCTAAAATGCAGCTCATTTATCCTCTCCTGGTGATCCTGTTCACCATTCCAGCCACGTTACTTAGAATCTCCCCACTTGGAGAATCAGCACATTTAAACTTCTGTTTCACACATTTTGCAAATTGTGAGGAGGATGAACGGGAAGAGGGGGAACCAATGAGAGAATAGTTGTAGGGGTTTGGACGGGCACATATCACTCTAATTTCCCATTAAGAATAAGAATTGAAAAAAGGCTCAGCCCGCCTCGCCGGAGCCAAAATAGGGCCTGAAGCAATCCTGCGGGTTTGAGGCCAGCTCACAAAATAGCAACTTAAAAAATGGAGCTCAGGGTCACTGCAATTCACAAACCTGCAGAGTTATAAATGAAAACTAACGTCCAAAAATATGTTGAGGTAAGGCAAAGAAGAGGATCTGAATGCAAGACAGAATTGCAAGAAACAGATTTCAAGAGATAGATTGGACTCGTCTTTAAAGCACATGAAAAGCGGCAGAATTTCGACAATGATGCAGTTGGCCCAAAAGGGCGTATGCGTTTTTTCCTGATTATATCCAGGAAAAAACGCATACGCACTTTATGGGCAACGAAGCAAGCAAGCAATGCAAATGTGCACAACAAAGAAGTCTCATTTCCCACCGGTCAAAAGGGCCATCCTAAAAAATTGTAAAAACCAGAAATGCAGGACAGGCCATGGAGAACAGGGAGCCTTTATACGCTGATGGGCAGTGTGTGAACTGCCGAGAGCCACTCTGGAGAAGTGTATGGTGGTTCCTAAATCATCTAGAAAACAGAGCTACAGAGCATAGGACACTTCCAATCATGGGAGTATATCTAGGGAAGTCTAAAAATCAACAAGACACAAGCACACCACAGTTTAGGGCTACTCTGTTTACAAGAACCTCAACTTCAGTACACCTTAAATATCCCAGGAAAGAGAACAATGGATAAAGAAGATGTGGTACTTATGTACAATGGAATATCTCTTCACCATGAAATCAATGTAATAAGGCTAGTAGAAGGATAAAGAGTGGATTTAGGTCCGATAATACTACTTGAAATAAGTCAAACAGAAAAAGAAACATATCATAAGATATCACTTATAGAGGGCGGGTAAATATGGCTGCACAAGAAATGAATTACAGAACAGAACAGTGTCTCACATTTAGAAAACACACTTATGTCAGCTTAAGGGGAAAGGAGAGGTGGGGTGATGCATAAAACCAGAGTTTGAAATTAGCACAGATACCGTTCAATAAACCAAATAGATATTAGACAAGATCTACACCTTGCTCAATGAACTGGCCTCAACACACCTTATACACCGCAGAGAAATATATCTGAGTAATAAGAATCTTAAAATCCATGTATTGATATATCTCCATAAGGGAATCAAGTGTGTGCAGAGCGGCACAAACACAGCAGTGAAAATGAGCTAAACCCCATTATAGAAATAAATTTTAAAAACAAAACGCGGAAACAATGAAAGAGAGAAAAATTCTTACGAAATTTGCTCAGGGGCTGTGATGCAACCTGGATTGACCACATATAAACCCACAGCTGGATAACACATAAGGCTGGACACTTGGGGCTGAGAGGATTGGTGAGTTTTGGTGAGCAACTGCCAAAAGTTTAATGCAATACTTCATGCTACTCATTCCAAGGGTCCCAACAATCCAGGTTGAAGGGAATCTTCCTACAGCTAAACCATGCTTGGGAAACCCAGCGACTGGTATACCATATGATCAGGAAAGGTTTCTAAAACGCACCTCATTTTTCCTCTCCTGGGGCTCCGGATCAACATTCCAGCCGCTTTACTAACAACATCCCCACATGGAGAGTCAATGCCTTTAAGTTCTGGTATCGCACAGTCTGCAGTTAGTGTGGAGGATGAATGGGAATAGGGGGAACCAGTGAGAAACTAGCTGTAGCGGTTTCAATGGGCACATGTCACTCTAATTTCACATCAGTAAGAAGAATAAACCAAAGGCACAGCAAGGTGCCCCAGAAGAAGAATAGGACCTGAAGGAATCCTGTGGTTATGAGGCAAGATCACAAAAATATGAGCTGAAAAATGGAGCTAAGGGCAACTGCAATTCAAAAACCTGCAGAGTTATAAAGGCCAACTATTTTCAAAAACTATATTGAGGTAAGGCTATGAAGAGGCATCGAAAGCAAGGCAGAATTGCAGGAAACCGATTTCAGGAGGTAGACTGGAATTGCATTTAAAGCATAGGAAAAGAGGCAGAACTTCGACAATGATACACTTGGCCAAAAAGGGCGTATGCGTTTTTTACTGAATATATTCAGGAAAAAACGCATACGCCCTTTTTGGCCAACCAAGCAAGTTTGCAAAGGAAATCTGCACTACAATGAAGTCTCACTTCCCCCCGGTCAAAAGGGCCATCTGAAAAAAGTGTAAAGTTCAGAAAGGCAGGACAGGCCATGGAGAACTGGGAGCCTTGTTATGCTGATGGGAGGGATGTAAATTGCCAACAGCCACTCGGGAGAAGTGTATGGTGTTTCCTGAAATATCTAAAAAACAAAGCAACAGAGTCTAGGGCACTTCCACTTATGGTCCTATAGCTTAGGGAAATTAAAATCAAAAAGACACAGCCACCCCAAAGTTTGGGACGGCTCTGTTTACAAGAACCTCGTTTATGGTGCAAGTTCAATATCGCAGAAAGTGAAAACTGGATAAAGAATTTGTGGTACTTATGTACAATGCAATATCACTCAGCAATGAAATCTATGTCATCAGGCCCATAGCAGCATAATGAGTGGATTCAGGTATGATGATTCTAACTGAAATAAGTCACACAGAAAAAGAAACATCATAAGATATCACTAATACACGGAATGTAAACTTGGCTACACGGGAACTGGATTACAAAACAGAACAGGGTCTCAAATGTAGAAAATCAACTTATGCTTGCTTAACGGGAAAGGTGAGTTGGGGTGCTGCATAAAACCAGAGATTGAAATGAGCACAGATTAAAGTTCCTTAAGCCAAATATGTAATAGACAAGAGCTACTCCTTGCTCAACGAAATGGACTCAAAACCCCATGTTAAACGCCTTATAATGTACCTGACTAAAAGTATCTTAAAACCTATGGATTGCCATGTCTCTGAAAGAGAATCAAGCGTGAGTACAGGGGCATAAACGCAGCAGTGAGAGGATTGGAGAGGTTCGGTGAGCAAATGAAGACCCTTTGAAGTCATATTGCATGGTACCCATTCCACGGGTCTGAACTCTCCAGGTTTAAGGGATTCTTCCTTCAGCTAAAACATGCATGTGGAACCCAGAGTATGATCAACCGTGTGATCGGGAGACGTGTTGAAATATGTCTCAGTTCTCGTCCCCTGGTACTCAGGTGCAACATTCCAGACGCTTTACTAACACTCTCCCGACTTGGAGAGTCAGTGCCTTTAACCTCCTGTTTGGCCCAGTTTGCAAATTCCGCGGAAGATGAACAGGAATAGGGAGAACCAATGAGAGACTAGCTGGAGGTTTCTGGACGGGCAAATTTAAGTCCCATTTCCCACCAGGAAGAGGAATTAACCAAAGGCTCAGCGTGACGTGCCGGAACCAGCTTAGAGCCTGAAGCAATCCTGCGGTGTTGCGGCCAGCTCACAAGAAAGCGAGTTGAAGAAAGGAGCTCAGGGGCACTGTAATTCACACACCTGCAGAGTTATAAATGACAGCTATCGTCCAAAAATATACTGAAGTAAGCCTGCCAAGAGGACTTGAAAGCGGGGCAGAATTGCAGGAAAACAATTTCACGAGGTACACTGGAATTGCATTTAAAGCATGGGAAAAGAGGCAGAACGTCCACAATGATGCACTTGGCCAAAAAGGACATATGCGTTTTTTCCTGAATATATTCAGGAAAAAACGCATATGTCCTTTTTGGCCAACCAAGCAAGCTTGCAAAGGAAATCTGCACTACATTGAAGTCTCACTTTCCCCTGGTCAAAAGGGCCATCTGAAAAAAGTGTAAAATCCAGAAAGGCAGGACAGGCCATGGAGAACAGGGAGCCTTGTTATGCTAATGGGCGGGATGTAAACTGCCAACAGCCACTCGGGAGAAGTGTATGGTGTTTCCTGAAACATCTAAAAAACAAAGCAACAGAGCCTAGGGCACTTCCACTTATGGTCCTATAGCTTAGGGAAATTAAAATCAAAAAGACACAGCCACCCCAAAGTTTGGGACGGCTCTGTTTACAAGAACCTCGTTTATGGTACAAGTTCAATATAGCAGAAAGTGAAAAATGGATAAAGAAGTTGTGGTACTTACGTACAATGCAATATCACTCAGAAATGAAATCTCTGTCAACAGGCCTGTAGCAGAAAATGAGTGGGTTCAGGTATGATGAATCTAACTGAAATAAGTCTCACAGAAAAAGAAACATCATAAGATATCACTAATACACGGAATGTAAACTTGGCTACACAGGAACTGGATTACAAAACAGAACAGGGTCTCAAATTTAGAAAACCAACTTATGCTTGCTTAAGGGGAAGGGTGAGTTGGTGTGCTGCATAAAACCAGAGATTGAAATGAGCACAGATAAAGTTCCTTAAGCCAAATATGGAATAGACAAGAGCTACTCCTTGCTCAATGAAATGGACTCAACACCCCATATTAAACGCCTAAGAATGTACCTGACTAGTAAGTAACTTAAAACCTATGGATTGCTATGTCTCTGAAAGAGAATCAAGCGTGTGTACAGAGGCATAAACGCAGCAGTATAGGATTGGAGAGGTTCGGTGAGCAAATGAAGACCGTTTGAAGTCATATGGCATGGTACCCATTCCACGGGTCTCAACTCTCCAGGTTTAAGGGATTCTTCCTTCAGCTGAAACATGCATGTGGAACCCAGAGTATGATCAACCGTGTGATCGGGAGACGTGTTCCAATATGTCTCAGTTCTCGTCCCCTGGTACTCGGGTGCAACATTCCAAACGCTTTACTAACACTCTCCCGACTTGGAGAGTCAGTGCCTTTAACCTCCTGTTTGGCCCAGTTTGCAATTTCTGCGGAAGATGAACAGGAATAGGGAGGACAAATGAGAGACTAGGTGTCTCGACGGGTAAATTTAACTCTCATTTCCCACCAGAAAGAGGAATTAACCAAAGGCTCAGTGTGCCATGCCGGAACCAGATTAGGGCCTGAAGCAATCCTGCGTTGTTGCGGCCATTTCACAAGAAAGCGAGTTGAAGAAAGGAGCTCAGGGGCACTGTAAATCACAAACCTGCAGACTTATAAATGACAGCTATCGTCCAAAAATATACTGAAGTAAGGCTGCCAAGAGAACTTGAAAGCGGGGCAGAATTGCAGGAAACCGATTTCAGGAGGTACACTGGAATTGCATTTAAAGCATAGGAAAAGAGGCAGAACTTCGACAATGATACACTTGGCCAAAAAGGGCGTATGTGTTTTTTCCTGAATATATTCAGGAAAAAACGCATACGCCCTTTTTGGCCAACCAAGCAAGTTTGCAAAGGAAATATGCACTACAATGAAGTCTCACTTCCCCCCGGTCAAAAGGGCCATCTGAAAAAAGTGTAAAGTCCAGAAAGGCAGGACAGGCCATGGAGAACTGGGAGCCTTGTTATGCTGATGGGCGGGATGTATATTGTCAATAGCCACTGGGGAGAAGTGTATGGTGTTTCCTGAAACATCTAAAAAACAAAGCAACAGAGCCTAGGGCACTTCCACTTATGGTCCTATAGCTTAGGGAAATTAAAATCAAAAAGACACAGCCACCCCAAAGTTTGGGATGGCTCTGTTTACAAGAAACTCGTTTACGGGACAAGTTCAATATTGCAGAAAGTGAAAAATGGATAAAGAAGTTGTGGTACTTACGTACAATGCAATATCACTCAGCAATGAAATCTATGTCATCAGGCCCATAGCAGCCTAATGAGTGGATTCAGGTATGATGATTCTAACTGAAATAAGTCACACAGAAAAAGAAACACAATAAGATATCACTAATACACGGAATGTAAACTTGGGTACACTGGAACTGAATTACAAAACAGAACAGGGTCTCAAATTTAGAAAACCAACTTGTGCTTGCTTAAGGGGAAAGGTGAGTTGGGGTGCTGCATAAAACCAGAGATTGAAATGAGCACAGATAAAGTTCCTTAAGCCAAATATGTAATAGACAAGAGCTACTCCTTGCTCAACGAAATGGACTCAACACCCCATATTAAACGCCTAAGAATGTACCTGACTAGTAAGTATCTTAAAACCTATGGATTGCTATGTCTCCGAAAGAGAATCAAGCGTGTGTACAGGGGCATAAACGCAGCAGTGATAGGAATGGAGAGGTTCAGTGAGCAAATGAAGACCCTTTGAAGTCATATTGCATGGTACCCATTCCACGGGTCTCAACTCTCCAGGTTTAAGGGATTCTTCCTTCAGGTGAAACATGCATGTGGAACGCAGAGTATGATCAACCGTGTGATCGAGAGACGTGTCCCAATATGTCTCAGTTTTCGTCCCCTGGTACTCGGGTGCAACATTCCACACGCTTTACTAACACTCACCCGACTTGGAGAGTCAGTGCCTTTAACCTCCTGTTTGGCCCAGTTTGCAATTTCTGCGGAAGATGAACAGGAATAGGGAGAACCAATGAGAGACTAGCTGGAGGTGTCTGGACGGGCAAATTTAACTCTCATTTCCCACCAGGAAGAGGAATTAACCAAAGGCACAGCATGCCGTGCCAGAACCAGATTATGGCCTGAAGCAATCCTGCGGTGTTGCGGGCAGCTCACAAGAAAGCGAGTTGAATAAAGGAGCTCAGGGGCACTGTAATTCACAAACCTGCAGAGTTATAAATGACAGCTATCGTCCAAAAATATACTGAAGTAAGGCTGCCAAGAGGACTTGAAAGCGGGGCAGAATTGCAGGAAACCAATTTCAGGAGGTAGACTGGAATTGCATTTAAAGCACAGGAAAAGAGGCAGAACGTCGACAATGATGCACTTGGCCAAAAAGGGGGTATGCGTTTTTTCCTGAATATATTCAGGAAAAAACGCATACGCCCTTTTTGGCCAACCAAGCAAGCTTGCAAAGGAAATCTGCACTACAATGAAGTCTCACTTCCCCCCGGTCAAAAGGGCCATCTGAAAAAAGTGTAAAATCCAGAAAGGCAGGACAGGCCATGGAGAACTGCGAGCCTTGTTATGCTGATGGGTGGGATGTAAATTGCCAACAGCCACTCGGGAGAAGTGTATGGTGTTTCCTGAAACATCTAAAAAACAAAGCAACAGAGTGTAGGACACTTCCACTTATGGTCCTATAGCTTAGGGAAATTAAAATCAAAAAGACACAGCCACCCCAAATTTTGGGACGGCTCTGTTTACAAGAACCTCATTTACGGTACAAGTTCAATATTGCACAAAGTGAAAAATGGATAAAGAAGTTGTGGTACTTACGTACAATGCAATATCACTCAGAAAAGAAATCTATGTCATCAGGCCCGTAGCAGCATAATGAGTGGATTCAGGTATGATGATTCTAACTGAAATATGTCACACAGAAAAAGAAACATCATAAGATATCACTAATACACGGAATGTAAACTTGGCTACACAGGAACTGGATTACAAAACAGAACAGGGTCTCAAATGTAGAAAACCAACTTATGCTTGCTTAAGGGGAAAGGTGAGTTGGGGTGCTGCATAAAACCAGAGATTGAAATGAGCACAGATAAAGTTCCTTAAGCCAAATATGTAATACACAAGAGCTACTCCTTGCTCAACGAAATGGACTCAACACCCCATATTAAACGCCTAAGAATGTACCTGACTAGTAAGTATCTTAAAACCTATGGATTGCTATGTCTCTGAAAGAGAATCAAGCATGTGTACAGGGGCATAAACGCGGCAGTGATAGGATTGGAGAGGTCGGTGAGCAAATGAAGACCCTTTGAAGTCACATTGCATGGTACCCATTCCACGGGTCTCAACTCTCAAGGTTTAAGGGATTCTTCCTTCAGCTAAAACATGCATGTGGAACCCAGAGTATGATCAACCGTGTGATCGGGAAACTTTTTCAAATATGTCTTAGTTCTCGTCCCCTGGTACTAGGGTGCAACATTCCAGACGCTTTACTAACACTTTCCCGACTTGGAGAGTCAGTGCCTTTAACCTCCTGTTTGGCCCAGTTTGCAATTTCTGCGGAAGATGAACAGGAATAGGGAGGACCAATGAGAGACTAGCTGGAGGTGTCTGGACGGGCAAATTTAACTCTCATTTCACACCAGGAAGAGGAATTAACCAAAGGCTCATCGTGCCGTGCCAGAACCAGATTAGGGCCTGAAGCAATCCTGCGGTGTTGCAGCCAGCTCACAAGAAAGCGAGTTGAAGAAAGGAGCTGAGGGGCACTGTAATTCACAAACCTGCAGAGTTATAAATGACAGCTATCGTCCAAAAATATACTGAAGTAAGGCTGCCAAGAGGACTTGAAAGCGGGGCAGAATTGCAGGAAACCGATTTCAGGAGGTAGACTGGAATTGCATTTGAAGCATAGGAAATGAGGCAGAACGTCCACAATGATGCACTTGGCCAAAAAGTGCGTATGCGTTTTTTCCTGAATATATTCAGGAAAAAACGCATACGCCCTTTTTGGCCAACCAAGCAAGCTTGCAAAGGAAATCTGCACTACAATGAAGTCTCACTTCCTCCCGGTCAAAAGGGCCATCTGAATAAAGTGTAAAATCCAGAAAGGCAGGACAGACCATGGAGAACTGGGAGCCTTGTTATGCTGATGGGCGGGATGTAAATTGCCAACAGCCACTCGGGAGAAGTGTATGGTGTTTCCTGAAACATCTAAAAAACAAAGCAACAGAGCCTAGGGCACTTCCACTTATGGTCCTATAGCTTAGGGAAATTAAAATCAAAAAGACACAGCCACCCCAATGTTTGGGACGGCTCTGTTTGCAAGAACCTCGTTTACAGTACAAGTTCAATATCGCAGAGAGCGAAAAATGGATAAAGAAGTTGTGGTACTTACGTACAATGCAATATCACTCAGCAATGACATCTATGTCATCAGGCCCGTAGCAGCATAATGAGTGGATTCAGGTATGATGATTCTAACTGAAATAAGTCAAACAGAAAAAAAACATCATAAGATATCACTAATACACGGAATGTAAACTTGGCTACCCAGGACCTAGATTACAAAACAGAACAGGGTCTCAAATTTAGAAAACCAACTTATGCTTGCTTAAGGGGAAAGGTGAGCTTGGGTGCTGCATAAAACCAGAGATAGAAATGAGCACAGATAAAGTTCCTTAAGCCAAATATGTAATAGACAAGAGCTACTCCTTGCTCAACGAAATGGACTCAACACCCCATATTAAACGCCTAAGAATGTACCTGACTAGTAAGTATCTTAAAACCTATGGATTGCTATGTCTCTGAAAGAGAATCAAGCGTGTGTACAGGGGCATAAACGCAGCAGTGATAGGATTGGAGAGGTTCGGTGAGCAAATGAAGACCCTTTGAAGTCATATTGCATGGTACCCATTCCACGGGTCTCAACTCTCAAGGTTTAAGGGATTCTTCCTTCAGCTGAAACATGCATGTGGAACCCAGAGTATGATCAACTGTGTGATCGGGAAACTTTTTCAAATATGTCTTAGTTCTCGTCCCCTGGTACTCGGGTGCAACATTCCAGACGCTTTACTAACACTTTCCCGACTTGGAGAGTCAGTGCCTTTAACCTCCTGTTTGGCCCAGTTTGCAATTTCTGCGGAAGATGAACAGGAATAGGGAGAACCAATGAGAGACTAGATGGAGGTGTCTGGACGGGCAAATTTAACTCTCATTTCCCACCAGGAAGAGGAATTAACCAAAGGCTCAGCACGCCGTGCCAGAACCAGATTAGGGCCTGAAGCAATCCTGCGGTGTTGCGGCCAGCTCACAAGAAAGCGAGTTGAAGAAAGGAGCTCAGGGGCACTGTAATTCACAAACTGCAGAGTTATAAATGACAGCTATCGTCCAAAAATATACTGAAGTAAGGCTGCCAAGAGGACTTGAAAGCGGGGCAGAATTGCAGGAAACCGATTTCAGGAGGTAGACTGGAATTGCATTTAAAGCATAGGAAAAGAGGCAGAACGTCCACAATGATGCACTTGGCCACAAAGGGCGTATGCGTTTTTTCCTGAATATATTCAGGAAAAAACGCATACGCCCTTTTTGGCCAACCAAGCAAGCTTGCAAAGGAAATCTGCACTACAATGAAGTCTCACTTCCCCCAGTCAAAAGGGCCATCTGAAAAAAGTGTAAAATCCAGAAAGGCAGGACAGGCCATGGAGAACTGGGAGCCTTGTTATGCTGATGGGCGGGATGTAAATTGCCAACAGCCACTCGGGAGAAGTGTATGGTGTTTCCTGAAACATCTAAAAAACAAAGCAACAGAGCCGAGGGCACTTCCACTTATGGTCCTATAGCTTAGGGAAATTAAAATCAAAAAGACACAGCCACCCCAAAGTTTGGGACGGCTCTGTTTACAACAACCTCGTTTACGGTACAAGTTCAATATCGCAGAAAGTGAAAAATTGGTAAAGAAGTTGTGGTACTTACGTACAATGCAATATCACTCAGCAATGAAATCTATGTCATCAGGCCCGTAGCAGCATAATGAGTGGATTCAGGTATGATAATTCTAACTGAAATAAGTCACACAAAAAAAGAAACATCATAAGATATCACTAATACACAGAATGTAAACTTGGCTACACAGGAACTGGATTACAATACACAA
The DNA here is from genome assembly GCF_937001465.1 of Orcinus orca. Classification (NCBI taxonomy): domain Eukaryota; kingdom Metazoa; phylum Chordata; class Mammalia; order Artiodactyla; family Delphinidae; genus Orcinus; species Orcinus orca. The sequence goes on from NW_026044100.1 coordinate 263,531, forward strand.
CAGGGTATCAAATTTAGAAAACCAACTTATGCTTGCTTAAGGGGAAAGGTGTGTTGGGGTGCTGCACAAAAACACAGATTGAAATGAGCACAGATAAAGTTCCGTAAGCCAAATATGTAATAGACAAGAGCTACTGCTTGCTCAACGAAATGGACTCAAAACGCCATATTAAACGTCTAGGAATGTACCTGACTAGTAAGTATCTTAAAACCTATGGATCGCTATGTCTCCGAAAGAGAATCAAGCGTGTGTACAGGGGCATAAACGCAGCAGTGATAGGATTGGAGAGGTTCAGAGAACAAATGAAGACCCTTTGAACTCATATTGCATGGTACCCATTCCACGGGTCTCAACTCTCCAGGTTTAAGGGATTCTTCCCTCAGCTAAAACATGCATGTGGAACCCAGAGTATGATCAACCGCGTGATCGGGAGACGTGTTCAAATATGTCTCAGTTCTTGTACCCAGGTACTCGGGTTAACATTCCAGACGCTTTACTAACACTCTGCCGAATTGGAGAGTCAGTGCCTTTAACCTCCTGTTTGGCCCAGTTTGCAAATTCTGCGGAAGATGAACAGAAATAGGGAGAACCAATGAGAGACTAGCTGGAGGTGTCTGGACGGGCAAATTTAACTCTTATTTCCCACCAGGAAGAGGAATTAACCAAAGGCTCAGCATGCCGTGCCGGAACAAGATTAGGGCCTGAATCAATCCTGCGGTGTTGCGGCCAGCTCACAAGAAAGCGAGTTGAAGAAAGGAGCTCAGGGGCACTGTAATTCACAAATCTGCAGAGTTATAAATGACAGCTATCATCCAAAAATATACTGAAGTAAGGCTGCCAAGAGGACTTGAAAGCGGGGCAGAATTGCAGTAAACCGATTTCAGGAGGTAGACTGGAATTGCATTTAAAGCATAGGAAAAGAGGCAGTACGTCGACAATGATGCACTTGGCCAAAAAGGGCCTATGCGTTTTTTCCTGAATATATTCAGGAAAAAACGCATACGCCCTTTTTGGCCAACCAAGCAAGCTTGCAATGGAAATCTGCACTACAATGAAGTCTCACTTCCCCCCGGTCAAAAGGGCCATGTGAAAAAAGTGTAAAATCCAGAAAGGCAGGACAGGCCATGGAGAACTGGGAGCCTTGTTATGCTGATGGGCGGGATGTAAATTGCCAACAGCCACTCGGGAGAAGTGTATGGTGTTTCCTAAAACATCTAAAAAACAAAGCAACAGAGCCTAGGTCACTTCCACTTATGGTCCTATAGCTTAGGGAAATTAAAATCAAAAAGACACAGCCACCCCAAAGTTTGGAACGGCTCTGTTTACAAGAACCTCCTTCACGGTACAAGTTCAATATCGCAGAAAGTGAAAAATGGATAAAGAAGTTGTGGTACTTACGTACAATGCAATATCACTCAGAAATGAAATCTATGTCATCAGGCCTGTAGCAGCATAGAGTGGATTCAGGTATGATGATTCTAACTGAAATAAGTCACAAAGAAAATGAAACATAATAAGATATCACTAATACACGGAATGTAAACTTGGCTACACAGGAACTGGATTACAAAACAGAACAGGGTCTCAAATTTAGAAAACCAACTTATGCTTGCTTAAGGGGAAAGGTGAGTTGGGGTGCTGCATAAAACCAGAGATTGAAATGAGCACAGATAATGTTCCTTAAGCCAAATATTTAATAGACAAGAGCTACTCCTTGCTCAACGAAATGGACTCAACACCCCATATTAAACGCCTAAGACTGTACCTGACTAGTAAGTATCTTAAAACCTATGGATCGCTATGTCTCCGAAAGAGAATCAAGCGTGTGTACAGGCGCATAAACGCAGCAGTGATAGGATTGGAGAGGTTCGGTGAGCAAATGAAGACCCCTTGAAGTCATATTGTATGGTACCCTTTACACGGGTCTCAACGCTCCAGGTTTAAGGGATTCTTCCTTCAGCTAAAGCATGCATGTGGAACCCAGAGTATGATCAACCGTGTGATCACGAGACATGTTCAAATATGTCTCAGTTCTCGTCCCCTGGTACTCGGGTGCAACATTCCAGAAGCTTTACTAACACTCTCCCGACTTGGAGAGTCAGTGCCTTTAACCTCCTGTTTGGCCCAGTTTGCAAATTCTGCGGAAGATGAACAGGGATAGGGAGGACCAATGAGAGGCTAGCTGGAGGCGTCTGGACGGGCCAATTTAACTCTCATTTCCCACCAGGAAGAGGAATTAACCAAAGGCTCAGCGTGCCGTGCCGGAACCAGATTAGGGCCTGAAGCAATCCTGCGGTGTTGCGGCCAGCTCACAAGAAAGCGAGTTGAAGAAAGGAGCTCAGGGGCACTGTAATTCACAAACCTGCAGAGTTATAAATGACAGCTATCGTCCAAAAATATACTGAAGTAAGGCTGCCAAGAGGACTTGAAAGCGGGGCAGAATTGCAGGAAACCGATTTCAGGAGGTAGACTGGAATTGCATTTAAAGCATAGGAAAAGAGGCAAAACGTCGACAATGATGCACTTGGCCAAAAAGGGCGTATGCGTTTTTTCCTGAATACATTCAGGAAAAAACGCATATGCCCTTTTTGGCCAACCAAGCAAGCTTGCAAAGGAAATCTGCACTACAATGAAGTCTCACTTCCCCCCGGTCAAAAGGGCCATCTGAAAAAAGTATAAAATCCAGAAAGGCAGGACAGGCCGTGGAGAACTGGAAGCCTTGTTATGCTGATGGGCGGGATGTAAATTGCCAACAGCCACTAGGGTGAAGTGTATGGTGTTTCCTGAAACATCTAAAAAACAAAGCAACAGAGCCTAGGGCACTTCCACTTATGCTCCTATAGCTTAGGGTAATTAAAATCAAAAAGACACAGCCACCCCAAAATTTGGGACGGCTCTGTTTACAGGAACCTCTTCTGCAGCACAAGTTAAATATGCCAGAGAGCAAATAATGGATAAAGAAGTTGCGGTACTTACGTACAACAGAATACCTCTCAGCAATGAAAACTTTGTCACCAGGCCCGTACCAGCATAATGAGTGGATTGAGGCACGGTGATTCTAAGTGAAAAAAGTCACACAGAAAAAGAAACATCATGAGGTACCACCAATACATGGAATGAGAACTTGGCTACACATGAACTGATTTACAAAACAGAAAGGGGTCTCAAATTTAGAAAACAAACTTATGCTTGCTTAAGGGGGAAGGTGAGTTGGGGTGCTGCATAAAACCAGAGTTTGAAATTAGCACAGATACCATTCCATAAGCCAAATATTTAATAGACAAGACCTACCCCTTGCTCAAGGAAATGGACTCAACAATGAGGTATCACCTCACACCTGGTAGAATGGGCATCATCAGAAAATCTACAAACAAAAAATGCTGGAAAGGGTGTGGAGAAAAGGAACCCTCTTCCACTATTGTTGGGAATATAAATTGATACAGTCACTATGGAGAACAATATGGAGTTTCTTAAGAAACTAACAGTAGAATTACCATATGATACAGCAATCCCAGTTCTGGACATATACCCAGACAAAACCATAAATCAAAAAGAGACATTCACCGCAATGTTCATTGCCTCACTCTTTACAATATCGAGGTAATGGAAGCAACCTAAATGCCCATAGACAGAGGAATGCATAAAGCTGTGGTACATATATAAAATGGAATATTACAAAGCCATGAAAAGGAATGAAATTGGGTCATTTGTCAAGACGTCGATGGATCTAGAGAGTGTCATACAGAGTGAAGTAAGTCAGAAAGAGAAAAACAAATCTTGTATATTCATGCATATATGTGGAACCTAGAAAAACTGTACAGGTTAACCATTTTGCAAGGCATAAATAGAGCAACAGATGTAGACAACAAACGTATGGACAACAAGGGTGGAAAGCTGTTGGGGGGGTGGTGGTGGGAGGAGTTGAGAGACTGGGATTGACATGTATACATTTATATGTATAAAATAGGTAACCAATAAGAACCTGCTGTATAAAAATATAAAATAAAATTCAAAATTAAAAAGAAATAAAATTTAAAAAAAAAACAGAAAAAACAATTATTCCCTTCACATACATGTATTTATATGAATAAATTATTTCCATGCTTATATCTGTAAATACAAAAAAGAGGAATAAAATCTACCTTGAACCAAAAACGAAAAAGAGAAAAAAAACACAGAACCCACCAGTTCCACAGAGGAAAACCGTATCAGGGCACTTGCTCCAGTTGTAAACAATTCTGAAGTTGGTCAGTGGTGGGGAATCGTCTCCCATTCAGCCAGCAGCCCCCACGCAACAAGCGTCCTCATTGCAAAGCTGGGGCAGCGTGCCGAGGCATCTGTGAGTAAACGTGAGCTGAGCCCCAGGCCAGTTGCTGCTGAACTATTCCCACCCGTCCCAGGTAAAACACCTGAATATATACAAGGACTTGAAAGCCTAGAGGAAGGGCCATAGAGCCACACGAGTGACAGCATACCGGCCGACTTGGTGCCTGCAGGCCAGCCAGGATGATCCTGGCCCTGGGTGCTCTTCTGGAAGATTTCCATTTCCCTGCCTGAGATACCCGTCCTGTCCCTGCCCCCACTGCTTTTTTCCTTCCTCACCTCTGCCCAGGGAGAAATTCCAGCAGCAGGTATGGGTGACACATCCTCTTCTTTAGCAGGTGGCAGCCTGGCAACTGCTGCAGAAAGTCCAGCAGAGCCCCACTCACACTGGACCACCCACAAAGCCGTGGCCTCTCACTCCCTCCCACCAGCCCAGCCCCGAGACTGCTGACAGGGCAGAGAAAATGGCGTCAGGCACGGCTGCAGGGCCTCTTGCTGCCTGGAGTGGTATTTATATTGATCTCAACCCAGGCACACCTGGGGAGGGCTGGCCGGCACGGTAAGGCTGCCCAGGTCAGCCAATCATCACCCCTCAGGGGCTCACAGTTGCAGAAAATGGAACTTGCCGAACCTGCCAGGTCCAAGGAACAGGTGTGGGCTCCTGAGAGTCAGGATAGACAAGGGGCTGCAGCTTTGGCTTGTTTTCTAATCATTTTATCTGGCCCATGAGTGGGAGACAACTTCAAGAAAACCCTCTCCTAATGAGAGGAACCCAGGAGTCAGGGAGAGGAGGGGTGGGTGGTGGTTGGAGACAGAGGCCTGGTGCCCCGGGTGCAGTGGAAGTCTCTGGAAGACCAGGTGGAGGGAGGCCGCACAGAGTGATGCCCAGGGTCACAGACCTGTCGCAGCTGCTGTTTGTTAGTTCAAGTCCTGCTCTGAGGTGCTCTGTGTCAGCTCTGAGCGACAGGTGAGCTGGGGGTGCTCTGCAATGAGGGCTATGTGCACGGTTCCTGTGTGCCCAGCCCTGCCACGGTACCTGCAAGGGTAGCTCTGTATCCTGGGAGGGGCCTGACCACGAGAGCCCCGTGGGCTGGGGTGGGGGTGGGGTACCTGCCCAGGTGAGCTCCATATTCTGGGATTGGTCTGACCACGAGAGCCCCATGGGCTGCTGGGGACCTGGTAAAGGATGTCAGGACAGTCAGTGAAGCCACCGAGGATATACCTCCAGCTGCTCCTAATTCCTACACCCTGCTGGTCATTCTACCAATCACCAGGACATGGTATTCTGTATTAGTCTTCAATGATGCCTTCTTTTGTATTCCATTAGTCCCAGAGTCACAAGAAATTTTGGCTTGTGAGTGGCAGGACTCAACATACAACTAAAACAATACTTCCGGGCCGTCTTGCCCCAAGGGTGCAAAAATTCCCACACCATCTTTGGGGAAAGCTTAGCTAAAGACCTAAAAGTTCCACCTCTGGAAAAGGAAACCCTCCTTCAGTATGCAGACGACATTCTGATCGCCAGCTCTACTAAGGAGGCCTCTGAACTACCAAGCCAATAAAGGATAGAAGTTGTCCAAGAAAAAGCTCAAATATCACAGACTGCGGTGACCTGCCTGGGCTTCGTTCTCACAGAAGGTCGGAGAAGCCCATCCCAGGAAAGGGAAGAAACCATTTTCAGCCTTATCCCTTTCTAAAACTAGAAGACAGCTTAGGGGTTCCTGGGGAGGCCAGGGTTTGCTGCTTCTGGATCCCTAACTACAATCTACTAGCTGGGCCTCTATATGAAACACTGAAAGGAAAAGATGATGATCCTTTTGAATAGAATCCAGAAGTGGCCTTTCAAGAATGGAAAGAGCAGTCAATTCAGACCCTTGCCCTGGAACTCCCTAATTTAGCTAAACCCTTTGACCTTTACATTCCCGGTGAAAGGTGAATCGCCATTGGAGAATTAGTGCAAAAACTGGGACCACTTGAAATGGAAAAATGCAAGAATGCCATCCAGGTAGGATAAACTACGGTCACCAAGGGGCTTGGCCCACTGCCACATCTGGCCAAGATACTGGTGGTATCTAAAAACCTGGAAATCAGCAGCCCCAAAGGCCACCTCCCTCCTAAGGGAAAAGGACCCCACGTGGTGATCCTAACAACCAACCATGCCCTGAAGTTGCAGGGTTTGCTCTGTGGGCACACCAACCTCGAGTGAGGAGGCCTTCCAACTCCAACATCCAGAGAGATAACCGGGGGCAACAGGGCACCATGACGACTCATGTGAACATCACTTGACCTGGAGTTTCTCTCATAAAACAACAAGAGTGTGTCCCAAAAGTGTAGACTACTGCTTGCAGGACATACTGCACCCAGAGGGGAGCTAATAATCTTGGCGGGGGAACCGTACATCACACTGTCACCAGAGAAAAGCCTACAGACACCTTGATGATGGTGGCCAATGAGACTGGCTGGACTCCTGTTTACTTCAAAAGGCTGTTGACTCAGTGGCCATCATGGTCCTTGATCACCACTGACCCTGGACTGTCTGGGAGTTGAGCGGGCAGGGCTCTGACACCTGGTGCTGTTTGTACATTAATTCAGGGGCCTAATTGAAGAAAGCGCAGACTACTGGTCAGAGCATCTAGGCTGGCAGAAACGGTCAGCCTAAGGTGGCCGAACAAATGTGGGGCGGGGTGAAACCGGCCCCCACAGCGTCTCTGCACATCTCTTTCCTGGACCCTTAAAGGTCATTAGAATCTATAACACTTCCAATGCTGGTGCTCAGGTGGACGAGCAGGGAGGCAGGGGGCCTGGGGACAATCAACGTCACCTGGAGGCTGCTGGGGAGAAGCTCTGACCCTCGCCCCCGGGTATGAGGGCTCCCAACTCAGCACTCAGCAGTTACAGAAGAAGGGTCTGCACCCTCAGCACTCCAAGAATGAGGAACGGGACAAAAGGCAGAGGAGGGGTTTGTCCCCAGCAAAGCCCATTAAAAATCCCTGGGAGATAAAAATAGAATCTGGGCAATAAAGTCAAGTCTAACCTTTTTTATCCTTTGTGCTTTGTCTAATTTCATGTGCTCCTAGGGTCCCGCATGCAGAGGTTCCACACCCGGCACTTCAGACCAGATTTCCTAGTGCAGAATGGCTGGGACGACACCTCAGCTCCTGGGGCCCAGTGCAGACTCCGCGATATAGAGCCTGAGCTGCAGCCAACCTGGCCCTCGAGAGCTCCGCCCCCTCCCTCCCACTGACTCTGACAGGATCTCTACACAACAGCCCAGCCCACAGCCCACGGGGTAGTGCATGCTCTCACCTCTCCATTCTCTGATCAAAATATAAAGTTTCCTTTGCTTGTGAACCAAACTCAGTCTCGATCTGTTGGCCCCAATGACACTGGGCAGGGGGACACTTGTTGGGGTCCACTCTGGAGGATCAGTAACAGAAATTGAGACTATTGTAACCTCAATGAACAGATGTGTGAGCCAAACTGTAGTTAACATAGAACAGTGTATAAGGCTCGGGTAAAATAAGATGTTTCTAACACTTCCATTTGATATTTCCATCACTTTATTATAAGCAAGTTCAGTGAAAAGGTTTGTCTTATTTGTCAGGTCAATATTAGAGAAACGAAGTGATTTCTTTCCAAGGATGTACATCTAATAATCTTGGTTAAAGCTTCAATCTTGTTTTAAATGCTTTTCCATTGAAAATGATACCTCTCTTTCAGCTCCCCCATTTCTGAGAAGTATAAAATCTTATAATTTATTATTACCAAAGGGGAAAGGTGGGAGGAGGGATAAATTAACAGTTTGGGATTAACACATACACACTGCTATGTATAAAATAGATCATCAACAAGGAACTACTGTATAGCACAGGGAACTACACTCAACATTTTGCAATAACCTATAAGGGGAAATAATCTGGAAAAGAATAGATATTTTTATTGTCATTGTCATCTATCAATGACAGTTAAAGTGTAACCTAAGGGAAGCTGGTGGTGAGTGCTTCTGACCCTGAAGACTTCAATCATCTAAAGTTTGGACTCTGCCTACTTCCCAAGGCCCTTAATGAACATATGTGTAGCCGTAGCTTAAAAAATTCCCCAGTTTGGGTTTCGGGCAGACACTGATTTTGAAAAAGCCCTGGTGTTCTCCTTACATGAATGGGACTCTTCCTACTGCTAAAACATGTCTGTCACACCCAGAGGATGGTATACCGTCTGATCGGGGAGAGTTTGGAAAAGGCATCTCATCTCCTCATCTCCTGGTGCTCGGGTTCACCCCTCCAGCGTCTTTACTAACAGTCTCCCCACTTGGAGATGTCAGCACTGTCAACATCCTGTTGCGTACAGTTTGGAATTTGTCCAGAGGATGAAGCGGAAGGATGAGGAACAATGAGAGACAAGTCCTAGGTGTTCAGACAGGCACATGTCACTCTAATTTCCAATCAGGAAGACGAATTGACCAAAGGCTAGGGTTGCCCATGGAAACAGTATAGGGCTTGAGGAAATCCCGCTGCTTTGTGGTCAGTTCCCATAAACGCAAGTTGAACAATGGAACTCAGGGGCAGTAAAATTCATGAAACTGCAGAGTTGAAAATATCCATCACTGAAAAATGTCTTGAGGAAAGTCAGAGAAAAGGACTTGTAAGCAAGGGAGAATGGCAGGAAAGGGATTTGAGGAGGTAGAAAGGACTCGCCATTAAGCACGAGAAAAGGAGCTGAACATTGCCAACATTGCAGTTGGCCAAAAAGGGTGTATGCGTTTTTTTCTGTATATATTCAAGAAAAGGGCATACACTTTTTTAGCCAACCAAACAGGTGGGCACTGGAAGTCAATACTACAAAAGATATCACTTCGCATCAGTCAGAAGAGCCATCCTCATAAAGCGTAAACAACAGAAATGCAGGACAGGGCAAGGAGAAGAGGGAGCCCTGTGAGACTTATAGTGGAAATGTATATTGCCAACGGCCATTCTGGAGAAGTGTATTGTGTTTACTAAAGCATCTAAAAAATGAGCTACAGAGCATAGGGCACTTGCACTCATGGGCGTATATCTTGGGAAAAACAAAAATCGAGAGGACACAGGCACCCCAATGTTTACCCCCTCTCTGTTTAAAAGATCCTCGACTAGGATATAACTTAAATGTCTCTGGAGGGAAAAAATGGATAGAGATGTGGTACTTAGGTAGAGTGGAATAGTATTCAGCCTGGAAATCAATGAACTATGGCCAGTTGTAACAACTCCGGAGGAGTTACGTATGATCTTTCTAAGTGACATAATTCAAAAAGAAAAAGACACATATCATAAGATATCACTTAAAGGTGGAATCCAAAATGGCTACACATGAAATAAATTACAAAACAAAAACATAGTCAAATATGTAGAAAACACGCATAAGGCTGCTAAACGGGAAAGGTGGGGAGGGGTGAGGCATCATCCAGGAGGTTGAAATTAGCAAAGATACCATTCCAAATACCAAACTGATAATCAACAAGGCCCACACGGTAGCTAAAAGAACTGCACTCAGCACACTCAAGTCACCGGAAAAGAATATATACGACTGGTAAGAATCTGAAAAAGAATTTACTGATGTCTCTCTGTACGTGAATCAAGTGGATGTACAGCAGCAAGAAACAGAGCTTTGAAAATCAGCTGTAACCAATATAGTAATAAATTGAAAAAAATAAACGACAGAGAGACAGAGAAAACCTCTTACAACTTTTCCTCAGGGACGGTGATGCAACATGGATTGAACACATCTAGACCCACAGCAGGATGAGACATAAGGCTGGAAACTGTTTGCACTAAGAGAAATGTGAGGTTGGGTGAGGAAATGCACACCCTTTAAAGTAATACTACCTGGTACCCATTCAATGGGTCCCAAATCTGCAGGTTCAAGGGATCTTCCTACAGCTAAAACATGCATGGAAAACCCAGAGGACTGTACACCATGTGATCGGGAGATGTGTCTAAAATGCAGCTCATTTATCCTCTCCTGGTGCTCCTGTTCACCATTCCAGCCACGTTACTTAGAATCTCCCCACTTGGAGAATCAGCACATTTCAACTTCTGTTTCACACATTTTGCAAATTGTGAGGAGGATGAACGGGAAGAGGGGGAACCAATGAGAGAATAGTTGTAGGGGTTTGGGCGGGCACATATCACTCTAATTTCCCATTAAGAATAAGAATTGAAAAAAGGCTCAGCCCACCTCGCCGGAGCCAAAATAGGGCCTGAAGCAATCCTGCGGGTTTGAGGCCAGCTCACAAAAGAGCAACTTAAAAAATGGAGCTCAGGGTCACTGCAATTCACAAACCTGCAGAGTTATAAATGAAAACTAACGTCCAAAACTATGTTGAGGTAAGGCAAAGAAGAGGATCTGAATGCAAGACAGAATTGCAAGAAACAGATTTCAAGAGATAGATTGGACTCGTCTTTAAAGCACATGAAAAGCGGCAGAATTTCGACAATGATGCAGTTGGCCCAAAAGGGCGTATGCGTTTTTTCCTGATTATATCCAGGAAAAAACGCATACGCACTTTATGGGCAACGAAGCAAGCAAGCAATGCAAATGTGCACAACAAAGAAGTCTCATTTCCCACCGGTCAAAAGGGCCATCCTAAAAAATTGTAAAAACCAGAAATGCAGGACAGGCCATGGAGAACAGGGAGCCTTTATACGCTGATGGGCAGTGTGTGAACTGCCGAGAGCCACTCTGGAGAAGTGTATGGTGGTTCCTAAATCATCTAAAAAACAGAGCTACAGAGCATAGGACACTTCCAATCATGGGAGTATATCTAGGGAAGTCTAAAAATCAACAAGACACAAGCACACCACAGTTTAGGGCTACTCTGTTTACAAGAACCTCAACTTCAGTACACCTTAAATATCCCAGGAAAGAGAACAATGGATAAAGAAGATGTGGTACTTATGTACAATGGAATATCTCTTCACCATGAAATCAATGTAATAAGGCTAGTAGAAGGATAAAGAGTGGATTTAGGTCCGATACTACTACTTGAAATAAGTCAAACAGAAAAAGAAACATATCATAAGATATCACTTATAGAGGGAGGGTAAATATGGCTGCACAAAAAATGAATTACAGAACAGAACAGTGTCTCACATTTAGAAAACACACTTATGTCAGCTTAAGGGGAAAGGAGAGGTGGGGTGATGCATAAAACCAGAGTTTGAAATTAGCACAGATACCGTTCAATAAACCAAATAGATATTAGACAAGATCTACACCTTGCTCAATGAACTGGCCTCAACACACCCTATACACTGCAGAGAAATATATCTGAGTAATAAGAATCTTAAAACCCATGTATTGATATATCTCCATAAGGGAATCAAGTGTGTGCAGAGCGGCACAAACACAGCAGTGAAAATGAGCTAAACCCCATTATAGAAATAAATTTTAAAAACAAAACCCAGAAACAATGAAAGAGAGAAAAATTCTTACAAAATTTGCTCAGGGGCTGTGATGCAACCTGGATTGACCACATATAAACCCACAGCTGGATAAGACATAAGGCTGCACACTTGGGGCTGAGAGGATTGGTGAGCTTTGGTGAGCAACTGCCAAAAGTTTAATGCAATACTTCATGCTACTCATTCCAAGGGTCCCAAAACTCCAGGTTGAAGGGAATCTTCCTACAGCTAAACGATGCTTGGGAAACCCAGCGACTGGTATACCATATGATCGGGAAAGGATTCTAAAACGCACCTCATTTTTCCTCTCCTGGGGCTCCGGATCGACATTCCAGCCGCTTTACTAACAATATCCCAACATGGAGAGTCAATGCCTTTAAGTTATGGTATCGCACAGTCTGCAGTTAGTGCCGATGACGAATGGGAATAGGGGGAACCAGTGAGAAACTAGCTGTAGCAGTTTCAGTGGGCACATGTCACTCTAATTTCACATCAGTAAGAAGAATAAACCAAAGGCACAGCAAGGTGTCCCAGAAGAAGAATAGGGCCTGAAGGAATCCTGTGGTTATGAGGCAAGATCACAAAAATAAGAGCTGAAAAATGGAGCTAAGGGCCACTGCAATTCAAAAACCTGCAGAGTTATAAAGGTCAACTATTTTCAAAAAATATATTGAGGTAAAGCTATGAAGAGGCATTGAAGGCAAAGCAGAATTGCAGGAAACCGATTTCAGGAGGTAGACTGGAATTGCATTTAAAGCATAGGAAAAGAGGCAGAACGTCGACAATGATGCACTTGGCCAAAAAGGGCGAATGCGTTTTTTCCTGAATATATTCAGGAAAAAACGCATACGCCCTTTTTGGCCAACCAAGCAAGCTTGCAAAGGAAATCTGCACTAAAATGAAGTCTAAATTATCCCCTGTCAAGGGCCATCTGAAAAAGTGTAAAATCCAGAAAGGCAGGACAGGCCATGGAGAACTGGGAGCCTTGTTATGCTGATGGGCGGGATGTAAATTGCCAACAGCCACTGGGGAGAAGTGTAAGGTGTTTCCTGAAACATCTAAAAAACAAAGCAACAGAGCCTAGGGCACTTCCACTTATAGTCCTATAGATTATGGAAATTAAAATCAAAAAGACACAGCCACCCCAATATTTGGGATGGCTCTGTTTACAAGAACCTCATTTACGGTACAACTTCAATATTGCAGAAAGTGAAAAATGGACAAAGAAGTTGTGGTACTTACGTACAATGCAATATCACTCAGCAATGAAATCTATGTCATCAGGCCCGTAGCAGCATAATGAGTGGATTCAGGTATGATGATTCTAACTGAAATAAGTCACACAGAAAAAGAAACATCATAAGATATCTCTAATACACGGAATGTAAACTTGGCTACACAGGAACTGAATTACAAAACAGAACAGGGTCTCAAATTTAGAAAACCAACTTACGCTTGCTTAAGGGGAAAGGTGAGTTGGGGTGCTGCATAAAACCAGAGATTGAAATGAGCACAGATAAAGTTTCGTAAGCCAAATATATAATAGACAAGAGCTACTCCTTACTCAACGAAATGGACTCAACACCCCCTATTAAACGCCTAAGAATGTACCTGACTAGTAAGTATCTTAAAACCTATGGATTGCTATGTCTCCGAAAGAGAATCAAGCATGTGTACAGGGGCATAAACGTAGCAGTGATAGGATTGGAGAGGTTCGGTGAGCAAATGAAGACCCTTTGAAGTCATATTGCATGGTACCCATTCCACGGGTCTCAACTCTCCATGTTTAAGGGATTCTTCTTTCAGCTAAAACATGCATGTGGAATCCAGAGTATGATCAACCGTGTGTTCGGGAGACAAGTTGAAATATGTCTCAGTTGTCATCCCCTGGTACTCGGGTGCAACATTCCAGACGCTTTACTAACACTCTCCCGACTTGGAGAGTCAGTGCCTTTAACCTCCTGTTTGGCCCAGTTTGCAATTTCTGTGGAACATGTACAGGAATAGAGAGAACCAATGAGAGACTAGCTGGAGGTGTCTGGACGGGCAAATTTAACTCTCATTTCCCACCAGGAAGAGGAATTAACAAAAGGCTCAGCGTGCCGTGCAGGAACTAGATTAGGGCCTGAAGCAATCCTGCGGTGTTGCGGCCAGCTCACAAGAAAGTGAGTTGAAGAAAGGAGCTCAGGGGCACTGTAATTCACAAACCTGCAGAGTTATAAATGACAGCTATCGTCCAAAAATATACTGAAATAAGGCTGCAAGAGGAATTGAAAGCGGGGCAGAATTGCAGGAAACCGATTTCAGGAGGTAGACTGGAATTGCATTTAAAGCATAGGAAAAGAGGCAGAACGTCCACAATGATGCACTTGGCCAAAAAGGGCGTATGAGTTTTTTCCTGAATATATTCAGGAAAAAACGCATACGCCCTTTTTGTCCAAACAAGGAAGCTTGCAAAGGAAATCTGCACTACAATGAAGTTTCACTTTCCCCCGGTCAAAAGGGCCATCTGAAAAAAGTGTAAAATCCAGAAAGGCAGGACAGGCCATGGAGAACTAGAAGCCTTGTTATGCTGATAGGTGGGATGTAAATTGCCAACAGCCACTGGGGAGATGTGTATGGTGTTTCCTGAAACATCTAAAAAACAAAGCAACAGAGCCTAGGGCACTTCCACTTATGGTCCTATAGCTTAGGGAAATTAAAATCAAAAAGACACAGCCACCCCAAAATTTGGGACATCTCTGTTTACAAGAACCTCGTTTACCGTACAAGTTCAATATCACAGAAAGTGAAAAATGGATAAAGAAGTTGTGGTACTTACGTACAATGCAATATCACTCAGCAATGAAATCTATGTCATCAGGCCCGTAGTAGCATAATGAGTGGATTCAGGTATGATGATTCTAACTGAAATAAGTCACACAGAAAATGAAACATCATAAGATATAACTAATACACGGCATGTAGTCTTGGCTACACAGGAACTGGATTACAAAACAGAACAGGGTCTCAAATTTAGAAAACCAACTTATGCTTGCTTAAGGGGAAAGGTGAGTTGGGGTGCTGCATAAAACCAGAGATTGAAATGAGCACAGATAAAGTTCCTGAAGCCAAATATGTAATAGACAAGAGCTACTCCTTGCTCAACGAAATGGACTCAACACCCCATATTAAACGCCTAAGAATGTAGGTGACTAGTAAGTATCTTAAAACCTATGGATCGCTATGTCTCCGAAAGAGAATCAAGCGTGTGTACAGGGGCATAAACGCAGCAGTGATAGGATTGGAGAGGTTTGGTGAGCAAATGAAGACCATTTGAAATCACATTGCATGGTACCCATTCCACGGGTTTCAACTCTCCAGGTTTAAGGGATTCTTCCTTCAGCTAAAGCATTCATGTGGAACCCAGAGTATGATCAACCGTGTGATCGGGAGACGTGTTCCAATATGTCTCAGTTCTCGTCCCCTGGTACTCGGGTGCAACATTCCAGACGCTTTACTAACACTCTCCCGACTTGGAGAGTCAGTGCCTTTAACCTCCTGTTTGGCCCAGTTTGCAATTGCTGCGGAAGATGAACAAGAATAGCGAGAAACAATGAGAGACTAGCTGGAGGTGTCTGGACGGGCAAATTTAACTCTCATACCCCACCAGGAAGAAGAATTAACCAAAGGCTCAGCATGCCGTGCCAGAACCAGATTAGGGCCTGAAGCAATCCTGCGGTGTTGCGGCCAGCTCACAAGAAAGCGAGTTGAAGAAAGGAGCTCAGGGGCACTGTAATTCACAAACCTGCAGAGTTATAAATGACAGCTATCGTCCAAAAATATACTGAAGTAAGGCTGCCAAGAGGACTTGAAAGCGGGGCAGAATTGCAGGAAACCGATATCAGGAGGTAGACTGGAATTGCATTTAAAGCATAGGAAAAGAGGCAGAACGTCGACAATGATGCACTTGGCCAAAAAGGGCGTATGAGTTTTTTCCTGAATATATTCAGGAAAAAACGCATACGCCCTTTTTGGCCAACCAAGCAAGCTTGCAAAGGAAATCTGCACTACACTGAAGTCTCACTTCCCCCCGGTCAAAAGGGCCATTTGAAAAAAGTGTAAAATCCAGAAAGGCAGGACAGGCCATGTAGAACTGGGAGCCTTGTTATGCTGATGGGCGGGATGTAAATTGCCAACAGCAACTTGGGAGAAGTGTATGGTGTTTCCTGAAACATCTAAGAAACAAAGCAACAGAGCCTAGGGCACTTCCACTTATGGTCCTATAGCTTAGGGAAATTAAAATCAAAAAGACACAGCCACCCCAAAGTTTGGGACGGCTCTGTTTACAAGAACCTCATTTACGGGACAAGTTCAATATCGCAGAAAGTGAAAAATGGATAAAGAAGTTGTGGTACTTACGTACAATGCAATATCACTCAGCAATGAAATCTATGTCATCAGGCCCGTAGCAGCATAATGAGTGGATTCAGGTATGATGATTCTAACTGAAATAAGTCACACAGAAAAAGAAACATCATAAGATATCACTAATACACGGAATGTAAGCTTGGCTACACAGGAACTGGATTACATAACAGAACAGGGTCTCAAATTTAGAAAACCAACTTATGCTTGCTTAAGGGGAAAGGTGAGTTGGGGTGCTGCATAAAACCAGAGATTGAAATGAGCACAGATAAAGTTCCTTAAGCCAAATATGTAATACACAAGAGCTACTCCTTGCTCAAAGAAATGGACACAACACCCCATATTAAACGCCTAAGAATGTACCTGACTAGTAAGTATCTTAAAACCTATGGATCGCTATGTCTCCGAAAGAGAATCAAGCGTGTGTACAGGGGCATAAACGCAGCAGTGATAGGATTGGAGAGGTTCGGTGAGCAAATGAAGACCCTTTGAAGTCATATTGCATGGTACCCATTCCACGGGTCTCAACTCTCCAGGTTTAAGGGATTCTTCCTTCAGCTAAAACATGCATGTGGAACCCAGAGTATGATCAACCATGTGACCAGGAGACGTGTTCCAATATGTCTCAGTTCTCGTCCCCTGGTACTCGGGTGCAACATTCCAGACGCTTTACTAACACTCTCCCGACTTGGAGAGTCAGTGCCTTTAACCTCCTGTTTGGCCCAGTTTGCAATTTCTGCGGAAGATGAACAGGGATAGGGAGGACCAATGAGAGACTAGCTGGAGGTGTCTGGACGGGCAAATTTAACTCTCATTTCCCACCAGGAAGAGGAATTAACCAAAGGCTCAGCGTGCTGTGCCGGATCAAGATTAAGGCCTGAAGCAATCCTGCAGTCTTGGGGCCAGCTCACAAGAAAGCGAGTTGAAGAAAGGAGCTCAGGGGCACTGTAATTCACAAACCTGCAGAGTTATAAATGACAGCTATCGTCCAAAAATATACTGAAGTAAGGCTGCCAAGAGGACTTGAAAGCGGGGCAGAATTGCAGGAAACCGATTTCAGGAGGTAGACTGGAATTGCATTTAAAGCATAGGAAAAGAGGCAGAACGTCGACAATGATGCACTTGGCCAAAAAGTGCGTATGCGTTTTTTTTGAATATATTCAGGAAAAAAACGCATACGCACTTTTTGGCCAACCAAGCAAGCTTGCAAAGGAAATCTGCACTACAATGAAGTCTCACTTCCCAAAGTCAAATGGGCCATCTGAAAAAAGTGTAAAATCCAGAAAGGCAGGACTGGCCAATTAAAACTGGGAGACTTGTTATGCTGATGGGCGGGATGTAAATTGCCAACAGCCACTTGGGAGAAGTGTATGGTGTTTCCTGAAACATCTAAAAAACAAAGCAACAGAGCCTAGGGCACTTCCACTTATGGCCCTATAGCTTAGGGAAATTAAAATCAAAAAGACACAGCCACCCCTAAGTTTGGGACAGCTCTGTTTAGAAGAAACTCATTTACGGGACTAGTTCAATATCGCAGAAAGTGAAAAATGGGTAAAAAATGGGTAAAGAAATTGTGGTACTTACGTACAATGCAATATCACTCAACAATGAAATCTATGTCATCAGGCCCGTAGCAGCATAATGAGTGGATTCAGGTATGATGATTCTAACTGAAATAAGTCACACAGAAAAAGAAACATCATAAGATATAACTAATACACGGCATGTAGTCTTGGCTACACAGGAACTGGATTACAAAACAGAACAGGGTCTCAAATTTAGAAAACCAACTTATGCTTGCTTAAGGGGAAAGGTGAGTTGGGGTGCTGCATAAAACCAGAGATTGAAATGAGCACAGATAAAGTTCCTGAAGCCAAATATGTAATAGACAAGAGCTACTCCTTGCTCAACGAAATGGACTCAACACCCCATATTAAACGCCTAAGAATGTAGGTGACTAGTAAGTATCTTAAAACCTATGGATCGCTATGTCTCCAAAAGAGAATCAAGCGTGTGTACAGGGGCATAAACGCAGCAGTGATAGGATTGGAGAGGTTTGGTGAGCAAATGAAGACCATTTGAAATCACATTGCATGGTACCCATTCCACGGGTTTCAACTCTCCAGGTTTAAGGGATTCTTCCTTCAGCTAAAGCATTCATGTGGAACCCAGAGTATGATCAACCGTGTGATCGGGAGACGTGTTCCAATATGTCTCAGTTCTCGTCCCCTGGTACTCGGGTGCAGCATTCCAGATGCTTTACTAACACTCTCCCGACTTGGAGAGTCAGTGCCTTTAACCTCCTGTTTGGCCCAGTTTGCAATTTCTGCGGAAGATGAACAAGAATAGCGAGAAACAATGAGAGACTAGCTGGAGGTGTCTGGACGGGCAAATTTAACTCTCATTTCCCACCAGGAAGAAGAATTAACCAAAGGCTCAGCATGCCGTGCCGGAACCAGATTAGGGCCTGAAGCAATCCTGCGGTGTTGCGGCCAGCTCACAAGAAAGCGAGTTGAAGAAAGGAGCTCAGGGGCACTGTAATTCACAAACCTGCAGAGTTATAAATGACAGCTATCGTCCAAAAATATACTGAAGTAAGGCTGCCAAGAGGACTTGAAAGCGGGGCAGAATTGCAGGAAACCGATTTCAGGAGGTAGACTGGAATTGCATTTAAAGCATAGGAAAAGAGGCAGAACGTCCACAATGATGCACTTGGCCAAAAAGGGCGTATGCGTTTTTTCCTGAATATATTCAGGAAAAAACGCATACGCCCTTTTTGGCCAACCAAGCAAGCTTGCAAAGGAAATCTGCACTACACTGAAGTCTCACTTCCCCCCGGTCAAAAGGGCCATTTGAAAAAAGTGTAAAATCCAGAAAGACAAGACAGGCCATGGAGAACTGGGAGCCTTGTTATGCTGATGGGCGGGATGTAAATTGCCAACAGCAACTTGGGAGAAGTGTATGGTGTTTCCTGAAACATCTAAGAAACAAAGCAACAGAGCCTAGGGCACTTCCACTTATGGTCCTATAGCTTAGGGAAATTAAAATCAAAAAGACACAGCCACCCCAAAGTTTGGGACGGCTCTGTTTACAAGAACCTCATTTACGGGACAAGTTCAATATCGCAGAAAGTGAAAAATGGATAAAGAAGTTGTGGTACTTACGTACAATGCAATATCACTCAGCAATGAAATCTATGTCATCAGGCCCGTAGCAGCATAATGAGTGGATTCAGGTATGATGATTCTAACTGAAATAAGTCACACAGAAAAAGAAACATCATAAGATATCACTAATACACGGAATGTAAGCTTGGCTACACAGGAACTGGATTACATAACAGAACAGGGTGTCAAATTTAGAAAACCATCTTATGCTTGCTTAAGGGGAAAGGTGAGTTGGGGTGCTGCATAAAACCAGAGATTGAAATGAGCACAGATAAAGTTCCTTAAGCCAAATATGTAATACACAAGAGCTACTCCTTGCTCAAAGAAATGGACTCAACACCCCATATTAAACGCCTAAGAATGTAGCTGACTAGTAAGTATCTTAAAACCTATGGATTGCTATGCCTCCGAAAGAGAATCAAGCATGTGTACAGGGGCATAAACGGAGCAGTGATAGGATTGGAGAGGTTTGGTGAGCAAATGAAGACCCTTTGAAATCATTTTGCATGGTACCCATTCCACGGGTCTCAACTCTCCAGGTTTAAGGGATTCTTCCTTCAGCTAAAACATGCATGTGGAACCCAGAGTATGATCAACCATGTGATCGGGAGACGTGTTCCAATATGTCTCAGTTCTCGTCCCCTGGTACTCGGGTGCAATATTCCAGACGCTTTACTAACACTCTCCCGACTTGGAGAATCAGTGCCTTTAACCTCCTGTTTGGCCCAGTTTGCAATTTCTGCGGAAGATGAACAGTAATAGGGAGAACCAATGAGAGACTAGCTGCAGGTGTCGGGACGGGAATATTTAACTCTCATTTCCCACCAGGAAGAGGAATTAACCAAAGGCTCAGCGTGCCGTGCCGGAACCAGATTAGGACCTAAAGCAATCCTGTGGTGTTGCGGCCAGCTCACAAGAAAGCGAGTTGAAGAAAGGAACTCAGGGGCACTGTAATTCACAAACCTGCAGAGTTATAAATGACAGCTATCGTCCAAAAATATACTGAAGTAAGGCTGCCAAGAGGACTTCAAAGTGGGGCAGAATTGCAGGAAACCGATTTCAGGAGGTACACTGGAATTGCATTTAAAGCATACGAAAAGAGGCAGAACGTCGACAACGATGCACTTGGCCAAAAAGGGCGTATGCGTTTTTTGCTGAATATATTCAGGAAAAAACGCATACGCCCTTTTTGGCCAACCAAGCAAGCTTGCAAAGGAAATCTGCACTACAATGAAGTCTCACATCCCCCCGGTCAAAAGGGTCATCTGAAAAAAGTGTAAAATCCAGAAAAGCAGGACAGGCCATGGAGAACTGGGGGCCTTGTTTTGCTGATGGGCGGGATGTATATTGCCAACAGCCACTCGGGAGAAGTGTATGGTGTTTCCTGAAACATCTAAGAAACAAAGCAACAGAGCCTAGGGCACTTCCACTTATGGTCCTATAGCTTAGGGAAATTAAAATCAAAAAGACACAGCCACCCCTAAGTTTGAGACAGCTCTGTTTAGAAGAAACTCATTTACGGGACAAGTTCAATATCGCAGAAAGTGAAAAATGGATAAAGAAGTTGTGGTACTTACGTACAATGCAATATCACTCAGCAATGAAATCTATGTCATCAGGCCCGTAGCAGCATAATGAGTGGATTCAGGTATGATGATTCTAACTGAAATAAGTCACACAGAAAAAGAAACATCATAAGATATCACTAATACACGGAATGTAATCTTGGCTATACAGGAACTGGATTAGAAAACAGAACAGGGTCTCAAATTTAGAAAACCAACTTATGCTTGCTTAAGGGGAAAGGTGAGTTGGGGTGCTGCATAAAACCAGAGATTGAAATGAGCACAGATAAAGTTCCTGAAGCCAAATATGTAATAGACAAGAGCTACTCCTTGCTCAACGAAATGGACTCAACACCCCATATTAAACGCCTAAGAATGTAGGTGACTAGTAAGTATCTTAAATCCTATGGATTGTTATGTCTCCAAAAGAGAATCAAGCGTGTGTACAGGGGCATAAACGCAGCAGTGATAGGATTGGAGAGGTTTGGTGAGCAAATGAAGACCATTTGAAATCATATTGCATGGTACCAATTCCACGGGTTTCAACTCTCCAGGTTTAAGGGATTCTTCCTTCAGCTAAAGCATTCATGTGGAACCCAGAGTATGATCAACCGTGTGATTGGGAGACGTGTTCCAATATGTCTCAGTTCTCGTCCCCTGGTACTCGGGTGCAACATTCCAGACGCTTTACTAACACTCTCCCGACTTGGAGAGTCAGTGCCTTTAACCTCCTGTTTGGCCCAGTTTGCAATTTCTGCGGAAGATGAACAGGAATAGGGAGAACCGATGGGAGACTAGCTGGAGGTGTCTGGATGGGCAAATTTAACTCTCATTTCCCACCAGGAAGAGGAATTAACCAAAGGCTCAGCGGGCCGTGCCAGAACCAGATTAGGGCCTGAAGCAATCCTGCGGTGTTGCGGCCAGCTCACAAGAAAGCGAGTTGAAGAAAGGAGCTCAGGGGCACTGTAATTCACAAACCTGCAGAGTTATAAATGACAGCTATCGTACAAAAATATACTGAAGTAAGGCTACCAAGAGGACTTGAAAGCGGGGCAGAATTGCAGTAAACCGATTTCAGGAGGTAGACTCGATTTGCATTTAAAGCATAGGAAAAGAGGCAGAACGTCGACAATGATGCACTTGGCCAAAAACGGCGTATGCCTTTTATCCTGAATATATTCAGGAAAAAACGCATACGCCCTTTTTGGCCAACCAAGCAAGCTTGCAAAGGAAATCTGCACTACAATGAAGTCTCACTTCACCCCGGTCAAAAGGGCCATCTGAAAAAAGTGTAAAATGCAGAAAAGCATGACAGGCCATGGAGAACTGGGAGCCTTGTTTTGCTGATGGGCGGGATGTAAATTGCCAACAGCCACTCGGGAGAAGTGTATGGTGTTTCCTGAAACATCTAAAAAACAAAGCAACAGAGCCTAGGGCACTTCCACTTATGGCCCTATAGCTTAGGGAAATTAAAATCAAAAAGACACAGCCACCCCTAGGTTTGAGACAGCTCTGTTTAGAAGAAACTCGTTTACGGGACTAGTTCAATATCGCAGAAAGTGAAAAATGGATAAAGAAGTTGTGGTACCTACGTACAATGCAATATCACTCAGCAATGAAATCTATGTCATCAGGCCCGTAGCAGCATAATGAGTGGATTCAGGTATGATGATTCTAACTGAAATAGGTCACACAGAAAAAGAAACATCATAAGATATCACTAATACACGGAATGTAAACTTGGCTACACAGGAACTGGATTACAAAACAGAACATGGTCTTAAATTTAGCAAACCAACTTATGCTTGCTTAAGGGGAAAGGTGAGTTGGGGTGCTGCATAAAACCAGAGATTGAAATGAGCACAGATAAAGTTCCTTAAGCCAAATATGGAATAGACAAGAGCTACTCCTTGCTCAACGAAATGGACTCAACACCCCATATTAAACGCCTAAGAATGTAGCTGACTAGTAAGTATCTTAAAACCTATGGATTGCTATGTCTCCAAAAGAGAATCAAGCGTGTGTACAGGGGCATAAACGCAGCAGTGATAGGATTGGAGAGGTTTGGTGAGCAAATGAAGACTATTTGAAATCATATTGCATGGTACCCATTCCACGGGTTTCAACTCTCCAGGTTTAAGGGATTCTTCCTTCAGCTAAAGCATTCTTGTGGAACCCAGAGTATGATCAACCATGTGATCGGGAGACGTGTTCCAATATGTCTCAGTTCTCGTCCCCTGGTACTCGGGTGCAACATTCCAGACGCTTTACTAACACTCTCCCGACTTGGAGAGTCAGTGCCTTTAACCTCCTGTTTGGCCCAGTTTCCAATTTCTGCGGAAGATGAACAGGAATAGCGAGAAAAAATGAGAGACTAGCTGGAGGTGTCTGGACGGGCAAATTTAACTCTCATTTCCCACCAGGAAGAGGAATTAACCAAAGGCTCAGCATGCCGTGCCGGAACCAGATTAGGGCCTGAAGCAATCCTGCGGTGTTGCGGCCAGCTCACAAGAAAGCGAGTTGAAGAAAGGAGCTCAGGGGCACTGTAATTCACAAACCTGCAGAGTTATAAATGACAGCTATCGTCCAAAAATATACTGAAGTAAGGCTGCCAAGAGGACATGAAAGCGGGGCAGAATTGCAGGAAACCGATTTCAAGAGGTAGACTGGAATTGCATTTAAAGCATAGGAAAAGAGGCAGAACGTCCACAATGATGCACTTGGCCAAAAAGGGCGTATGCGTTTTTTCCTGAATATATTCAGGAAAAAACGCATACGCCCTTTTTGGCCAACCAAGAAAGCTTGCAAAGGAAATCTGCACTACAATGAAGTCTCACTTCCCCCCGGTCAAAAGGGCCATCTGAAAAAAGTGTAAAATACAGAAAGGCAGGACAGGCCATGGAGAACTGGGAGCCTTGTTTTGCTGATGGGCGGGATGTATATTGCCAACAGCCACTTGGGAGAAGTGTATGGTGTTTCCTGAAACATCTAAAAAACAAAGCAACAGAGCCTAGGGCACTTCCACTTATGGCCCTATAGCTTAGGGAAATTAAAATCAAAAAGACACAGCCACCCCAAAGTTTGGGACGGCTCTGCTTACAAGAACCTCGTTTATGGGACAAGTTCAATATCGCAGAAAGTGAAAAATGGATAAAGAAGTTTTGGTACTTACGTACAATGCAATATCACTCAGCAATGAAATCTATGTCATCAGGCCCGTAGCAGCATAATGAGTGGATTCAGGTATGATGATTCTAACTGAAATAAGTCACAAGAAAAAGACACATCATAAGATATCATTAATACACGGAATGTAAACTAGGCTACACAGGAACTGGATTACAAAACAGAACAGTGTTCAAATTTAGAAAACCAACTTATGCTTGCTTAAGGGGAAAGGTGAGTTGGGGAGCTGCATAAACCAGAGATTGAAATGAGCACAGATAAAGATCCTTAAGCCAAATATGTAATAGACAAGAGCTACTCCTTGCTCAACGAAATGGACACAACACCCCATACTAAACGCCTAAGAATGTACCTGACTAGGAAGTATCTTAAAACCTATGGATCGCTATGTCTCCGAAAGAGAATCAAGCGTGTGTACAGGGGCATAAACACAGCAGTGATAGGATTGGAGAGGTTCGGTGAGCAAATGAAGACCCTTTGAAGTCACATTGCATGGTACCCATTCCACGGGTCTCAACTCTCCAGGTTTAAGGGATTCTTCCTTCAGCTAAATCATGCATGTGGAACCCAGAGTATGATCAACCGTGTGATCGGGAGACGTGTTCCAATATGTCTCAGTTCTCGTCCCCTGGTACTCGGGTGCAACATTCCAGACGCTTTACCAACACTCTCCCAACTTGGAGAGTCAGTGCCTTTAACCTCCTGTTTGGTCCAGTTTGCAATTTCTGCGGAAGATGAACAGGAATAGGGAGAACCGATGAGAGACTAGCTGGAGGTGTCTGGACGGGCAAATTTAACTCTCATTTCCCACCAGGAAGAGGAATTAACCAAAGTCTCAGCGGGCCGTGCCAGAACAAGATTAGGGCGTGAAGCAATCCTGCGGTGTTGCGGCCAGCTCACAAGAAAGCGAGTTGAAGAAAGGAGCTCAGAGGCACTGTAATTCACAAACCTGCAGAGTTATAAATGACAGCTATCATCCAAAAATATACTGAAGTAAGGCTGCCAAGAGGATTTGAAAGCGGGGCAGAATTGCAGGAAACCGATTTCAGGAGGTAGACTGGAATTGCATTTAAAGCATAGGAAAAGAGGCAGAACGTCGACAATGATGCACTTGGCCAAAAAGGGCGTATGAGTATTTTGCTGAATATATTCAGGAAAAAACGCATACGCCCTTTTTGTCCAACCAAGCAAGCTTGCAAAGGAAATCTGCACTACAATGAAGTCTCACATCCCCCCGGTCAAAAGGGCCATCTGAAAAAAGTGTAAAATCCAGAAAAGCAGGACAGGCCATGGAGAACTGGGAGCCTTGTTTTGCTGATGGGCGGGATGTATATTGCCAACAGCCACTCGGGAGAAGTGTATGGTGTTTCCTGAAACATCTAAAAAACAAAGCAACAGAGCCTAGGGCACTTCCACTTATGGCCCTATAGCTTAGGGAAATTAAAATCAAAAAGACACAGCCACCCCTAAGTTTGGGACAGCTCTGTTTAGAAGAAACTCGTTTACGGGACTAGTTCAATATCGCAGAAAGTGAAAAATGGATAAAGAAGTTGTGGTACTTACGTACAATGCAATATCACTCAGCAATGAAATCTATGTCATCAGGCCCGTAGCAGCATAATGAGTGGATTCAGGTATGATGATTCTAACTGAAATAAGTCACACAGAAAAAGAAACATCATAAGATATCACTAATACACGGAATGTAAACTTGGCTACACAGGAACTGGATTACAAAAGAGAACAGGGTCTCAAATTTAGAAAACCGACTTATGCTTGCTTAAGGGGAAAGGTGAGTTGGGGTGCTGCATAAAACCAGAGATTGAAATGAGCACAGATAAAGTTCCTGAAGCCAAATATGTAATAGACAGGAGCTACTCCTTGCTCAACGAAATGGACACAACACCTCATACTAAACGTCTAAGAATGTACCTGACTAGTAAGTATCTTAAAACCTATGGATCGCTATGTCTCCGAAAGAGAGTCAAGCGTGTGTACAGGGGCATAAACACAGCAGTGATAGGATTGGAGAGGTTCGGTGAGCAAATGAAGACCCTTTGAAGTCACATTGCATGGTACCCATTCCACGGGTCTCAACTCTCCAGGTTTAAGGGATTCTTCCTTCAGCTAAATCATGCATGTGGAACCCAGAGTATGATCAACCATGTGATCGGGAGACGTGTTCTAATATGTCTCAGTTCTCGTCCCCTGGTACTCGGGTGCAACATTCCAGACGCTTTACTAACACTCTCCCGACTTGGAGAGTCAGTGCCTTTAACCTCCTGTTTGGCCCAGTTTGCAATTTCTGCGGAAGATGAACAGGAATAGGGAGAACCAATGAGAGACTAGCTGGAGGTGTCTGGACGGGCAAATTTAACTCTCATTTCCCACCAGGAAGAGGAATTAACCAAAGACTCAGCATGCCGTGCCGGAACCAGATTAGTGCCTGAAGCAATCCTGCGGTGTTGCGGCCAACTCACAAGAAAGCGAGTTGAAGAAAGGAGCTCAGGGGCACTGTAATTCACACACCTGCAGAGTTATAAATGACAGCTATCGTCCAAAAATATACTGAAGTAAGCCTGCCAAGAGGACTTGAAAGTGGGGCAGAATTGCAGGAAACCGATTTCAGGAGGTAGACTGGAATTGCATTTAAAGCATAGGAAAAGAGGCAGAACGTCAACAATGATGCACTTGGCCAAAAAGGGCATATGCGTTTTTTCCTGAATATATTCAGGAAAAAACGCATATGCCCTTTTTGGCCAACCAAGCAAGCTTGCAAAGGAAATCTGCACTACAATGAAGTCTCACATCCCCCCGGTCAAAAGGGCCATCTGAAAAAAGTGTAAAATCCAGAAAGGCAGGACAGGCGATGGAGAAATGGGAGCCTTGTTATGCTGATGGGCGGGATGTAAATTGCCAAAAGCCACTTGGGAGAAGTGTATGGTGTTTCCTGAAACATCTGAGAAACAAAGCAACAGAGCTTAGGGCACTTCCACTTATGGTCCTATAGCTTAGGGAAATTAAAGTCAAAAACACACAGCCACCCCAAAGATTGGGACGGCTCTGTTTACAGGAACCTCTTCTGCAGCACAAGTTAAATATGCCAGAGAACAAATAATGGATAAAGAAGTTGCGGTACATACGTACAACAGAATACCTCTCAGCAATGAAAACTATGTCACCAGGCCCGTACCAGCATAATGAGTGGATTGAGGCACGGTGATTCTAAGTGAAAAAAGTCACACAGAAAAAGAAACATCATAAGGTACTACTAATACATGGAATGAGAACTTGGCTACACATGAACTGATTTACAAAACAGAACACGGTCTCAAATTTAGAAAACCAACTTATGCTTGCTTAAGTGGGAAGGTGAGTTGGGGTGCTGCATAAAACCAGAGTTTGAAATTAGCACAGATACCATTCCATAAGCCAAATATTTAATAGACAAGACCTACCCCTTGCTCAAGGAAATGGACTCAGCAATGAGGTATCACCTCACACCTGGTAGAATGGGCATCATCAGAAAATCTACAAACAAAAAATGCTGGAAAGGGTGTGGAGAAAAGGAACCCTCTTCCACTATTGTTGGGAATATAAATTGATACAGTCACTATGGAGAACAATATGGAGTTTCTTAAGAAACTAACAGTAGAATTACCATATGATACAGCAATCCCAGTTCTGGACATATACTCAGACAAAACCATAAATCAAAAAGAGACATTCACCGCAATGTTCATTGCCTCACTCTTTACAATATCGAGGTAATGGAAGCAACCTAAATGCCCACAGACAGACGAATGCATAAAGCTGTGGTACATATATAAAATGGAATATTACTAAGCCATGAAAAGGAATGAAATTGGGTCATTTGTCAAGACGTCGATGGATTTAGAGAGTGTCATACAGAGTGAAGTAAGTCAGAAAGAGAAAAACAAATCTTGTATATTCATGCATATATGTGGAACCTAGAAAAACTGTACAGATTAACCATTTTGCAAGGCATAAATAGAGCAACAGATGTAGACAACAAACGTATGGACAACAAGGGTGGAAGGCTGTTGGGGGGGTGGTGGTGGGAGGAGTTGAGAGACTGTGATTGGCATGTATACATTTATACATATAAAATAGGTAACCAATAAGAACCTGCTGTATAAAAATATAAAATAAAATTCAAAATTAAAAAGAAATAAAATTTAAAAAATAAAACAGAAAAAACAATTATTCCCTTCACATACATGTATTTATATGAATAAATTATTTCCATGCTTATATCTGTAAATACAAAAAAGAGGAATAAAATCTACCTTGAACCAAAAACGAAAAAGAGAAAAAAAACACAGAACCCACCAGTTCCACAGAGGAAAACCGTATCAGGGCACTTGCTCCAGTTGTAAACAATTCTGAAGTTGGTCAGTGGTGGGGAATCGTCTCCCATTCAGCCAGCAGCCCCCACGCAACAAGCGTCCTCATTGCAAAGCTGGGGCACCGTGCCGAGGCATCTGTGAGTAAACGTGAGCTGAGCCCCAGGCCAGTTGCTGCTGAACTATTCCCACCCGTCCCAGGTAAAACACCTGAATATATACAAGGACTTGAAAGCCTAGAGGAAGGGCCATAGAGCCACACGAGTGACAGCATGCCGGCCGACTTGGTGCCTGCAGGCCAGACAGGATGGTCCTGGCCCTGGGTGCTCTTCTGGAAGATTTCCATTTCCCTGCCTGAGATACCCGTCCTGTCCCTGCCCCCACTGCTTCTTTCCTTCCTCACCTCTGCCCAGGGAGAAATTCCAGCAGCAGGTATGGGTGACACATCCTCTTCTTTAGCAGGTGGCAGCCTGGCAACTGCTGCAGAAAGTCCAGCAGAGCCCCACTCACACTGGGCCACCCACAAAGCCGTGGCCTCTCACTCCCTCCCACCAGCCCAGCCCCGAGACTGCTGACAGGGCAGAGAAAATGGCGTCAGGCACGGCTGCAGGGGCTCTTGCTGCCTGGAGTGGTATTTATATTGATCTCAACCCAGGCACACCTGCGGAGGGCTGGCCGGCATGGTAAGGCTGCCCAGGTCAGCCAATCATCACCCCTCAGGGGCTCACAGTTGCAGAAAATGGAACTTGCCGAACCGGCCAGGTCCAAGGAACAGGTGTGGGCTCCTGAGAGTCAGGATAGACAAGGGGCTGCAGCTGTGGCTTGTTTTCTAATCATTTTATCTGGCCCATGAGTGGGAGACAACTTCAAGAAAACCCTCTCCTAATGAGAGGAACCCAGGAGTCAGGGAGAGGAGGGGTGGGTGGTGGTTGGAGACAGAGGCCTGGTGCCCCGGGTGCAGTGGAAGTCTCTGGAAGACCAGGTGGAGGGAGGCCGCACAGAGTGATGCCCAGGGTCACAGACCTGTCGCAGCTGCTGTTTGTTAGTTCAAGTCCTGCTCTGAGGTGCTCTGTGTCAGCTCTGAGCGACAGGTGAGCTGGGGGTGCTCTGCAATGAGGGCTATGTGCACGGTTCCTGTGTGCCCAGTCCTGCCATGGTACCTGCAAGGGTAGCTCTGTATCCTGGGAGGGGCCTGACCACGAGAGCCCCGTGGGCTGGGGTGGGGGTGGGGTACCTGCCCAGGTGAGCTCCATATTCTGGGATTGGTCTGACCACGAGAGCCCCATGGGCTGCTGGGGACCTGGTAAAGGATGTCAGGACAGTCAGTGAAGCCACCGAGGATATACCTCCAGCTGCTCCTAATTCCTACACCCTGCTGGTCATTCTACCAACCACCAGGACATGGTATTCTGTATTAGTCTTCAATGATGCCTTCTTTTGTATTCCATTAGTCCCAGAGTCACAAGAAATTTTGGCTTGTGAGTGGCAGGACTCAACATACAACTAAAACAATACTTCCGGGCCGTCTTGCCCCAAGGGTGCAAAAATTCCCACACCATCTTTGGGGAAAGCTTAGCTAAAGACCTAAAAGTTCCACCTCTGGAAAAGGAAACCCTCCTTCAGTACACAGACGACATTCTGATCACCAGCCCTACTAAGGAGGCCTCTGAACTACCAAGCCAATAAAGGATAGAAGTTGTCCAAGAAAAAGCTCAAATATCACAGACTGCGGTGACCTGCCTGGGCTTCATTCTCACAGAAGGTCGGAGAAGCCCATCCCAGGAAAGGGAAGAAACCATTTTCAGCCTTACCCCTTTCTAAAACTAGAAGACAGCTTAGGGGTTCTTGGGGAGGCCAGGGTTTGCTGCTTCTGGATCCCTAACTACAGTCTACTAGCTGGGCCTCTATATGAAACACTGAAAGGAAAAGATGATGATCCTGTTGAATAGAATCCAGAAGTGGCCTTTCAAGAATGGAAAGAGCAGTCAATTCAGACCCTTGCCCTGGAACTCCCTAATTTAGCTAAACCCTTTGACCTTTACATTCCCGGTGAAAGGTGAATCGCCATTGGAGAATTAGTGCAAAAACTGGGACCACTTGAAATGGAACAATGCAAGAATGCCATCCAGGTAGGATAAACTACGGTCACCAAGGGGCTTGGCCAACTGCCACATCTGGCCAAGATACTGGCGGTATCTAAAAACCTGGAAATCAGCATCCCCAAAGGCCACCTCCCTCCTAAGGGAAAAGGACCCCACGTGGTGATCCTAACCACCAACCATGCCCTGAAGTTTCAGGGTTCGCTCTGTGGGCACACCAACCTCGAGTGAGGAGGCCTTCCAACTTCAACATCCAGAGAGATAACCAGGGGCAACAGGGCACCATGACGACTCATGTGAACATCACTTGACCTGGAGTTTCTCTCATAAAACAACAAGAGTGTGTCCCAAAAGTGTAGACTACTGCTTGCAGGACTTACTGCACCCAGAGGGGAGCTAATAATCTTGGCGGGGGAACCGTATATCACACTGTCACCATAGAAAAGCCTACAGACACCGTGATGATGGTGGCCAATAAGACTGGCTGGACTCCTGTTTACTTCAAAAGGCTGTTGACTCAGTGGCCATCATGGTCCTTGATCACCACTGACCCTGGACTGTCTGGGAGTTGAGCAGGCAGGGCTCTGACACCTGGTGCTGTTTGTACGTTAATTCAGGGGCCTAATTGAAGAAAGCGCAGACTACTGGTCAGAGCATCTAGGCTAGCAGAAACGGTCAGCCTAAGGTGGCTGAACAAATGTGGGGCGGGGTGAAACCGGCCCCCACAGCGTCTCTGCACATCTCTTTCCTGGACCCTTAAAGGTCATTAGAATCTATAACACTTCCAATGCTGGTGCTCAGGTGGACGAGCAGGGAGGCAGGGGGCCTGGGGACAATCAACGTCACCTGGAGGCTGCTGGGGAGAAGCTCTGACCCTCGCCCCCGGGTATGAGGGCTCCCAACTCAGCACTCAGCAGTTACAGAAGAAGGGTCTGCACCCTCAGCACTCCAAGAATGAGGAACGGGACAAAAGGCAGAGGAGGGGTTTGTCCCCAGCAAAGCCCATTAAAAATCCCTGGGAGATAAAAATAGAATCTGGGCAATAAAGTCAAGTCTAACCGTTTTTATCCTTTGTGCTTTGTCTAATTTCATGTGCTCCTAGGGTCCCGCATGCAGAGGTTCCACACCCGGCACTTCAGACCAGATTTCCTAGTGCAGAATGGCTGGGACGACACCTCAGCTCCTGGGGCCCAGTGCAGACTCCGCGATACAGAGCCTGAGCTGCAGCCAACCCGGCCCTTGAGAGCTCCGCCCCCTCCCTCCCACTGACTCTGACAGGATCTCTACACAGCAGCCCAGCCCACAGCCCAGGGGGTAGTGCATGCTCTCACCTCTCCATTCCTGATCAAAATATAAAGTTTCCTTTGCTTGTGAACCAAACTCAGTCTCGATCTGTTGGCCCCAATGACACTGGGCAGGGGGACACTTGTTGGGGTCCACTCTGGAGGATCAGTAACAGAAATTGAGACTATTGTAACCTCAATGAACAGATGTGTGAGCCAAACTGTAGTTAACATAGAACAGTGTATAAGGCTCGGGTAAAATAAGATGTTTCTAACACTTCCATTTGATATTTCCATCACTTTATTATAAGCAAGTTCAGTGAAAAGGTTTGTCTTATTTGTCAGGTCAATATTAGAGAAACGAAGTGATTTCTTTCCAAGGATGTACATCTAATAATCTTGGTTAAAGCTTCAATCTTGTTTTAAATGCTTTTCCATTGAAAATGATACCTCTCTTTCAGCTCCCCCATTTCTGAGAAGTATAAAATCTTATAATTTATTATTACCAAAGGGGAAAGGTGGGAGGAGGGATAAATTAACAGTTTGGGATTAACACATACACACTGCTATGTATAAAATAGATCATCAACAAGGAACTACTGTATAGCACAGGGAACTACACTCAACATTTTGCAATAAGTTATAAGGGGAAATAATCTGAAAAAGAATGGATATTTTTATTGACATCATCTATCAATGACAGTTAAAGTGTAACCTAAGGGAAGCTGGTGGTGAGTGCTTCTGACCCTGAAGACTTCAATCATCTAAAGTTTGGACTCTGCCTACTTCCCAAGGCCCTTAATGAACATATGTGTAGCCGTAGCTTAAAAAATTCCCCAGTTTGTGTTTCGGGGAGACACTGATTTTGAAAAAGCCCTGATGTTCTCCTTACATGAATGGGACTCTTCCTACTGCTAAAACATGTCTGTCACACCCAGAGGATGGTATACCGTCTGATCGGGAAGAGTTTGGAAAAGGCATCTCATCTCCTCATCTCCTGGTGCTCGGGTTCACCCCTCCAGCGTCTTTACTAACAGTCTCCCCACTTGGAGATGTCAGCACTGTCAACATCCTGTTGTGTACAGTTTGGAATTTGTCCAGAGGATGAAGCGGAAGGATGAAGAACAATGAGAGACAAGTCCTAGGTGTTCAGACAGGCACATGTCACTCTAATTTCCAATCAGGAAGACGAACTGACCAAAGGTTAGGGTTGCCCATGGAAACAGTATAGGGCTTGAGGAAATCCTGCTGCTTTGTGGCCAGTTCCCATAAACACAAGTTGAACAATGGAACTCAGGGGCAGTAAAATTCACGAAACTGCAGAGTTGAAAATATCCATCACTGAAAAATGTCTTGAGGAAAGTCAGAGAAAAGGACTTGTAAGCAAGGGAGAATGGCAGGAAAGGGATTTGAGGAGGCAGAAAGGACTCGCCATTAAGCACAAGAAAAGGAGCTGAACATTGCCAACATTGCAGTTGGCCAAAAAGGGTGTATGCGTTTTTTTCTGTATATATTCAAGAAAAGGGCATACACTTTTTTAGCCAAGCAAACAGGTGGGCACTGGAAGTCAATACTACAAAAGATATCACTTCGCATCAGTCAGAAGAGCCATCCTCATAAAGCGTAAACAACAGAAATGCAGGACAGGGCAAGGAGAAGAGGGAGCCCTGTGAGACTTATAGTGGAAATGTATATTGCCAACGGCCATTCTGGAGAAGTGTATTGTGTTTACTAAAGCATCTAAAAAATGAGCTACAGAGCATAGGGCACTTGCACTCATGGGCGTATATCTTGGGAAAAACAAAAATCGAGAGGACACAGGCACCCCAATGTTTACCCCCTCTCTGTTTAAAAGATCCTCGACTAGGATATAACTTAAATGTCTCTGGAGGGAAAAAATGGATAGAGATGTGGTACTTAGGTAGAGTGGAATATTATTCAGCCTAGAAATCAATGAAATATGGCCAGTTGTAACAACTCCGGAGGAGTTACGTATGATCTTTCTAAGTGACATAATTCAAAAAGAAAAAGACACATATCATAAGATATCACTTAAAGGTGGAATCCAAAATGGCTACACATGAAATAAATTACAAAACAAAAACGTATTCAAATATGTAGAAAACACGCATAAGGCTGCTAAACGGGAAAGGTGGGGAGGGGTGAGGCATCATCCAGGAGGTTGAAATTAGCAAAGATACCATTCCAAATACCAAACTGATAATCAACAAAGCCCACACGGTAGCTAAAAGAACTGCACTCAGCACACTCAAGTCACTGGAAAAGAATATATACGACTGGTAAGAATCTGAAAAAGAATTTACTGATGTCTCTCTGTACGTGAATCAAGTGGATGTACAGCAGCAAGAAACAGAGCTTTGAAAATCAGCTGTAACCAATATAGTAATAAATTGAAAAAAATAAATGACAGAGAGACAGAGAAAACCTCTTACAACTTTTCCTCAGGGACGGTGATGCAACATGGATTGAACACATCTAGACCCACAGCAGGATGAGACATAAGGCTGGAAACTGTTTGCACTAAGAGAAATGTGAGGTTGGGTGAGGAAATGCACACCCTTTAAAGTAATACTACCTGGTACCCATTCAATGGGTCCCAAATCTGCAGGTTCAAGGGATCTTCCTACAGCTAAAACATGCATGGAAAACCCAGAGGACTGTACACCATGTGATCGGGAGATGTGTCTAAAATGCAGCTCATTTATCCTCTCCTGGTGCTCCTGTTCACCATTCCAGCCACGTTACTTAGAATCTCCCCACTTGGAGAATCAGCACATTTAAACTTCTGTTTCACACATTTTGCAAATTGTGAGGAGGATGAACGGGAAGAGGGGGAACCAATGAGAGAATAGTTGTAGGGGTTTGGACGGGCACATATCACTCTAATTTCCCATTAAGAATAAGAATTGAAAAAAGGCTCAGCCCACCTCGCCGGAGCCAAAATAGGGCCTGAAGCAATCCTGTGGGTTTGAGGCCAGCTCACAAAAGAGCAACTTAAAAAATGGAGCTCAGGGTCACTGCAATTCACAAACCTGCAGAGTTATAAATGAAAACTAACGTCCAAAAATATGTTGAGGTAAGGCAAAGAAGAGGATCTGAATGCAAGACAGAATTGCAAGAAACAGATTTCAAGAGATAGATTGGACTCGTCTTTAAAGCACAGGAAAAGCGGCAGAATTTCGACAATGATGCAGTTGGCCCAAAAGGGCGTATGCGTTTTTTCCTGATTATATCCAGGAAAAAACGCATACGCACTTTATGGGCAACGAAGCAAGCAAGCAATGCAAATGTGCACAACAAAGAAGTCTCATTTCCCACCAGTCAAAAGGGCCATCCTAAAAAATTGTAAAAACCAGAAATGCAGGACAGGCCATGGAGAACAGGGAGCCTTTATACGCTGATGGGCAGTGTGTGACCTGCCGAGAGCCACTCTGGAGAAGTGTATGGTGGTTCCTAAATCATCTAAAAAACAGAGCTACAGAGCATAGGACACTTCCAATCATGGGAGTATATCTAGGGAAGTCTAAAAATCAACAAGACACAAGCACACCACAGTTTAGGGCTACTCTGTTTACAAGAACCTCAACTTCAGTACACCTTAAATATCCCAGGAAAGAGAACAATGGATAAAGAAGATGTGGTACTTATGTACAATGGAATATCTCTTCACCATGAAATCAAGGTAATAAGGCTAGTAGAAGGATAAAGAGTGGATTTAGGTCCGATAATACTACTTGAAATAAGTCAAACAGAAAAAGAAACATATCATAAGATATCACTTATACAGGGAGGGTAAATATGGCTGCACAAGAAATGAATTACAGAACAGAACAGTGTCTCACATTTAGAAAACACACTTATGTCAGCTTAAGGGGAAAGGAGAGGTGGGGTGATGCATTAAACCAGAGTTTGAAATTAGCACAGATACCGTTCAATAAACCAAATAGATATTAGACAAGATCTACACCTTGCTCAATGAACTGGCCTCAACACACCCTATACACCGCAGAGAAATATATCTGAGTAATAAGAATCTTAAAACCCATGTATTGATATATCTCCATAAGGGAATCAAGTGTGTGCAGAGCGGCACAAACACAGCAGTGAAAATGAGCTAAACCCCATTATAGAAATAAATTTTAAAAACAAAACGCAGAAACAATGAAAGAGAAAAATTCTTACAAAATTTGCTCAGGGGCTGTGATGCAACCTGGATTGACCACATATAAACCCACAGCTGGATAAGACATAAGGCTGCACACTTGGGGCTGAGAGGATTGGTGAGCTTTGGTGAGCAACTGCCAAAAGTTTAATGCAATACTTCATGCTACTCATTCCAAGGGTCCCAAAACTCCAGGTTGAAGGGAATCTTCCTACAGCTAAACGATGCTTGGGAAACCCAGCGACTGGTATACCATATGATCGGGAAAGGTTTCTAAAACGCACCTCATTTTTCCTCTCCTGGGACTCCGGATCGACATTCCAGCCACTTTACTAACAATATCCCCACATGGAGAGTCAATGCCTTTAAGTTCTGGTATCGCACAGTCTGCAGTTAGTGCGGAGGATGAATGGGAATAGGGGGAACCAGTGAGAAACTAGCTGTAGCAGTTTCAATGGGCACATGTCACTCTAATTTCACATCAGTAAGAAGAATAAACCAAAGGCACAGCAAGGTGCCCCAGAAGAAGAATAAGGCCTGAAGGAATCCTGTGGTTATGAGGCAAGATCACAAAAATAAGAGCAGAAAAATGGAGCTAAGGGCCACTGCAATTCAAAAACCTGCAGAGTTATAAAGGCCAACTATTTTCAAAAAATATATTGAGGTAAGGCTATGAAGAGGCATTGGAGGCAAGGCAGAATTGCAGGAAACCGATTTCAGGAGGTAGACTGGAATTGCATTTAAAGCATAGGAAAAGAGGCAGAACGTCCACAATGATGCACTTGGCCAGAAAGGGCGCATGCGTTTTTTCCTGAATATATTCAGGAAAAAACGCATACGCCCTTTTTGGCCAACCAAGCAAGCTTGCAAAGGAAATCTGCACTACAATGAAGTCTCACTTCCCCCTGGTCAAAAGGGCCATCGGAAAAAAGTGTAAAATCCAGAAAGGCAGGACAGGCAATGGAGAACTGTGAGCCTTGTTATGCTGATGGGCGGGATGTAAATTGCCAACAGCCACTCCGGAGAAGTGTATGGTGTTTCCTGAAACATCTAAAAAACAAAGCAACAGAGCCTAGGGCACTTCCACTTATGGTACTATAGCTTAGGGAAATTAAAATCAAAAAGACACAGCCACCCCAAAGTTTGGGACAACTCTGTTTACAAGAACCGCGTTTATGGTACAAGTTCAATATCGCAGAAAGTGGATAATGGATAAAGAAGTTGTGGTACTTACGTACAATGCAATATCACTCAGCAATTAAATCTATGTCATCAGGCCAATAGCAGCATAATGAGTGGATTCAGGTATGATGATTCTAACTGAAATAAGTCACACAGAAAAAGAAACATCATAAGATATCACTAATACACGGAATGTAAACTTGGCTACACAGGAACTGGTTTACAAAGACGAAGAGGGTCTCAAATTTAGAAAACCAACTTATGCTTGCTTAAGGGGAAAGGTGAGTTGGGGTGCTGCATAAAACCACAGATTGAAATGAGCACAGATAAAGTTCCTTAAGCCAAATATGTAATAGACAAGAGCTACTCCTTGCTCAACGAAATGGACTCAACACCCCATATTAAACACCTAAGAATGTACCTGACAAGTAATTATCTTAAAACCTATGGATTGCTATGTCTCTGAAAGAGAATCAAGCATGTTTGCAGGGGCATAAACGCAGCAGTGATAGGATTGGAGAGGTTCGGTGAGCAAATGAAGACCCTTTGATGTCATATTGCATGGTACCCATTCCACGGGTCTCAACTCTCCAGGTTTAAGGGACTCTTCCTTCAGCTAAAACATGCATGTGGAACACAGAGTATGATCAACCGTGTGATCGGGAGACGTGTTGAAATATGTCTCAGTTCTCATCCCCTGGTACTCGGGTGCAACATTCCAGACGCTTTATTAACACTCTCCCGACTTGGAGAGTCAGTGCCTTTAACCTCCTGTTTGGCCCAGTTTGCAATTTCTGCGGAAGATGAACAGGAATATGGACAGCCAATGAGAGACTAGCTGGAGGTGTCTGGACGGGCAAATTTAACTCTCATTTCCCACCAGGAAGAGGAATTAACCAAAGGCTCAGCATGCCGTGGCAGAACTAGATTAGGGCCTGAAGCAATCCTGCGGTGTTGCGGCCAGCTCACAAGAAAGCGAGTTGAAGAAAGCAGCTCAGGGGCACTGTAATTCACAAACCTGCAGAGTTATAAATGACAGCTATCGTCCAAAAATATACTGAAGTAAGGCTGCCAAGAGGACTTGAAAGCGGGGCAGAATTGCAGGAAACCAATTTCAGGAGGTAGACTGGAATTGCATTTAAAGCATAGGAAAAGAGGCAGAACGTCCACAATGATGCACTTGGCTAAAAAGGGCATATGCGTTTTTTCCTGAATATATTCAGGAAAAAACGCATACGCAATTTTTGGCCAACCAAGCAAGCCTGCAAAGAAAATCTGCACTACAATGAAGTCTCACTTCCCCCTGGTAAAAAGGGCCATCTGAAAATAGTGTAAAATCCAGAAAGGCAGGACAGGCCATGGAGAACTGGGAGCCTTGTTATGCTGATGGGCGGGATGTAAATTGCCAACAGCCACTGGTTAGAAGTGTATGGTGTTTCCTGAAACATCTAAAAAACAGAGGAACAGAGCCTAGGGCACTTCCACTTATGGTCCTATAGCTTAGGGAAATTGAAATCAAAAAGACACAGCCACCGCAAAGTTTGGGACGGCTCTGTTTAGAAGAACCTCGTTTACAGTACAAGTTCAATATCGCAGAAAGTGAAAAATGGATAAAGAAGTTGTGGTACTTACGTACAATGCAATATCACTCAACAATGAAATCTATGTCATCAGGCCCATAGCAGCATAATGAGTGGATTCAGGTATGATGATTCTAACTGAAATAAGTTACACAGAAAAAGAAACATCATAAGATATCACTAATACACGGCATGTAAACTTGGCTACACAGGAACTGGATTACAAAGCAGAACAGGGTCTCAAATTTAGAAAACAACTTATGCTTGCTTAAGGGGAAAGGTGAGTTGGGGTGCTGCATAAAACCAGAGATTGAAATGAGCACAGATAAAGTCCCTTAAGCCAAACATGCAATAGACAAGAGCTACTCCTTGCTCAAGAAATGGGCTCAACACCCCATAATAAACGACTAAGAATGTAGCTGACTTGTAAGTATCTTAAAACCTATGGATTGCTATGTCTCCGAAAGAGAATCAAGCGTGTGTACAGGGGCATAAACCCAGCAGTGATAGGGTTGGAGAAGTTCGGTGAGCAAATGAAGACCCTTTGAAGTCATATTGCATGGTACCCATTCCACGGGTCTCAACTCTCCAGGTTTAAGGAATTCTTCCTTCAGCTAAAACATGCGTGTGGAACCCAGAGTATGATCAACCGTGTGATCAGGAGACGTGTTCGAATATTTCTCAGTTTTCGACACCTGGAACTCGGGTGCAACATTCTAGAGCTTTACTAACACTCTCCCAACTTGGAGAGTCACTGCCTTTAACCTCCTCTTTGGCCCAGTTTGCAATTTCTGTGGAAGATGAACAGGAATAGGGAGGAACAATGAGAGACTAGCTGGAGGTGTCTGGACGGGCAAATTTAACTCTCATTTCCCACCAGGAAGAGGAATTAACCAAAGGCTCAGCGTGCCGTGCCGGAACCAGATTAGGGCCTGAAGCAATCCTGCGGTGTTGCGGCCAGCTCACAAGAAAGCGAGTTGAAGAAAGGAGCTCAGGGGCACTGTAATTCACAAACCTGCAGAGTTATAAATGACAGCTATCGTCCAAAAATCTACTGAAGTAAGCCTGCCAAGACGACTTGAAAGCACGGCAGAATTGCAGGAAACCGATTTCAGGAGGTAGACTGGAATTGCATTTAAAGCATAGGAAAAGAGGCAGAACGTCGACAATGATGCACTTAGCCAAAAAGGGCGTATGCGTTTTTTCCTGAATATATTCAGGAAAAAACGCATACGCCCTTTTTGGCCAACAAAGCAAGCTTGCAAAGGAAATCTGCACTACAATGAAGTCTCACTTCCCCCCTGTCAAAAGGGCCATCTGAAAAAAGTGTAAAATCCAGAAAGGCAGGACAGGTCATGGAGAACTGGGAGCCTTGTTATGCTGATGGGCGGGATGTAAATTGCCAACAGCAACTGGGGAGAAGTGTATGGTGTTTCCTGAAACATCTAAAAAACAAAGCAACAGAGCCTAGGGCACTTCCACTTATGGTCCTATAGCTTAGGGAAATTAAAATCAAAAAGACACAGCTACCCCAAAATTTGGGATGGCTCTGCTTACAGGAACCTCATTTACGGTACAAGTCCAATATCGCAGAAAGTGAAAAATGGACAAAGAAGTTGTGGTACTTACGTACAATGCAATATCACTCAGCAATGAAATCTATGTCATCAGGCCCATAGCAGCATAATGAGTGGATTCAGGTATGATGATTCTAACTGAAATATGTCACACACAAAAAGAAACATCATAAGATATCACTAATACACGGAATGTAAACTTGCCTACACAGAAACTGGATTACAAAACAGAACAGGGTCTCAAATTTAGAAAACAACTTATGCTTGCTTAAGGGGAAAGGTGAGTTGGGGTGCTGCATAAAACCAGAGATTGAAATGAGCACAGATAAAGTTCCTTAAGCCAAATATGTAATAGACAAGAGCTACTCCTTGCTCAACGAAATGGACTCAACACCCCATATTAAACGCCTAACAATGTACCTGACTAGTAAGTATCTTAAAACCTATGGATTGGTATGTCTCTGAAAGAGAATCAAGCGTGAGTACAGCGCCATAAACGCAGCAGTGATAGGGTTGGAGAGGTTCGGTGAGCAAATGAAGACCCTTTGAAGTCATATTGCATGGTACCCATTCCACGGGTCTCAACTCTCCAGGTTTAAGGGATTCTTCCTTCAGCTAAACATGCATTTGGAACCCAGACTATGATCAACCGTGTGATCATGAGTCATGTTCAAATATGTCTCAATTCTCATCCCCTGGTACTCGGGTGCAACATTCCAGACGCTTTATTAACACTCTCCCGACTTGGAGAGTCAGTGCCTTTAACCTCCTGTTTGGCCCAGTTTGCAAATTCCGTGGATGATGAACAGGAATAGGGAGAACCAATGAGAGAGTAGCTGGAGATGTCTGGACGGGCAAATTTAACTCTCATTTCCCACCAGGAAGAGGAATTAAGCAAAGGCTCAGCGTGCCGTGCCGGAACCAGATTAGGGCCTGAAGCAATCCTGCGGTGTTGCGGCCAGCTCACAAGAAAGCGAGTTGAAGAAAGGAGCTCAGGGGCACTGTAATTCACAAACCTGCAGAGTTATAAATGACAGCTATCGTCCAAAAATATACTGAAGTAAGGCTGCCAAGAGGACTTGAAAGCGGGGCAGAATTGCAGGAAACCGATTTCAGGAGGTAGACTGGAATTGCATTTAAAGCATAGGAAAAGAGGCAGAACGTCGACAATGATGCACTAGGCCAAAAAGGGCATATGCGTTTTTTCCTGAATATATTCAGGAAAAAAAGCATAAGCACTTTTTGGCCAACCAGGCAAGCTTGCAAAGGAAATCTGCACTACAATGAAGTCTCACTTCCCCCGGGTCAAAAGGGCCATCTGTAAAAAGTGTAAAATCCAGAAAGGCAGGACAGGCCATGGAGAACTGGGAGCCTTGTTATGCTGATGGGCGGGATGTAAATTGCCAACAGCCACTCGGGAGAAGTGTATGGTGTTTCCTGAAACATCTAAAAGACAAAGCAACAGAGCCTAGGTCAATTCCACTTATGGTCCTATAGCTTAGGGAAATTAAAATCAAAAAGACACAGCCACCCCAAAGTTTGGGACGGCTCTGTTTACAAGAACCTCGTTTACGGTACAAGTTCAATATCGCAGAAAGTGAAAAATGGATAAAGAAGTTGTGGTACTTACGTACAATGCAATATCACTCAGCAATGAAATCTATGTCATCAGGCCCGTAGCAGCATAATGAGTGGATTTAGGTATGATGATTCTAACTGAAATAAGTCACACAGAAAATGAAACATCATAAGATATCACTAATACACGGAATGTAAACTTGGCTACACAGGAACTGGATTACAAAAGAGAAGACGGTCTCAAATTTAGAAAACCAACTTATGCTTGCTTAAGGGGAAAGGTGAGTTGGGGTGCTGCATAAAACCAGAGATTGAAATGAGCACAGATAAAGTTCCTTAAGCCAAATATGTAATAGACAAGAGCTACTCCTTGCTCAACGAAATGGACTCAACACCCCATATTAAACGCCTAACAATGTACCTGACTAGTAAGTATCTTAAAACCTATGGATTGCTATGTCTCTGAAAGAGAATCAAGCGTGAGTACAGCGCCATAAACGCAGCAGTGACAGGATTGGAGAGGTTCGGTGAGCAAATGAAGACCCTTTGAATTCATATTGCATGGTACCCATTCCACGGGTCTCAACTCTCCAGGTTTAAGGGATTCTTCCTTCAGCTAAACATGCATTTGGAACCCAGACTATGATCAACCGTGTGATCGTGAGTCATGTTCAAATATGTCTCAATTCTCATCCCCTGGTACTCGGGTGCAACATTCCAGACACTTTACTAACACTCTCCCGACTTGGAGAGTCAGTGCCTTTAACCTCCTGTTTGGCCCAGTTTGCAAATTCCGCGGATGATGAACAGGAATAGGGAGAACCAATGAGAGAGTAGCTGGAGATGTCTGGACGGGCAAATTTAACTCTCATTTCCCACCAGGAAGAGGAATTAAGCAAAGGCTCAGCGTGCCGTGCCGGAACCAGATTAGGGCCTGAAGCAATCCTGCGGTGTTGCGGCCAGCTCACAAGAAAGCGAGTTGAAGAAAGGAGCTCAGGGGCACTGTAATTCACAAACCTGCAGAGTTATAAATGACAGCTATCGTCCAAAAATATACTGAAGTAAGGCTGCCAAGAGGACTTGAAAGCGGGGCAGAATTGCAGGAAACCGATTTCAGGAGGTAGACTGGAATTGCATTTAAAGCATAGGAAAAGAGGCAGAACGTCGACAATGATGCACTAGGCCAAAAAGGGCATATGCGTTTTTTCCTGAATATATTCAGGAAAAAAAGCATACACACTTTTTGGCCAACCAGGCAAGCTTGCAAAGGAAATCTGCACTACAATGAAGTCTCACTTCCCCCGGGTCGAAAGGGCCATCTGTAAAAAGTGTAAAATCCAGAAAGGCAGGACAGGCCATGGAGAACTGGGAGCCTTGTTATGCTGATGGGCGGGATGTAAATTGCCAACAGCCACTCGGGAGAAGTGTATGGTGTTTCCTGAAACATCTAAAAGACAAAGCAACAGAGCCTAGGTCAATTCCACTTATGGTCCTATAGCTTAGGGAAATTAAAATCAAAAAGACACAGCCACCCCAAAGTTTGGGACGGCTCTGTTTACAAGAACCTCGTTTACGGTACAAGTTCAATATCGCAGAAAGTGAAAAATGGATAAAGAAGTTGTGGTACTTACGTACAATGCAATATCACTCAGC
This sequence comes from Orcinus orca, assembly GCF_937001465.1. Lineage (NCBI taxonomy): Eukaryota > Metazoa > Chordata > Mammalia > Artiodactyla > Delphinidae > Orcinus > Orcinus orca. The sequence continues at coordinate 307,117 of NW_026044100.1, forward strand.
AATGAAATCTATGTCATCAGGCCCGTAGCAGCATAATGAGTGGATTCAGGTATGATGATTCTCACTGAAATAAGTCACACAGAAAATGAAACATCATAAGATATCACTAATACATGGAATGTAAACTTGGCTACACAGGAACTGGATTAGAAAACAGAACAGGGTCTCAAATTTAGAAAACCAACTTATGCTTGCTTAAGGGGAAAGGTGAGTTGGGGTGCTGCATAAAACCAGAGATTGAAATGAGCACAGATAAAGTTCCTTAAGCCAAATATGGAATAGACAAGAGCTACTCCTTGCTCAACGAAATGGACTCAACACCCCATATTAAACGCCTAATACTGTACCTGACTAGTAAGTATCTTAAAACCTATGGATTGCTATGTCTCTGAAAGAGAATCAAGCGTGAGTACAGCACCATAAATGCAGCAGTGATAGGATTGGAGAGGCTCGGTGAGCAAATGAAGACCCTTTGAAGTCATATTGCATGGTACCCATTCCACGGGTCTCAACTCTCCAGGTTTAAGGGATTCTTCCTTCAGCTAAACATGCATTTGGAACCCAGACTATGATCAACCGTGTGATCATGAGTCATGTTCAAATATGTCTCACTTCTCATCCCTTGGTACTCGGGTGCAACATTCTAGACGCTTTACTAACACTCTCCCGACGTGGAGAGTCAGTGCCTTTAACCTCCTGTTTGGCCCAGTTTGCAAATTCCGCGGATGATGAACAGGAATAGGGAGAACCAATGAGAGACTAGCTGGAGATGTCTGGACGGGCAAATTTAACTCTCATTTCCCACCAGGAAGAGGAATTAAGCAAAGGCTCAGCGTGCCGTTCCGGTACCAGATTAGGGCCTGAAGCAATCCTGCGGTGTTGCGGCCAGCTCACAAGAAAGCGAGTTGAAGAAAGGAGCTCAGGGGCACTGTAATTCACAAACCTGCAGAGTTATAAATGACAGCTCTCGTCCAAAAATATACTGAAGTAAGGCTGCCAAGAGGACCTGAAAGCGGGGCAGAATTGCAGGAAACCGATTTCAGGACGTAGACTGGAATTGCATTTAAAGCATAGGAAAAGAGGCAGAACGTCGACAATGATGCACTTGGCCAAAAAGGGCGTATGCGTTTTTTCCTGATTATATTCAGGAAAAAAACGCATACGCCCTTTTTGGCCAACCAAGCAAGCTTGCAAAGCAAATCTGCACTACAATGAAGTCTCACTTCCCCCCGATCAAAAGGGCCATCTGAAAAAAGTGTAAAATCCAGAAAGGCAGGACAGGCCATGGAGAATTGGGAGCCTTGTAAGCTGATGGGCAGGATATAAATTGCCAACAGCCACTCGGGAGAAGTGTATGGTGTTTCCTGAAACATCTAAAAGACAAAGCAACAGAGCCTAGGTCAATTCCACTTATGGTCCTATAGCTTAGGGAAATTAAAATCAAAAAGACACAGCCACCCCAATGTTTGGGACGGCTCTGTTTACAAGAACCTCGTTTACGGTACAAGTTCAATATCGCAGAAAGTGAAAAATGGATAAAGAAGTTGTGGTACTTATGTACAATGCAATATCACTCAGCACTGAAATCTATGTCATCAGGCCCGTAGCAGCATAATGAGTGGATTCAGGTATGATGATTCTAACTGAAATAAGTCACACAGAAAAAGAAACATCATAAGATATCACTAATACACGGAATGTAAACTTGGCTACACAGGAACTGGATTACAAAAGAGAAGAGGGTCTCAAATTTAGAAAACCAACTTATGCTTGCTTAAGGGGAAAGGTGAGTTGGGGTGCTGCATAAAACCAGAGATTGAAATGAGCACAGATAAAGTTCCTTAAGCCAAATATGTAATAGACAAGAGCTACTCCTTGCTCAACGAAATGGACTCAACACCCCATATTAAACGCCTAACAATGTACCTGACTAGTAAGTATCTTAAAACCTATGGATTGCTATGTCTCTGAAAGAGAATCAAGCGTGAGTACAGCGCCATAAACGCAGCAGTGATAGGATTGGAGAGGTTCGGTGAGCAAATGAAGACCCTTTGAAGTCATATTGCATGGTACCCATTCCACGGGTCTCAACTCTCCAGGTTTAAGGGATTCTTCCTTCAGCTAAACATGCATTTGGAACCCAGACTATGATCAACCGTGTGATCGTGAGTCATGTTCAAATATGTCTCAGTTCTCATCCCCTGGTACTCGGGTGCAACATTCCAGACACTTTACTAACACTCTCCCGACTTGGAGAGTCAGTGCCTTTAACCTCCTGTTTGGCCCAGTTTGCAAATTCCGCGGATGATGAACAGGAATAGGGAGAACCAATGAGAGAGTAGCTGGAGATGTCTGGACGGGCAAATTTAACTCTCATTACCCACCAGGAAGAGGAATTAAGCAAAGGCTCAGCGTGCCGTGCCAGAACCAGATTAGGGCCTGAAGCAATCCTGCGGTGTTGCGGCCAGCTCACAAGAAAGCGAGTTGAAGAAAGGAGCTCAGGGGCACTGTAATTCACAAACCTGCAGAGTTATAAATGACAGCTATCGTCCAAAAATATACTGAAGTAAGGCTGCCAAGAGGACTTGAAAGCGGGGCAGAATTGCAGGAAACCGATTTCAGGAGGTAGACTGGAATTGCATTTAAAGCATAGGAAAAGAGTCAGAACGTCGACAATGATGCACTAGGCCAAAAAGGGCATATGCGTTTTTTCCTGAATATATTCAGGAAAAAAAGCATACGCACTTTTTGGCCAACCAGGCAAGCTTGCAAAGGAAATCTGCACTACAATGAAGTCTCACTTCCCCCGGGTCAAAAGGGCCATCTGTAAAAAGTGTAAAATCCAGAAAGGCAGGACAGGCCATGGAGAACTGGGAGCCTTGTTATGCTGATGGGCGGGATGTAAATTGCCAACAGCCACTCGGGAGAAGTGTATGGTGTTTCCTGAAACATCTAAAAGACAAAGCAACAGAGCCTAGGTCAATTCCACTTATGGTCCTATAGCTTAGGGAAATTAAAATCAAAAAGACACAGCCACCCCAAAGTTTGGGACGGCTCTGTTTACAAGAACCTCGTTTACGGTACAAGTTCAATATCGCAGAAAGTGAAAAATGGATAAAGAAGTTGTGGTACTTACGTACAATGCAATATCACTCAGCAATGAAATCTATGTCATCAGGCCCGTAGCAGCATAATGAGTGAATTCAGGTATGATGATTCTAACTGAAATAAGTCACACAGAAAATGAAACATCATAAGATATCACTAATACACGGAATGTAAACTTGGCTACACAGGAACTGGATTACAAAAGAGAAGACGGTCTCAAATTTAGAAAACCAACTTATGCTTGCTTAAGGGGAAAGGTGAGTTGGGGTGCTGCATAAAACCAGAGATTGAAATGAGCACAGATAAAGTTCCTTAAGCCAAATATGTAATAGACAAGAGCTACTCCTTGCTCAACGAAATGGACTCAACACCCCATATTAAACGCCTAACAATGTACCTGACTAGTAAGTATCTTAAAACCTATGGATTGCTATGTCTCTGAAAGAGAATCAAGCGTGAGTACAGCGCCATAAACGCAGCAGTGATAGGATTGGAGAGGTTCGGTGAGCAAATGAAGACCCTTTGAAGTCATATTGCATGGTACCCATTCCACGGGTCTCAACTCTCCAGGTTTAAGGGATTCTTCCTTCAGCTAAACATGCATTTGGAACCCAGACTATGATCAACCGTGTGATCGTGAGTCATGTTCAAATATGTCTCAATTCTCATCCCCTGGTACTCGGGTGCAACATTCCAGACACTTTACTAACACTCTCCCGACTTGGAGAGTCAGTGCCTTTAACCTCCTGTTTGGCCCAGTTTGCAAATTCCGCGGATGATGAACAGGAATAGGGAGAACCAATGAGAGAGTAGCTGGAGATGTCTGGACGGGCAAATTTAACTCTCATTTCCCACCAGGAAGAGGAATTAAGCAAAGGCTCAGCGTGCCGTGCCGGAACCAGATTAGGGCCTGAAGCAATCCTGCGGTGTTGCGGCCAGCTCACAAGAAAGCGAGTTGAAGAAAGGAGCTCAGGGGCACTGTAATTCACAAACCTGCAGAGTTATAAATGACAGCTATCGTCCAAAAATATACTGAAGTAAGGCTGCCAAGAGGACTTGAAAGCGGGGCAGAATTGCAGGAAACCGATTTCAGGAGGTAGACTGGAATTGCATTTAAAGCATAGGAAAAGAGGCAGAACGTCGACAATGATGCACTAGGCCAAAAAGGGCATATGCGTTTTTTCCTGAATATATTCAGGAAAAAAAGCATACACACTTTTTGGCCAACCAGGCAAGCTTGCAAAGGAAATCTGCACTACAATGAAGTCTCACTTCCCCCGGGTCGAAAGGGCGATCTGTAAAAAGTGTAAAATCCAGAAAGGCAGGACAGGCCATGGAGAACTGGGAGCATTGTTATGCTGATGGGCGGGATGTAAATTTCCAACACCCACTCGGGAAAATTGTATGGTGTTTCCTGAAACATCTAAAAAACAAAGCAACAGAGCCTAGGGCACTTCCACTTATGGTCCTACAGCTTAGGGAAATTAAAATCAAAAAGACACAGCCACCCAAAAGTTTGGGACGGCTCTGTTTATAAGAACCTCGTTTACAGTACAAGTTCAATATCGCAGAAAGTGAAAAATGGATAAAGAAGTTGTGGTACTTACGTACAATGCAATATCACTCAGCAATGAAATCTATGTCATCAGGCCCGTAGCAGCATAATGAGTGGATTCAGGTATGATGATTCTAACTGAAATAAGTCACACAGAAAAAGAAACATCATAAGATATCACTAATACATGGAATGTAAACTTGGCTACACAGGAACTGGATTAGAAAACAGAACAGGGTCTCAAATTTAGAAAACCAACTTTCTTGCTTAAGGGGAAAGGTGAGTTGGGGTGCTGCATAAAACCAGAGATTGAAATGAGCACAGATAAAGTTCCTTAAGCCAAATATGGAATAGACAAGAGCTACTCCTTGCTCAACGAAATGGACTCAACACCCCATATTAAACGCCTAATACTGTACCTGACTAGTAAGTATCTTAAAACCTATGGATTGCTATGTCTCTGAAAGAGAATCAAGCGTGAGTACAGCACCATAAATGCAGCAGTGATAGGATTGGAGAGGCTCGGTGAGCAAATGAAGACCCTTTGAAGTCATATTGCATGGTACCCATTCCACGGGTCTCAACTCTCCAGGTTTAAGGGATTCTTCCTTCAGCTAAACATGCATTTGGAACCCAGACTATGATCAACCGTGTGATCATGAGTCATGTTCAAATATGTCTCACTTCTCATCCCTTGGTACTCGGGTGCAACATTCTAGACGCTTTACTAACACTCTCCCGACGTGGAGAGTCAGTGCCTTTAACCTCCTGTTTGGCCCAGTTTGCAAATTCCACGGATGATGAACAGGAATAGGGAGAACCAATGAGAGACTAGCTGGAGATGTCTGGACGGGCAAATTTAACTCTCATTTCCCACCAGGAAGAGGAATTAAGCAAAGGCTCAGCGTGCCGTGCCGGAACCAGATTAGGGCCTGAAGCCATCCTGCGGTGTTGCGGCCAGCTCACAAGAAAGCGAGTTGAAGAAAGGAGCTCAGGGGCACTGTAATTCACAAACCTGCAGAGTTATAAATGACAGCTCTCGTCCAAAAATATACTGAAGTAAGGCTGCCAAGAGGACCTGAAAGCGGGACAGAATTGCTGGAAACCGATTTCAGGACGTAGACTGGAATTGCATTTAAAGCATAGGAAAAGAGGCAGAACGTCGACAATGATGCACTTGGCCAAAAAGGGCGTATGCGTTTTTTCCTGATTATATTCAGGAAAAAAACGCATACGCCCTTTTTGGCCAACCAAGCAAGCTTGCAAAGCAAATCTGCACTACAATGAAGTCTCACTTCCCCCCGATCAAAAGGGCCATCTGAAAAAAGTGTAAAATCCAGAAAGGCAGGACAGGCCATGGAGAACTGGGAGCCTTGTAAGCTGATGGGCAGGATATAAATTGCCAACAGCCACTCGGGAGAAGTGTATGGTGTTTCCTGAAACATCTAAAAGACAAAGCAACAGAGCCTAGGTCAATTCCACTTATGGTCCTATAGCTTAGGGAAATTAAAATCAAAAAGACACAGCCACCCCAATGTTTGGGACGGCTCTGTTTACAAGAACCTCGTTTACGGTACAAGTTCAATATCGCAGAAAGTGAAAAATGGATAAAGAAGTTGTGGTACTTACGTACAATGCAATATCACTCAGCAATGAAATCTATGTCATCAGGCCCGTAGCAGCATAATGAGTGGATTCAGGTATGATGATTCTAACTGAAATAAGTCACACAGAAAAAGAAACATCATAAGATATCACTAATACACGGAATGTAAACTTGGCTACACAGGAACTGGATTACAAAAGAGAAGAGGGTCTCAAATTTAGAAAACCAACTTATGCTTGCTTAAGGGGAAAGGTGAGTTGGGGTGCTGCATAAAACCAGAGATTGAAATGAGCACAGATAAAGTTCCTTAAGCCAAATATGTAATAGACAAGAGCTACTCCTTGCTCAACGAAATGGACTCAACACCCCATATTAAACGCCTAACAATGTACCTGACTAGTAAGTATCTTAAAACCTATGGATTGCTGTCTCTGAAAGAGAATCAAGCGTGAGTACAGCGCCATAAACGCAGCAGTGATAGGATTGGAGAGGTTCGGTGAGCAAATGAAGACCCTTTGAAGTCATATTGCATGGTACCCATTCCACGGGTCTCAACTCTCCAGGTTTAAGGGATTCTTCCTTCAGCTAAACATGCATTTGGAACCCAGACTATGATCAACCGTGTGATCATGAGTCATGTTCAAATATGTCTCACTTCTCATCCCTTGGTACTCGGGTGCAACATTCTAGACGCTTTACTAACACTCTCCCGACGTGGAGAGTCAGTGCCTTTAACCTCCTGTTTGGCCCAGTTTGCAAATTCCGCGGATGATGAACAGGAATAGGGAGAACCAATGAGAGAGTAGCTGGAGATGTCTGGACGGGCAAATTTAACTCTCATTACCCACCAGGAAGAGGAATTAAGCAAAGGCTCAGCGTGCCGTGCCGGAACCAGATTAGGGCCTGAAGCAATCCTGCGGTGTTGCGGCCAGCTCACAAGAAAGCGAGTTGAAGAAAGGAGCTCAGGGGCACTGTAATTCACAAACCTGCAGAGTTATAAATGACAGCTATCGTCCAAAAATATACTGAAGTAAGGCTGCCAAGAGGACTTGAAAGCGGGGCAGAATTGCAGGAAACCGATTTCAGGAGGTAGACTGGAATTGCATTTAAAGCATAGGAAAAGAGGCAGAACGTCGACAATGATGCACTAGGCCAAAAAGGGCATATGCGTTTTTTCCTGAATATATTCAGGAAAAAAAGCATACGCACTTTTTGGCCAACCAGGCAAGCTTGCAAAGTAAATCTGCACTACAATGAAGTCTCACTTCCCCCGGGTCGAAAGGGCCATCTGTAAAAAGTGTAAAATCCAGAAAGGCAGGACAGGCCATGGAGAACTGGGAGCCTTCTTATGCTGATGGGCGGGATGTAAATTGCCAACAGCCACTCGGGAAAATTGTATGGTGTTTCCTGAAACATCTAAAAAACAAAGCAACAGAGCCTAGGGCACTTCCACTTATGGTCCTACAGCTTAGGGAAATTAAAATCAAAAAGACACAGCCACCCAAAAGTTTGGGACGGCTCTGTTTATAAGAACCTCGTTTACAGTACAAGTTCAATATCGCAGAAAGTGAAAAATGGATAAAGAAGTTGTGGTACTTACGTACAATGCAATATCACTCAGCAATGAAATCTATGTCATCAGGCCCGTAGCAGCATAATGAGTGGATTCAGGTATGATGATTCTAACTGAAATAAGTCACACAGAAAATGAAACATCATAAGATATCACTAATACATGGAATGTAAACTTGGCTACACAGGAACTGGATTACAAAACAGAACAGGGTCTCAAATGTAGAAAAGCAACTTATGCTTGCTTAAGGGGAAAGGTGAGTTGGGGTGCTGCATAAAACCAGAGATTGAAATGAGCACAGATAAAGTTCCTTAAGCCAAATATGTAATAGACAAGAGCTACTCCTTGCTCAACGAAATGGACTCAACACCCCATATTAAACGCCTAACAATGTACCTGACTAGTAAGTATCTTAAAACCTATGGATTGCTATGTCTCTGAAAGAGAATCAAGCGTGAGTACAGCGCCATAAACGCAGCAGTGATAGGATTGGAGAGGTTCGGTGAGCAAATGAAGACCCTTTGAAGTCATATTGCATGGTACCCATTCCACGGGTCTCAACTCTCCAGGTTTAAGGGATTCTTCCTTCAGCTAAACATGCATTTGGAACCCAGAATATGATCAACCGTGTGATCGTGAGTCATGTTCAAATATGTCTCAGTTCTCATCTGCTGGTACTCGGGTGCAACATTCCAGACACTTTACTAACACTCTCCCGACTTGGAGAGTCAGTGCCTTTAACCTCCTGTTTGGCCCAGTTTGCAAATTCCGCGGATGATGAACAGGAATAGGGAGAACCAATGAGAGACTAGCTGGAGATGTCTGGACGGGCAAATTTAACTCTCATTTCCCACCAGGAAGAGGAATTAAGCAAAGGCTCAGCGTGCCGTGCCGGAAAAAGATTAGGGCCTGAAGCAATCCTGCGGTGTTGCGGCCAGCTCACAAGAAAGCGAGTTGAAGAAAGGAGCTCAGGGGCACTGTAATTCACAAACCTGCAGAGTTATAAATGACAGCTATCGTCCAAAAATATACTGAAGTAAGGCTGCCAAGAGGACTTGAAAGCGGGGCAGAATTGCAGGAAACCGATTTCAGGAGGTAGACTGGAATTGCATTTAAAGCATAGGAAAAGAGGCAGAACGTCGACAATGATGCACTAGGCCAAAAAGGGCATATGCGTTTTTTCCTGAATATATTCAGGAAAAAAAGCATACGCACTTTTTGGCCAACCAGGCAAGCTTGCAAAGGAAATCTGCACTACAATGAAGTCTCACTTCCCACAGGTCAAAAGGGCCATCTGTATAAAGTGTAAAATCCAGAAAGGCAGGACAGGCCATGGAGAACTGGGAGCCTTGTTATGCTGATGGGCGGGATGTAAATTTCCAACAGCCACTCGGGAAAATTGTATGGTGTTTCCTGAAACATCTAAAAAACAAAGCAACAGAGCCTAGGGCACTTCCACTTATGGTCCTACAGCTTAGGGAAATTAAAATCAAAAAGACACAGCCACCCAAAAGTTTGGGACGGCTCTGTTTATAAGAACCTCGTTTACAGTACAAGTTCAATATCGCAGAAAGTGAAAAATGGATAAAGAAGTTGTGGTACTTACGTACAATGCAATATCACTCAGCAATGAAATCTATGTCATCAGGCCCGTAGCAGCATAATGAGTGGATTCAGGTATGGTGATTCTAACTGAAATAAGTCACACAGAAAATGAAACATCATAAGATATCACTAATACACGGAATGTAAACTTGGCTACACAGGAACTGGATTACAAAACAGAACAGGGTCTCAAATGTAGAAAAGCAACTTATGCTTGCTTAAGGGGAAAGGTGAGTTGGGGTGCTGCATAAAACCAGAGATTGAAATGAACAGAGATAAGGTTCCTTAAGCCAAATATGTAATAGACAAGAGCTACTCCTTGCTCAACGAAATGGACTCAAAACCCCATATTAAACGCCTAATAATGTACCTGACAATAAGTATCTTAAAACCTATGGATTGCTATGTCTCTGAAAGAGAATCAAGCGTGAGTACAGCGCCATAAACGCAGCAGTGATAGGATTGGAGAGGTTCGGTGAGCAAATGAAGACCCTTTGAATTCATATTGCATGGTACCCATTCCACGGGTCTCAACTCTCCAGGTTTAAGGGATTCTTCCTTCAGCTAAACATGCATTTGGAACCCAGACTATGATCAACCGTGTGATCGTGAGTCATGTTCAAATATGTCTCAATTCTCATCCCCTGGTACTCGGGTGCAACATTCTAGACACTTTACTAACACTCTCCCGACTTGGAGAGTCTGCCTTTAACCTCCTGTTTGGCCCAGTTTGCAAATTCTGCGGATGATGAACAGGAATAGGGAAAACCAATGAGAGACTAGCTGGAGATGTCTGGACGGGCAAATTTAACTCTCATTTCCCACCAGGAAGAGGAATTAAGCAAAGGCTCAGCGTGCCGTGCCGGAACCAGATTAGGGCCTGAAGCAATCCTGCGGTGTTGCGGCCAGCTCACAAGAAAGCGAGTTGAAGAAAGGAGCTCAGGGGCACTGTAATTCACAAACCTGCAGAGTTATAAATGACAGCTATCGTCCAAAAATATACTGAAGTAAGGCTGCCAAGAGGACTTGAAAGCGGGGCAGAATTGCAGGAAACCGATTTCAGGAGGTAGACTGGAATTGCATTTAAAGCATAGGAAAAGAGGCAGAACGTCGACAATGATGCACTAGGCCAAAAAGGGCATATGCGTTTTTTCCTGAATATATTCAGGAAAAAAAGCATAAGCACTTTTTGGCCAACCAGGCAAGCTTGCAAAGGAAATCTGCACTACAATGAAGTCTCACTTCCCCCGGGTCAAAAGGGCCATCTGAAAAAAGTGTAAAATCCAGAAAGGCAGGACAGGCCATGGAGAACTGGGAGCCTTGTTATGCTGATGGGCGGGATGTAAATTGCCAACAGCCACTCGGGAGAAGTGTATGGTGTTTCCTGAAACATCTAAAAAACAAAGCAACAGAGCCTAGGGCACTTCCACTTATGGTCCTATAGCTTAGGGAAATTAAAATCAAAAAGACACAGCCACCCCAAAGTTTGGGACGGCTCTGTTTACAAGAACCTCGTTTACGGTACATGTTCAATATCGCAGAAAGTGAAAAATGGATAAAGAAGTTGTGGTACTTACGTACAATGCAATATCACTCAGCAATGAATCTATGTCATCAGGCCCGTAGCAGCATAATGAGTGGATTCAGGTATGATGATTCTCACTGAAATAAGTCACACAGAAAAAGAAACATCATAAGATATCACTAATACACGGAATGTAAACTTGGCTACACAGGAACTGGATTACAAAAGAGAAGAGGGTCTCAAATTTAGAAAACCAACTTATGCTTGCTTAAGGGGAAAGGTGAGTTGGGGTGCTGCATAAAACCAGAGATTGAAATGAGCACAGATAAAGTTCCTTAAGCCAAATATGGAATAGACAAGAGCTACTCCTTGCTCAACGAAATGGACTCAACACCCCATATTAAACGCCTAATACTGTACCTGACTAGTAAGTATCTTAAAACCTATGGATTGCTATGTCTCTGAAAGAGAATCAAGCATGAGTACAGCGCCATAAATGCAGCAGTGATAGGATTGGAGAGGTTCGGTGAGCAAATGAAGACCCTTTGAAGTCATATTGCATGGTACCCATTCCACGGGTCTCAACTCTCCAGGTTTAAGGGATTCTTCCTTCAGCTAAACATGCCTTTGGAACCCAGACTATGATCAACCGTGTGATCATGAGTCATGTTCAAATATGTCTCACTACTCATCCCTTGGTACTCGGGTGCAACATTCTAGACGCTTTACTAACACTCTCCCGACGTGGAGAGTCAGTGCCTTTAAACTCCTCTTTGGCCCAGTTTGCAAATTCCGCGGATGATGAACAGGAATAGGGAGAACCAATGAGAGACTAGCTGGAGATGTCTGGACGGGCAAATTTAACTCTCATTTCCCACCAGGAAGAGGAATTAAGCAAAGGCTCAGCGTGCCGTGCCGGAACCAGATTAGGGCCTGAAGCAATCCTGCGGTGTTGCGGCCAGCTCACAAGAAAGTGAGTTGAAGAAAGGAGCTCAGGGGCACTGTAATTCACAAACCTGCAGAGTTATAAATGACAGCTATCGTCCAAAAATATACTGAAGTAAGCCTGCCAAGACGACTTGAAAGCACGGCAGAATTGCAGGAAACCGATTTCAGGACGTAGACTGGAATTGCATTTAAAGCATAGGAAAAGAGGCAGAACGTCGACAATGATGCACTAGGCCAAAAGGGCATATGCGTTTTTTCCTGAATATATTCAGGAAAAAAAGCATACGCACTTTTTGGCCAACCAGGCAAGCTTGCAAACGAAATCTGCACTACAATGAAGTCTCACTTCCCCCGGGTCAAAAGGGCCATCTGTAAAAAGTGTAAAATCCAGAAAGGCAGGACAGGCCATGGAGAACTGGGAGCCTTGTTATGCTGATGGGCGGGATGTAAATTTCCAACAGCCACTCGGGAAAATTGTATGGTGTTTCCTGAAACATCTAAAAAACAAAGCAACAGAGCCTAGGGCACTTCCACTTATGGTCCTACAGCTTAGGGAAATTAAAATCAAAAAGACACAGCCACCCAAAAGTTTGGGACGGCTCTGTTTATAAGAACCTCGTTTACAGTACAAGTTCAATATCGCAGAAAGTGAAAAATGGATAAAGAAGTTGTGGTACTTACGTACAATGCAATATCACTCAGCAATGAAATCTATGTCATCAGGCCCGTAGCAGCATAATGAGTGGATTCAGGTATGATGATTCTAACTGAAATAAGTCACACAGAAAATGAAACATCATAAGATATCACTAATACACGGAATGTAAACTTGGCTACAGAGGAACTGGATTACAAAACAGAACAGGGTCTCAAATGTAGAAAAGCAACTTATGCTTGCTTAAGGGGAAAGGTGAGTTGGGGTGCTGCATAAAACCAGAGATTGAAATGAGCACAGATAAGGTTCCTTAAGCCAAATATGTAATAGACAAGAGCTACTCCTTGCTCAACGAAATGGACTCAAAACCCCATATTAAACGCCTAATTATGTACCTGACAATAAGTATCTTAAAACCTATGGATTGCTATGTCTCTGAAAGAGAATCAAGCGTGAGTACAGCGCCATAAACGCAGCAGTGATAGGATTGGAGAGGTTCGGTGAGCAAATGAAGACCCTTTGAATTCATATTGCATGGTACCCATTCCACGGGTCTCAACTCTCCAGGTTTAAGGGATTCTTCCTTCAGCTAAACATGCATTTGGAACCCAGACTATGATCAACCGTGTGATCGTGAGTCATGTTCAAATATGTCTCAATTCTCATCCCCTGGTACTCGGGTGCAACATTCTAGACACTTTACTAACACTCTCCCGACTTGGAGAGTCTGCCTTTAACCTCCTGTTTGGCCCAGTTTGCAAATTCTGCGGATGATGAACAGGAATAGGGAAAACCAATGAGAGACTAGCTGGAGATGTCTGGACGGGCAAATTTAACTCTCATTTCCCACCAGGAAGAGGAATTAAGCAAAGGCTCAGCGTGCCGTGCCGGAACCAGATTAGGGCCTGAAGCAATCCTGCGGTGTTGCGGCCAGCTCACAAGAAAGCGAGTTGAAGAAAGGAGCTCAGGGGCACTGTAATTCACAAACCTGCAGAGTTATAAATGACAGCTATCGTCCAAAAATATACTGAAGTAAGGCTGCCAAGAGGACTTGAAAGCGGGGCAGAATTGCAGGAAACCGATTTCAGGAGGTAGACTGGAATTGCATTTAAAGCATAGGAAAAGAGGCAGAACGTCGACAATGATGCACTAGGCCAAAAAGGGCATATGCGTTTTTTCCTGAATATATTCAGGAAAAAAAGCATAAGCACTTTTTGGCCAACCAGGCAAGCTTGCAAAGGAAATCTGCACTACAATGAAGTCTCACTTCCCCCGGGTCAAAAGGGCCATCTGAAAAAAGTGTAAAATCCAGAAAGGCAGGACAGGCCATGGAGAACTGGGAGCCTTGTTATGCTGATGGGCGGGATGTAAATTGCCAACAGCCACTCGGGAGAAGTGTATGGTGTTTCCTGAAACATCTAAAAAACAAAGCAACAGAGCCTAGGGCACTTCCACTTATGGTCCTATAGCTTAGGGAAATTAAAATCAAAAAGACACAGCCACCCCAAAGTTTGGGACGGCTCTGTTTACAAGAACCTCGTTTACGGTACATGTTCAATATCGCAGAAAGTGAAAAATGGATAAAGAAGTTGTGGTACTTACGTACAATGCAATATCACTCAGCAATGAATCTATGTCATCAGGCCCGTAGCAGCATAATGAGTGGATTCAGGTATGATGATTCTCACTGAAATAAGTCACACAGAAAAAGAAACATCATAAGATATCACTAATACATGGAATGTAAACTTGGCTACACAGGAACTGGATTACAAAAGAGAAGACGGTCTCAAATTTAGAAAACCAACTTATGCTTGCTTAAGGGGAAAGGTGAGTTGGGGTGCTGAATAAAACCAGAGATTGAAATGAGCACAGATAAAGTTCCTTAAGCCAAATATGGAATAGACAAGAGCTACTCCTTGCTCAACGAAATGGACTCAACACCCCATATTAAACGCCTAATACTGTACCTGACTAGTAAGTATCTTAAAACCTATGGATTGCTATGTCTCTGAAAGAGAATCAAGCATGAGTACAGCGCCATAAATGCAGCAGTGATAGGATTGGAGAGGTTCGGTGAGCAAATGAAGACCCTTTGAAGTCATATTGCATGGTACCCATTCCACGGGTCTCAACTCTCCAGGTTTAAGGGATTCTTCCTTCAGCTAAACATGCCTTTGGAACCCAGACTATGATCAACCGTGTGATCATGAGTCATGTTCAAATATGTCTCACTACTCATCCCTTGGTACTCGGGTGCAACATTCTAGACGCTTTACTAACACTCTCCCGACGTGGAGAGTCAGTGCCTTTAAACTCCTCTTTGGCCCAGTTTGCAAATTCCGCGGATGATGAACAGGAATAGGGAGAACCAATGAGAGACTAGCTGGAGATGTCTGGACGGGCAAATTTAACTCTCATTTCCCACCAGGAAGAGGAATTAAGCAAAGGCTCAGCGTGCCGTGCCGGAACCAGATTAGGGCCTGAAGCAATCCTGCGGTGTTGCGGCCAGCTCACAAGAAAGTGAGTTGAAGAAAGGAGCTCAGGGGCACTGTAATTCACAAACCTGCAGAGTTATAAATGACAGCTATCGTCCAAAAATATACTGAAGTAAGCCTGCCAAGACGACTTGAAAGCACGGCAGAATTGCAGGAAACCGATTTCAGGACGTAGACTGGAATTGCATTTAAAGCATAGGAAAAGAGGCAGAACGTCGACAATGATGCACTAGGCCAAAAGGGCATATGCGTTTTTTCCTGAATATATTCAGGAAAAAAAGCATACGCACTTTTTGGCCAACCAGGCAAGCTTGCAAACGAAATCTGCACTACAATGAAGTCTCACTTCCCCCGGGTCAAAAGGGCCATCTGTAAAAAGTGTAAAATCCAGAAAGGCAGGACAGGCCATGGAGAACTGGGAGCCTTGTTATGCTGATGGGCGGGATGTAAATTTCCAACAGCCACTCGGGAAAATTGTATGGTGTTTCCTGAAACATCTAAAAAACAAAGCAACAGAGCCTAGGGCACTTCCACTTATGGTCCTACAGCTTAGGGAAATTAAAATCAAAAAGACACAGCCACCCAAAAGTTTGGGACGGCTCTGTTTATAAGAACCTCGTTTACAGTACAAGTTCAATATCGCAGAAAGTGAAAAATGGATAAAGAAGTTGTGGTACTTACGTACAATGCAATATCACTCAGCAATGAAATCTATGTCATCAGGCCCGTAGCAGCATAATGAGTGGATTCAGGTATGATGATTCTAACTGAAATAAGTCACACAGAAAATGAAACATCATAAGATATCACTAATACACGGAATGTAAACTTGGCTACACAGGAACTGGATTACAAAACAGAACAGGGTCTCAAATGTAGAAAAGCAACTTATGCTTGCTTAAGGGGAAAGGTGAGTTGGGGTGCTGCATAAAACCAGAGATTGAAATGAGCACAGATAAGGTTCCTTAAGCCAAATATGTAATAGACAAGAGCTACTCCTTGCTCAACGAAATGGACTCAAAACCCCATATTAAACGCCTAATAATGTACCTGACAATAAGTATCTTAAAACCTATGGATTGCTATGTCTCTGAAAGAGAATCAAGCGTGAGTACAGCGCCATAAACGCAGCAGTGATAGGATTGGAGAGGTTCGGTGAGCAAATGAAGACCCTTTGAATTCATATTGCATGGTACCCATTCCACGGGTCTCAACTCTCCAGGTTTAAGGGATTCTTCCTTCAGCTAAACATGCATTTGGAACCCAGACTATGATCAACCGTGTGATCGTGAGTCATGTTCAAATATGTCTCAATTCTCATCCCCTGGTACTCGGGTGCAACATTCTAGACACTTTACTAACACTCTCCCGACTTGGAGAGTCAGTGCCTTTAACCTCCTGTTTGGCCCAGTTTGCAAATTCCGCGGATGATGAACAGGAATAGGGAGAACCAATGAGAGAGTAGCTGGAGATGTCTGGACGGGCAAATTTAACTCTCATTTCCCACCAGGAAGAGGAATTAAGCAAAGGCTCAGCGTGCCGTGCCGGAACCAGATTAGGGCCTGAAGCAATCCTGCGGTGTTGCGGCCAGCTCACAAGAAAGCGAGTTGAAGAAAGGAGCTCAGGGGCACTGTAATTCACAAACCTGCAGAGTTATAAATGACAGCTCTTGTCCAAAAATATACTGAAGTAAGGCTGCCAAGAGGACCTGAAAGCGGGACAGAATTGCTGGAAACCGATTTCAGGACGTAGACTGGAATTGCATTTAAAGCATAGGAAAAGAGGCAGAACGTCGACAATGATGCACTTGGCCAAAAAGGGCGTATGCGTTTTTTCCTGATTATATTCAGGAAAAAAACGCATACGCCCTTTTTGGCCAACCAAGCAAGCTTGCAAAGCAAATCTGCACTACAATGAAGACTCACTTCCCCCCGATCAAAAGGGCCATCTGAAAAAAGTGTAAAATCCAGAAAGGCAGGACAGGCCATGGAGAACTGGGAGCCTTGTAAGCTGATGGGCAGGATATAAATTGCCAACAGCCACTCGGGAGAAGTGTATGGTGTTTCCTGAAACATCTAAAAGACAAAGCAACAGAGCCTAGGTCAATTCCACTTATGGTCCTATAGCTTAGGGAAATTAAAATCAAAAAGACACAGCCACCCCAATGTTTGGGACAGCTCTGTTTACAAGAACCTCGTTTACGGTACAAGTTCAATATCGCAGAAAGTGAAAAATGGATAAAGAAGTTGTGGTACTTACGTACAATGCAATATCACTCAGCAATGAAATCTATGTCATCAGGCCCGTAGCAGCATAATGAGTGGATTCAGGTATGATGATTCTAACTGAAATAAGTCACACAGAAAAAGAAACATCATAAGATATCACTAATACACGGAATGTAAACTTGGCTACACAGGAACTGGATTACAAAAGAGAAGAGGGTCTCAAATTTAGAAAACCAACTTATGCTTGCTTAAGGGGAAAGGTGAGTTGGGGTGCTGCATAAAACCAGAGATTGAAATGAGCACAGATAAAGTTCCTTAAGCCAAATATGTAATAGACAAGAGCTACTCCTTGCTCAACGAAATGGACTCAACACCCCATATTAAACGCCTAACAATGTACCTGACTAGTAAGTATGTTAAAACCTATGGATTGCTATGTCTCTGAAAGAGAATCAAGCGTGAGTACAGCGCCATAAACGCAGCAGTGATAGGATTGGAGAGGTTCGGTGAGCAAATGAAGACCCTTTGAAGTCATATTGCATGGTACCCATTCCACGGGTCTCAACTCTCCAGGTTTAAGGGATTCTTCCTTCAGCTAAACATGCATTTGGAACCCAGACTATGATCAACCGTGTGATCGTGAGTCATGTTCAAATATGTCTCAGTTCTCATCCCCTGGTACTCGGGTGCAACATTCCAGACACTTTACTAACACTCTCCCGACTTGGAGAGTCAGTGCCTTTAACCTCCTGTTTGGCCCAGTTTGCAAATTCCGCGGATGATGAACAGGAATAGGGAGAACCAATGAGAGAGTAGCTGGAGATGTCTGGACGGGCAAATTTAACTCTCATTACCCACCAGGAAGAGGAATTAAGCAAAGGCTCAGCGTGCCGTGCCGGAACCAGTTTAGGGCCTGAAGCAATCCTGCGGTGTTGCGGCCAGCTCACAAGAAAGCGAGTTGAAGAAAGGAGCTCAGGGGCACTGTAATTCACAAACCTGCAGAGTTATAAATGACAGCTCTCGTCCAAAAATATACTGAAGTAAGGCTGCCAAGAGGACTTGAAAGCGGGGCAGAATTGCAGGAAACCGATTTCAGGAGGTAGACTGGAATTGCATTTAAAGCATAGGAAAAGAGGCAGAACGTCGACAATGATGCACTAGGCCAAAAAGGGCATATGCGTTTTTTCCTGAATATATTCAGGAAAAAAAGCATACGCACTTTTTGGCCAACCAGGCAAGCTTGCAAAGTAAATCTGCACTACAATGAAGTCTCACTTCCCCCGGGTCGAAAGGGCCATCTGTAAAAAGTGTAAAATCCAGAAAGGCAGGACAGGCCATGGAGAACTGGGAGCCTTCTTATGCTGATGGGCGGGATGTAAATTGCCAACAGCCACTCGGGAAAATTGTATGGTGTTTCCTGAAACATCTAAAAAACAAAGCAACAGAGCCTAGGGCACTTCCACTTATGGTCCTACAGCTTAGGGAAATTAAAATCAAAAAGACACAGCCACCCAAAAGTTTGGGACGGCTCTGTTTATAAGAACCTCATTTACAGTACATTTTCAATATCGCAGAAAGTGAAAAATGGATAAAGAAGTTGTGGTACTTACGTACAATGCAATATCACTCAGCAATGAAATCTATGTCATCAGGCCCGTAGCAGCATAATGAGTGGATTCAGGTATGATGATTCTAACTGAAATAAGTCACACAGAAAATGAAACATCATAAGATATCACTAATACATGGAATGTAAACTTGGCTACACAGGAACTGGATTACAAAACAGAACAGGGTCTCAAATGTAGAAAAGCAACTTATGCTTGCTTAAGGGGAAAGGTGAGTTGGGGTGCTGCATAAAACCAGAGATTGAAATGAGCACAGATAAAGTTCCTTAAGCCAAATATGTAATAGACAAGAGCTACTCCTTGCTCAACGAAATGGACTCAACACCCCATATTAAACGCCTAACAATGTACCTGACTAGTAAGTATCTTAAAACCTATGGATTGCTATGTCTCTGAAAGAGAATCAAGCGTGAGTACAGCGCCATAAACGCAGCAGTGATAGGATTGGAGAGGTTCGGTGAGCAAATGAAGACCCTTTGAAGTCATATTGCATGGTACCCATTCCACGGGTCTCAACTCTCCAGGTTTAAGGGATTCTTCCTTCAGCTAAACATGCATTTGGAACCCAGAATATGATCAACCGTGTGATCGTGAGTCATGTTCAAATATGTCTCAGTTCTCATCTGCTGGTACTCGGGTGCAACATTCCAGACACTTTACTAACACTCTCCCGACGTGGAGAGTCAGTGCCTTTAACCTCCTGTTTGGCCCAATTTGCAAATTCCGTGGATGATGAACAGGAATAGGGAGAACCAATGAGAGACTAGCTGGAGATGTCTGGACGGGCAAATTTAACTCTCATTTCCCACCAGGAAGAGGAATTAAGCAAAGGCTCAGCGTGCCGTGCCGGAACCAGATTAGGGCCTGAAGCAATCCTGCGGTGTTGCGGCCAGCTCACAAGAAAGCGAGTTGAAGAAAGGAGCTCAGGGGCACTGTAATTCACAAACCTGCAGAGTTATAAATGACAGCTCTCGTCCAAAAATATACTGAAGTAAGGCTGCCAAGAGGACTTGAAAGCGGGACAGAATTGCAGGAAACCGATTTCAGGACGTAGACTGGAATTGCATTTAAAGCATAGGAAAAGAGGCAGAACGTCGACAATGATGCACTTGGCCCAAAAGGGCGTATGCATTTTTTCCTGATTATATTCAGGAAAAAAACGCATACGCCCTTTTTGGCCAACCAAGCAAGCTTGCAAAGCAAATCTGCACTACAATGAAGTCTCACTTCCCCCTGATCAAAAGGGCCATCTGAAAAAAGTGTAAAATCCAGAAAGGCAGGACAGGCCATGGAGAACTGGGAGCCTTGTAAGCTGATGGGCAGGATATAAATTGCCAACAGCCACTCGGGAGAAGTGTATGGTGTTTCCTGAAACATCTAAATGACAAAGCAACAGAGCCTAGGTCAATTCCACTTATGGTCCTATAGCTTAGGGAAATTAAAATCAAAAAGACACAGCCACCCCAAAGTTTGGGACGGCTCTGTTTACAAGAACCTCGTTTACGGTACAAGTTCAATATCGCAGAAAGTGAAAAATGGATAAAGAAGTTGTGGTACTTACGTACAATGCAATATCACTCAGAAATGAAATCTATGTCATCAGGCCCGTAGCAGCATAATGAGTGGATTCAGGTATGATGATTCTAACTGAAATAAGTCACACAGAAAAAGAAACATCATAAGATATCACTAATACACGGAATGTAAACTTGGCTACACAGGAACTGGATTACAAAAGAGAAGAGGGTCTCAAATTTAGAAAACCAACTTATGCTTGCTTAAGGGGAAAGGTGAGTTGGGGTGCTGCATAAAACCAGAGATTGAAATGAGCACAGATAAAGTTCCTTAAGCCAAATATGTAATAGACAAGAGCTACTCCTTGCTCAACGAAATGGACTCAACACCGCATATTAAACGCCTAACAATGTACCTGACTAGTAAGTATCTTAAAACCTATGGATTGCTATGTCTCTGAAAGAGAATCAAGCGTGAGTACAGCGCCATAAACGCAGCAGTGATAGGATTGGAGAGGTTCGGTGAGCAAATGAAGACCCTTTGAAGTCATATTGCATGGTACCCATTCCACGGGTCTCAACTCTCCAGGTTTAAGGGATTCTTCCTTCAGCTAAACATGCATTTGGAACCCAGACTATGATCAACCGTGTGATCGTGAGTCATGTTCAAATATGTCTCAGTTCTCATCCCCTGGTACTCGGGTGCAACATTCCAGACACTTTACTAACACTCTTCCGACTTGGAGAGTCAGTGCCTTTAACCTCCTGTTTGGCCCAGTTTGCAAATTCCGCAGATGATGATCAGGAATAGGGAGAACCAATGAGAGAGTAGCTGGAGATGTCTGGACGGGCAAATTTAACTCTCATTTCCCACCAGGAAGAGGAATTAAGCAAAGGCTCAGCGTGCCGTGCCAGAACCAGATTAGGGCCTGAAGCAATGCTGTGGTGTTGCGGCCAGCTCACAAGAAAGCGAGTTGAAGAAAGGAGCTCAGGGGCACTGTAATTCACAAACCTGCAGAGTTATAAATGACAGCTATCGTCCAAAAATATACTGAAGTAAGGCTGCCAAGAGGACTTGAAAGCGGGGCAGAATTGCAGGAAACCGATTTCAGGAGGTAGACTGGAATTGCATTTAAAGCATAGGAAAAGAGGCAGAACGTCGACAATGATGCACTAGGCCAAAAAGGGCATATGCGTTTTTTCCTGAATATATTCAGGAAAAAAAGCATACGCACTTTTTGGCCAACCAGGCAAGCTTGCAAAGGAAATCTGCACTACAATGAAGTCTCACTTCCCCCAGGTCAAAAGGGCCATCTGTAAAAAGTGTAAAATCCAGAAAGGCAGGACAGGCCATGGAGAACTGGGAGCCTTGTTATGCTGATGGGCGGGATATAAATTTCCAACAGCCACTCGGGAAAATTGTATGGTGTTTCCTGAAACATCTAAAAAAGAAAGCAACAGAGCCTAGGGCACTTCCACTTATGGTCCTACAGCTTAGGGAAATTAAAATCAAAAAGACACAGCCACCCAAAAGTTTGGGACGGCTCTGTTTATAAGAACCTCGTTTACGGTACAAGTTCAATATCGCAGAAAGTGAAAAATGGATAAAGAAGTTGTGGTACTTACGTACAATGCAATATCACTCAGCAATGAAATCTATGTCATCAGGCCCGTAGCAGCATAATGAGTGGATTCAGGTATGATGATTCTAACTGAAATAAGTCACACAGAAAACTAAACATCATAAGATATCACTAATACACGGAATGTAAACTTGGCTACACAGGAACTGGATTACAAAACAGAACAGGGTCTCAAATGTAGAAAAGCAACTTATGCTTGCTTAAGGGGAAAGGTGAGTTGGGGTGCTGCATAAAACCAGAGATTGAAATGAGCACAGATAAAGTTCCTTAAGCCAAATATGGAATAGACAAGAGCTACTCCTTGCTCAACGAAATGGACTCAACACCCCATATTAAACGCCTAACAATGTACCTGACTAGTAAGTATCTTAAAACCTATGGATTGCTATGTCTCTGAAAGAGAATCAAGCGTGAGTACAGCGCCATAAACGCAGCAGTGATAGGATTGGAGAGGTTCGGTGAGCAAATGAAGACCCTTTGAAGTCATATTGCATGGTACCCATTCCACGGGTCTCAACTCTCCAGGTTTAAGGGATTCTTCCTTCAGCTAAACATGCATTTGGAACCCAGACTATGATCAACCGTGTGATCGTGAGTCATGTTCAAATATGTCTCAGTTCTCATCCCCTGGTACTCGGGTGCAACATTCCAGACACTTTACTAACACTCTCCCGACTTGGAGAGTCAGTGCCTTTAACCTCCTGTTTGGCCCAGTTTGCAAATTCCGCGGATGATGAACAGGAATAGGGAGAACCAATGAGAGAGTAGCTGGAGATGTCTGGACGGGCAAATTTAACTCTCATTTCCCACCAGGAAGAGGAATTAAGCAAAGGCTCAGCGGGCCGTGCCGGAACCAGATTAGGGCCTGAAGCAATCCTGCGGTGTTGCGGCCAGCTCACAAGAAAGCGAGTTGAAGAAAGGAGCTCAGGGGCACTGTAATTCACAAACCTGCAGAGTTATAAATGACAGCTATCGTCCAAAAATATACTGAAGTAAGGCTGCCAAGAGGACTTGAAAGCGGGGCAGAATTGCAGGAAACCGATTTCAGGAGGTAGACTGGAATTGCATTTAAAGCATAGGAAAAGAGGCAGAACGTCGACAATGATGCACTCGGCCAAAAAGGGCATATGCGTTTTTTCCTGAATATATTCAGGAAAAAAAGCATACGCACTTTTTGGCCAACCAGGCAAGCTTGCAAAGGAAATCTGCACTACAATGAAGTCTCACTTCCCCCGGGTCAAAAGGGCCATCTGTAAAAAGTGTAAAATCCAGAAAGGCAGGACAGGCCATGGAGAACTGGGAGCCTTGTTATGCTGATGGGCGGGATGTAAATTTCCAACAGCCACTCGGGAAAATTGTATGGTGTTTCCTGAAACATCTAAAAAACCAAGCAACAGAGCCTAGGGCACTTCCACTTATGGTCCTACAGCTTAGGGAAATTAAAATCAAAAAGACACAACCACCCAAAAGTTTGGGACGGCTCTGTTTATAAGAACCTCGTTTACAGTACAAGTTCAATATCGCAGAAAGTGAAAAATGGATAAAGAAGTTGTAGTACTTACGTACAATGCAATATCACTCAGCAATGAAATCTATGTCATCAGGCCCGTAGCAGCATAATGAGTGGATTCAGGTATGATGATTCTCACTGAAATAAGTCACACAGAAAATGAAACATCATAAGATATCACTAATACACGGAATGTAAACTTGGCTACACAGGAACTGGATTACAAAACAGAACAGGGTCTCAAATGTAGAAAAGCAACTTATGCTTGCTTAAGGGGAAAGGTGAGTTGGGGTGCTGCATAAAACCAGAGATTGAAATGAGCACAGATAAAGTTCCTTAAGTCAAATATGGAATAGACAAGAGCTACTCCTAGCTCAAGGAAATGGACTTAACACCCCATATTAAACGCCTAACACTGTACCTGACTAGTAAGTATCTTAAAACCTATGGATTGCTATGTCTCTGAAAGAGAATCAAGCGTGAGTACAGCGCCATAAACGCAGCAGTGATAGGATTGGAGAGTTTCGGTGAGCAAATGAAGACCCTTTGAAGTCATATTGCATGGTACCCATTCCACGGGTCTCAACTCTCCAGGTTTAAGGGATTCTTCCTTCAGCTAAACATGCATTTGGAACCCAGACTATGATCAACCGTGTGATCGTGAGTCATGTTCAAATATGTCTCAGTTCTCATCCCCTGGTACTCGGGTGCAACATTCCAGACACTTTACTAACACTCTCCCGACTTGGAGAGTCAGTGCCTTTAACCTCCTGTTTGGCCCAGTTTGCAAATTCCGCGGATGATGAACAGGAATAGGGAGAACCAATGAGAGAGTAGCTGGAGATGTCTGGACGGGCAAATTTAACTCTCATTTCCCACCAGGAAGAGGAATTAAGCAAAGGCTCAGCGGGCCGTGCCGGAACCAGATTAGGGCCTGAAGCAATCCTGCGGTGTTGCGGCCAGCTCACAAGAAAGCGAGTTGAAGAAAGGAGCTCAGGGGCACTGTAATTCACAAACCTGCAGAGTTATAAATGACAGCTATCGTCCAAAAATATACTGAAGTAAGGCTGCCAAGAGGACTTGAAAGCGGGGCAGAATTGCAGGAAACCGATTTCAGGAGGTAGACTGGAATTGCATTTAAAGCATAGGAAAAGAGGCAGAACGTCGACAATGATGCACTAGGCCAAAAAGGGCGTATGCGTTTTTTCCTGAATATATTCAGGAAAAAAAGCATACGCACTTTTTGGCCAACCAGGCAAGCTTGCAAAGGAAATCTGCACTACAATGAAGTCTCACTTCCCCCGGGTCAAAAGGGCCATCTGTAAAAAGTGTAAAATCCAGAAAGGCAGGACAGGCCATGGAGAACTGGGAGCCTTGTTATGCTGATGGACGGGATGTAAATTTCCAACAGCCACTCGGGAAAATTGTATGGTGTTTCCTGAAACATCTAAAAAACAAAGCAACAGAGCCTAGGGCACTTCCACTTATGGTCCTACAGCTTAGGGAAATTAAAATCAAAAAGACACAACCACCCAAAAGTTTGGGACGGCTCTGTTTATAAGAACCTCGTTTACAGTACAAGTTCAATATCGCAGAAAGTGAAAAATGGATAAAGAAGTTGTGGTACTTACGTACAATGCAATATCACTCAGAAATGAAATCTATGTCATCAGGCCCGTAGCAGCATAATGAGTGGATTCAGGTATGATGATTCTAACTGAAATAAGTCACACAGAAAATGAAACATCATAAGATATCACTAATACACGGAATGTAAACTTGGCTACACAGGAACTGGATTACAAAACAGAACAGGGTCTCAAATGTAGAAAAGCAACTTATGCTTGCTTAAGGGGAAAGGTGAGTTGGGGTGCTGCATAAAACCAGAGATTGAAATGAGCACAGATAAAGTTCCTTAAGCCAAATATGTAATAGACAAGAGCTACTCCTTGCTCATCGAAATGGACTCAACACCCCATATTAAACGCCTAACAATGTACCTGACTAGTAAGTATCTTAAAACCTATGGATTGCTATGTCTCTGAAAGAGAATCAAGCGTGAGTACAGCGCCATAAACGCAGCAGTGATAGGATTGGAGAGGTTCGGTGAGCAAATGAAGACCCTTTGAAGTCATATTGCATGGTACCCATTCCACGGGTCTCAACTCTCCAGGTTTAAGGGATTCTTCCTTCAGCTAAACATGCATTTGGAACCCAGACTATGATCAACCATGTGATCGTGAGTCATGTTCAAATATGTCTCAGTTCTCATCCCCTGGTACTCGGGTGCAACATTCCAGACACTTTACTAACAGTCTCCCGACTTGGAGAGTCAGTGCCTTTAACCTCCTGTTTGGCCCAGTTTGCAAATTCCGCAGATGATGATCAGGAATAGGGAGAACCAATGAGAGAGTAGCTGGAGATGTCGGGACGGGCAAATTTAACTCTCATTTCCCACCAGGAAGAGGAATTAAGCAAAGGCTCAGCGGGCCGTGCCGGAACCAGATTAGGGCCTGAAGCAATCCTGCGGTGTTGCGGCCAGCTCACAAGAAAGCGAGTTGAAGAAAGGAGCTCAGGGGCACTGTAATTCACAAACCTGCAGAGTTATAAATGACAGCTATCGTCCAAAAATATACTGAAGTAAGGCTGCCAAGAGGACTTGAAAGCGGGGCAGAATTGCAGGAAACCGATTTCAGGAGGTAGACTGGAATTGCATTTAAAGCATAGGAAAAGAGGCAGAACGTCGACAATGATGCACTAGGCCAAAAAGGGCGTATGCGTTTTTTCCTGAATATATTCAGGAAAAAAAGCATATGCACTTTTTGGCCAACCAGGCAAGCTTGCAAAGGAAATCTGCACTACAATGAAGTCTCACTTCCCCCGGGTCAAAAGGGCCATCTGTAAAAAGTGTAAAATCCAGAAAGGCAGGACAGGCCATGGAGAACTGGGAGCCTTGTTATGCTGATGGGCGGGATGTAAATTGCCAACAGCCACTGGGGAGAAGTATATGGTGTTTCCTGAAACATCTAAAAAACAAAGCAACAGAGCCTAGGGCACTTCCACTTATGGTCCTATAGCTTAGGGAAATTAAAATCAAAAAGACACAGCCAACCCAAAGTTTGGGACCTCTCTGTTTACAAGAACCTCGTTTACGGTACACGTTCAATATCACAGAAAGTGAAAAATGGATAAAGAAGTTGTGGTACTTACGTACAATGCAATATCACTCAGAAATGAAATCTATGTCATCAGGCACGTAGCAGCATAATGAGTGGATGCAGGTATGATGATTCTCACTGAAATAAGTCACACAGAAAAAGAAACATCATAAGATATCACTAATACATGGAATGTAAACTTGGCTACACAGGAACTGGATTAGAAAACAGAACAGGGTCTCAAATTTAGAAAACCAACTTATGCTTGCTTAAGCGTAAAGGTGAGTTGGGGTGCTGCATAAAACCAGAGACTGAAATGAGCACAGATAAAGTTCCTTAAGCCAAATATGGAATAGAAAAGAGCTACTCCTTGTTCAACGAAATGGACTCAACACCCCATATTAAACGCCTAATACTGTACCTGACTAGTAAGTATCTTAAAACCTATGGATTGCTATGTCTCTGAAAGAGAATCAAGCGTGAGTACAGCGCCATAAATGCAGCAGTGATAGGATTGGAGAGGCTCGGTGAGCAAATGAAGACCCTTTGAAGTCATATTGCATGGTACCCATTCCACGGGTCTCAACTCTCCAGGTTTAAGGGATTCTTCCTTCAGCTAAAGCATGCATGTGGAACCCAGAGTATAATCAACCGTGTGATCGGGAGACGTGTTCCAATATGTCTCAGTTCTCGTCCCCTGGTACTCGGGTGCAACATTCCAGACGCTTTACTAACGCTCTGCCGACTTGGAGAGTCAGTGCCTTTAACCTCCTGTTTGGCCCAGTTTGCAATTTCTGCGGAAGATGAACAGGAATAGGGAGAAACGATGAGAGACTAGCTGGAGGTGTCTGGACGGGCAAATTTAACTCTCATTTCCCACCAGGAAGAGGAATTAAGCAAAGGCTCAGCGTGCCGTGCCGGAACCAGATTAGGGCCTGAAGCAATCCTGCAGTGTTGCGGCCAGCTCACAAGAAAGCGAGTTGAAGAAAGGAGCTCAGGGGCACTGTAATTCACAAACCTGCAGAGTTATAAATGACAGCTCTCGTCCAAAAATATACTGAAGTAAGGCTGCCAAGAGGACTTGAAAGCGGGACAGAATTGCAGGAAACCGATTTCAGGACGTAGACTGGAATTGCATTTAAAGCATAGGAAAAGAGGCAGAACGTCGACAATGATGCACTTGGCCAAAAAGGGCGTATGCGTTTTTTCCTGATTATATTCAGGAAAAAAACGCATACGCCCTTTTTGGCCAACCAAGCAAGCTTGCAAAGCAAATCTGCACTACAATGAAGTCTCACTTCCCCCCGATCAAAAGGGCCATCTGAAAAAAGTGTAAAATCCAGAAAGGCAGGACAGGCCATGGAGAACTGGGAGACTTGTAAGCTGATGGGCAGGATGTAAATTGCCAACAGCCACTCGGGAGAAGTGTATGGTGTTTCCTGAAACATCTAAAAGACAAAGCAACAGAGCCTAGGTCAATTCCACTTATGGTCCTATAGCTTAGGGAAATTAAAATCAAAAAGACACAGCCACCCAAAAGTTTGGGACGGCTCTGTTTACAAGAACCTCATTTACGGTACAAGTTCAATATCGCAGAAAGTGAAAAATGGATAAAGAAGTTGTGGTACTTACGTACAATGCAATATCACTCAGCAATGAAATCTATGTCATCAGGCACGTAGCAGCATAATGAGTGGATTCAGGTATGATGATTCTCACTGAAATAAGTCACACAGAAAAAGAAACATCATAAGATATCACTAATACACGGAATGTAAACTTGGCTACACAGGAACTGGATTAGAAAACAGAACAGGGTCTCAAATTTAGAAAACCAACTTATGCTTGCTTAAGGGGAAAGGTGAGTTGGGGTGCTGCATAAAACCAGAGATTGAAATGAGCACAGATAAAGTTCCTTAAGCCAAATATGGAATAGACAAGAGCTACTCCTTGCTCAACGAAATGGACTCAACACCCCATATTAAACGCCTAACAATGTACCTGACTAGTAAGTATCTTAAAACCTATGGATTGCTATGTCTCTGAAAGAGAATCAAGCGTGAGTACAGTGCCATAAACGCAGCAGTGATAGGATTGGAGAGGTTCGGTGAGCAAATGAAGACCCTTTGAAGTCATATTGCATGGTACCCATTCCACGGGTCTCAACTCTCCAGGTTTAAGGGATTCTTCCTTCAGCTAAACATGCATTTGGAACCCAGACTATGATCAACCATGTGATCGTGAGTCATGTTCAAATATGTCTCAGTTCTCATCCCCTGGTACTCAGGTGCAACATTCCAGACACTTTACTAACACTCTCCCAACGTGGAGAGTCAGTGCCTTTAACCTCCTGTTTGGCCCAGTTTGCAAATTCCGCGGATGATGAACAGGAATAGGGAGAACCAATGAGAGAGTAGCTGGAGATGTCTGGACGGGCAAATTTAACTCTCATTTCCCACCAGGAAGAGGAATTAAGCAAAGGCTCAGCGTGCCGTGCCGGAACCAGATTAGGGCCTGAAGCAATCCTGCGGTGTTGCGGCCAGCTCACAAAAAAGCGAGTTGAAGAAAGGAGCTCAGGGGCACTGTAATTCACAAACCTGCAGAGTTATAAATGACAGCTCTCGTCCAAAAATATACTGAAGTAAGGCTGCCAAGAGGACTTGAAAGCGGGACAGAATTGCAGGAAACCGATTTCAGGACGTAGACTGGAATTGCATTTAAAGCATAGGAAAAGAGGCAGAACGTCGACAATGATGCACTTGACCAAAAAGGGCGTATGCGTTTTTTCCTGATTATATTCAGGAAAAAAACGCATACGCCCTTTTAGGCCAACCAAGCAAGCTTGCAAAGGAAATCTGCACTACAATGAAGTCTCACTTTCTCCCGGTCAAAAGGGCCATCTGAAAAAAGTGTAAAATCCAGAAAGGCAGGACAGGCCATGGAGAACTGGGAGCCTTGTTATGCTGATGGTCGGGATGTAAGTTGCCAACAGCCACTCGGTAGAAGTGTATGGTGTTTCCTGAAACATCTATAAAACAAAGCAACAGAGCCTAGGGCACTTCCACTTATAGTCCTATAGCTTAGGGAAATTAAAATCAAAAAGACAGAGCCACCCCAAAGTTTGGGACCTCTCTGTTTACAAGAACCTCATTTACGGTAGAAGTTCAATATCACAGAAAGTGAAAAATGGATAAAGAAGTTGTGGTACTTACGTACAATGCAATATCACTCAGCAATGAAATCTATGTCATCAGGCCCGTAGCAGCATAGACTGGATTCAGGTATGATGATTCTCACTGAAATAAGTCACACAGAAAAAAAACATAAGATATCACTAATACACGGAATGTAAACTTGGCTACACAGGAACTGGATTACAAAACAGAAGAGGGTCTCAAATTTAGAAAACCAACTTATGCTTGCTTAAGGGGAAAGGTGAGTTGGGGTGCTACATAAAACCAGAGATTGAAATGAGCACAGATAAATTTCCTTAAGCCAAATATGGTATAGACAAGAGCTACTCCTTGCTCAACGAAATGGACTCAACACCCCATATTAAACACCTAGGAATGTACCTGACTAGTAAGTATCTTAAAACCTATGGATTGCTATGTCTCTGAAAGTGAATCAAGCATGTGTACAGGGGCATAAACGCAGGAGTGATAGGATTGGAGAGGTTCGGTGAGCAAATGAAGACCCTTTGAAGTCATATTACATGGTACCCATTCCACGGGTCTCAACTCTCCAGGTTTAAGGGATTCTTCCTTCAGCTGAAACATGCATGTGGAACCCAGAGTATGATCAACCGTGTGATTGGGAGACGTGTTCAAATATGTCTCAGTTTTCGACCGCTGGTACTCAGGTGCAACATTCCAGACGCTATACTAACACTCTCCCGACTTGGAGAGTCAGTGCCTTTAACCTCCTGCTTGTCCCAGTTTGCAATTTCTGCGGAAGATGAACAGGGATAGGGAGGACCAATGAGAGACTAGCTGGAGGTGTCTGGACGGGCAAATTTAACTCTCATTTCCCACCAGGAAGAGCAATTAAGCAAAGGCTCAGCATTCCGTGCCGGAACCAGATTAGGGCCTGAAGCAATCCTGCGGTGTTGCGGCCAGCTCACAAGAAAGCGAGTGGAAGAAAGGAGTTCAGGGGCACTGTAATTCACAAACCTGCAGAGTTATAAATGACAGCTATCGTCCAAAAATATACTGAAGTAAGGCTGCCACGAGGACTTGAAAGCGGGGCAGAATTGCAGGAAACCGATTTCAGGAGGTAGACTGGAATTGCATTTAAAGCATAGGAAAAGAGGCAGAACGTCGACAATGATGCACTTGCCCTAAAAGGGCGTATGCGTTTTTTCCTGAATATATTCAGAAAAAAACGCATACGCCCTTTTTGGCCAACCAAGCAAGCTTGCAAAGGGAATCTGCACTACAATGAAGTCTCACTTCCCCCCGGTCAAAAGGGCCATCTGAAAAAAGTGTAAAATCCAGAAAGGCAGGACAGGCCATGGAGAACTGGGAGCCTTGTTATGCTGATGGGCGGGATGTAAATTGCCAACAGCCACTGGTTAGAAGTGTATGGTGTTTCCTGAAACATCTAAAAAACAGAGGAACAGAGCCTAGGGCACTTCCACTTATGGTCCTATAGCTTAGGGAAATTAAAATCAAAAAGGGAGAACCACCCAAAAGTTTTGGACGGCTCTGTTTACAAGAACCTCGTTTACGGTACAAGTTCAATATCGCAGAAAGTGAAAAATGGATAAAGAAGTTGTGGTACTTACGTACAATGCAATATCACTCAGCAATTAAATCTATGTCATCAGGCCCGTAGCAGCATAATGAGTGGATTCAGGTATGATGATTCTAACTGAAATAAGTCACACAGAAAAAGAAACATCATAAGATATCACTAATACACGGAATGTAAACTTGGCTACACAGGAACTGAATTACAAAACAGAACATGGTCTCAAATTTAGAAAACCAACTTATGCTTGCTTAAGGGGAAAGGTGAGTTGGGGTGCTGCATAAAACCAGAGATTGAAATGAGCACAGATAAAGTTCCTTAAGCCAAATATGGAATAGACAAGAGCTACTCCTTGCTCAACGAAATGGACTCAACACCCCATATTAAACGCCTAATAATGTACCTGACTAGTAAGTATCTTAAAATCTATGGATTGCTATGTCTCTGAAAGAGAATCAAGCGTGAGTACCGGGGCATAAACGCAGCAGTGATAGGATTGGAGAGGTTCGGTGAGCAAATGAAGACCCTTTGAAGTCATATTGCATGGTACCCATTCCACGGGTCTCAACTCTCCAGGTTTAAGGGATTCTTCCTTCAGCTAAAGCATGCATGTGGAACCCAGAGTATGATCAACCATGTGATCGGGAGACGGGTTCAAATATGTCTCAGTTCTTGTCCCCTGGTACTCAGGTGCAACATTCCACACGCTTTACTAAGACTCTCCCGACTTGGAGAGTCAGTGCCTTTAACCTCCTGTTTGGACCAGTTTGCAATTTCTGCGGAAGATGAACAGGGATAGGGAGGACCAATGAGAGACTAGCTGGAGGTGTCTGGACGGGCAAATTTAACTCTCATTTCCCACCAGGAAGAGGAATTAAGCAAAGTCTCAGCGGGCCGTGCCGGAACCAGATTAGGGCCTGAAGCAATCCTGCGGTGTTGCGGCCAGCTCACAAGAAAGCGAGTTGAAGAAAGGAGCTCAGGGGCACTGTAATTCACAAACCTGCAGAGTTATAAATGACAGCTATCGTTCAAAAATATACTGAAGTAAGGCTGCCAAGAGGACTTGAAAGCTGAGCAGAATTGCAGGAAACCGATATCAAGAGGTAGACTGGAATTGCATTTAAAGCATAGGAAAAGAGGCAGAACGTCGACAATGATGAACTTGCCCAAAAAGGGCGTATGCGTTTTTTCCTGAATATATTCAGGAAAAAACGCATACGCACTTTTTGGCCACCCAAGCAAGCTTGCAAAGGAAATCTGCACTACAATGAAGTCTCACTTCCCCACGGTCAAAAGGACCATCTGAAAAAAGTGTAAAATCCAGAAAGGCAGGACAGGCCATGGAGAACTGGGAGCCTTGTTATGCTGATGGTCGGGATGTAAATTGCCAACAGCCACTCGGTAGAAGTGTATGGTGTTTCCTGAAACATCTAAAAAACAAAGCAACAGAGCCTAGGGCACTTCCACTTATAGTCCTATACCTTAGGGAAATTAAAATCAAAAAGACACAGACACCCCAAAGTATGGGACGGCTCTGTTTATAAGAACCTCGTTTACGGTACAAGTTCAATATCGCAGAAAGTGAAAAATGGATAAAGAAGTTGTGGTAGTTATGTACAATGCAATATCACTCAGCAATGAAATCTATGTCATCAGGCCCGTAGCAGCATAGACTGGATTCAGGTATGATGATTCTCACTGAAATAAGTCACACAGAAAAAGAAACATCATAAGATATCACTAATACACGGAATGTAAACTTGGCTACACAGGAACTGGATTACAAAACAGAAGAGGATCTCAAATTTAGAAAAGCAACTTATGCTTTCTTAAGGGGAAAGGTGAGTTGGGGTGCTACATAAAACCAGAGATTGAAATGAGCACAGATAAATTTCCTTAAGCCAAATATGTAATAGACAAGAGCTACTCCTTGCTCAACGAAATGGACTCAACACCCCATATTAAACGCCTAAGAATGTACCTGACTAGTAAGTATCTTAAAACCTATGGATTTATATGTCTCCAAAAGAGAATCAAGCGTGTGTACAGGGGCATAAACGCAGCAGTGATAGGATTGGAGAGGTTCGGTGAGCAAATGAAGACCCTTTGAAGTCATATTGCATGGTACCCATTCCACGGGTCTCAACTCTCCAGCTTTAAGTGATTCTTCCTTCAGCTAAACATGCATTTGGAACCGAGACTATGATCAACCGTGTGATCGTGAGTCATGTTCAAATATGTCTCAGTTCTCATCCCCTGGTACTCGGGTGCAACATTCTAGACACTTTACTAACACTCTCCCGACTTGGAGAGTCAGTGCCTTTAACCTCCTGTTTGGCCCAGTTTGCAAATTCCGCGGATGATGAACAGGAATAGGGAAAACCAATGAGAGAGTAGCTGGAGATGTCTGGACGGGCAAATTTAACTCTCATTTCCCACCAGGAAGAGGAATTAAGCAAAGGCTCAGCGTGCCGTGCCGGAACCAGATTAGGGCCTGAAGCAATCCTGCGGTGTTGCGGCCAGCTCACAAGAAAGCGAGTTGAAGAAAGGAGCTCAGGGGCACTGTAATTCACAAACCTGCAGAGTTATAAATGACAGCTATCGTCTAAAAATATACTGAAGTAAGGCCGCCAAGAGGACTTGAAAGCGGGGCAGAATTGCAGGAAACCGATTTCAGGAGGTAGACTGGAATTGCATTTAAAGCATAGGAAAAGAGGCAGAACGTCGACAATGATGCACTAGGCCAAAAAGGGCATATGCGTTTTTTCCTGAATATATTCAGGAAAAAACGCATAAGCACTTTTTGGCCAACCAGGCAAGCTTGCAAAGGAAATCTGCACTACAATGAAGTCTCACTTCCCCCGGGTCGAAAGGGCCATCTGTAAAAAGTGTAAAATCCAGAAAGGCAGGACAGGCCATGGAGAACTGGGAGCCTTGTTATGCTGATGGGCGGGATGTAAATTGCCAACAGCCACTCGGGAGAAGTGTATGGTGTTTCCTGAAACATCTAAAAAACAAAGCAACAGAGCCTAGGGCACTTCCACTTATGGTCCTATAGCTTAGGGAAATTAAAATCAAAAAGACACAGCCACCCCAAAGTTTGGGACGGCTCTGTTTACAAGAACCTCGTTTACGGTACATGTTCAATATCGCAGAAAGTGAAAAATGGATAAAGAAATTGTGGTACTTACGTACAATGCAATATCACTCAGAAATGAAATCTATGTCATCAGGCACGTAGCAGCATAATGAGTGGATGCAGGTATGATGATTCTCACTGAAATAAGTCACACAGAAAAAGAAACATCATAAGATATCACTAATACATGGAATGTAAACTTGGCTACACAGGAACTGGATTAGAAAACAGAACAGGGTCTCAAATTTAGAAAACCAACTTATGCTTGCTTAAGGGGAAAGGTGAGTTGGGGTGCTGCATAAAACCAGAGATTGAAATGAGCACAGATAAAGTTCCTTAAGCCAAATATGGAATAGACAAGAGCTACTCCTTGCTCAACGAAATGGACTCAACACCCCATATTAAACGCCTAATACTGTACCTGACTAGTAAGTATCTTAAAACCTATGGATTGCTATGTCTCTGAAAGAGAATCAAGCGTGAGTACAGCGCCATAAATGCAGCAGTGATAGGATTGGAGAGGCTCGGTGAGCAAATGAAGACACTTTGAAGTCATATTGCATGGTACCCATTCCACGGGTCTCAACTCTCCAGGTTTAAGGGATTCTTCCTTCAGCTAAACATGCATTTGGAACCCAGACTATGATCAACCGTGTGATCATGAGTCATGTTCAAATATGTCTCACTTCTCATCCCTTGGTACTCGGGTGCAACCTTCTAGACGCTTTACTAACACTCTCCCGACGTGGAGAGTCAGTGCCTTTAACCTCCTGTTTGGCCCAGTTTGCAAATTCCGCGGATGATGAACAGGAATAGGGAGAACCAATGAGAGACTAGCTGGAGATGTCTGGACGGGCAAATTTAACTCTCATTTCCCACCAGGAAGAGGAATTAAGCAAAGGCTCAGCGTGCCGTGCCGGAACCAGATTAGGGCCTGAAGCAATCCTGCGGTGTTGCGGCCAGCTCACAAGAAAGCGAGTTGAAGAAAGGAGCTCAGGGGCACTGTAATTCACAAACCTGCAGAGTTATAAATGACAGCTCTCGTCCAAAAATATACTGAAGTAAGGCTGCCAAGAGGACTTGAAAGCGGGGCAGAATTGCAGGAAACCGATTTCAGGACGTAGACTGGAATTGCATTTAAAGCATAGGAAAAGAGGCAGAATGTCGACAATGATGCACTTGGCCAAAAAGGGCGTATGCGTTTTTTCCTGATTATATTCAGGAAAAAAACGCATACGCCCTTTTTGGCCAACCAAGCAAGCTTGCAAAGCAAATCTGCACTACAATGAAGTCTCACTTCCCCCCGATCAAAAGGGCCATCTGAAAAAAGTGTAAAATCCAGAAAGGCAGGACAGGCCATGGAGAACTGGGAGCCTTGTAAGCTGATGGGCAGGATATAAATTGCCAACAGCCACTCGGGAGAAGTGTATGGTGTTTCCTGAAATATCTAAAAGACAAAGCAACAGAGCCTAGGTCAATTCCACTTATGGTCCTATAGCTTAGGGAAATTAAAATCAAAAAGACACAGCCACCCCAAAGTTTGGGACGGCTCTGTTTACAAGAACCTCGTTTACGGTACAAGTTCAATATCGCAGAAAGTGAAAAATGGATAAAGAAGTTGTGGTACTTACGTACAATGCAATATCACTCAGCAATGAAATCTATGTCATCAGGCCCGTAGCAGCATAATGAGTGGATTCAGGTATGATGATTCTAACTGAAATAAGTCACACAGAAAATGAAACATCATAAGATATCACTAATACACGGAATGTAAACTTGGCTACACAGGAACTGGATTACAAAACAGAACAGGGTCTCAAATGTAGAAAACCAACTTGTGCTTGCTTAAGGGGAAAGGTGAGTTCGGGTGCTGCATAAAACCAGAGATTGAAATGAGCACAGATAAAGTTCCTTAAGCCAAATATGGAATAGACAAGAGCTACTCCTTGCTCAACGAAATGGACTCAACACCCCATATTAAATGCCTAATACTGTACCTGACTAGTAAGTATCTTAAAACCTATGGATTGCTATGTCTCTGAAAGAGAATCAAGCGTGAGTACAGCACCATAAATGCAGCAGTGATAGGATTGGAGAGGCTCGGTGAGCAAATGAAGACCCTTTGAAGTCATATTGCATGGTACCCATTCCACGGGTCTCAACTCTCCAGGTTTAAGGGATTCTTCCTTCAGCTAAACATGCATTTGGAACCCAGACTATGATCAACCGTGTGATCATGAGTCATGTTCAAATATGTCTCACTTCTCATCCCTTGGTACTCGGGTGCAACATTCTAGACGCTTTACTAACACTCTCCCGACGTGGAGAGTCAGTGCCTTTAACCTCCTGTTTGGCCCAGTTTGCAAATTCCGCGGATGATGAACAGGAATAGGGAGAACCAATGAGAGACTAGCTGGAGATGTCTGGACGGGCAAATTTAACTCTCATTTCCCACCAGGAAGAGGAATTAAGCAAAGGCTCAGCGTGCCGTGCCGGAACCAGATTAGGGCCTGAAGCAATGCTGTGGTGTTGCGGCCAGCTCACAAGAAAGCGAGTTGAAGAAAGGAGCTCAGGGGCACTGTAATTCACAAACCTGCAGAGTTATAAATGACAGCTCTCGTCCAAAAATATACTGAAGTAAGGCTGCCAAGAGGACTTGAAAGCGGGGCAGAATTGCAGGAAACCGATTTCAGGAGGTAGACTGGAATTGCATTTAAAGCATAGGAAAAGAGGCAGAACGTCGACAATGATGCACTAGGCCAAAAAGGGCATATGCGTTTTTTCCTGAATATATTCAGGAAAAAAAGCATACGCACTTTTTGGCCAACCAGGCAAGCTTGCAAAGGAAATCTGCACTACAATGAAGTCTCACTTCCCACAGGTCAAAAGGGCCATCTGTAAAAAGTGTAAAATCCAGAAAGGCAGGACAGGCCATGGAGAACTGGGAGCCTTGTTATGCTGATGGGCGGGATGTAAATTTCCAACAGCCACTCGGGAAAATTGTATGGTGTTTCCTGAAACATCTAAAAAAGAAAGCAACAGAGCCTAGGGCACTTCCACTTATGGTCCTATAGCTTAGGGAAATTAAAATCAAAAAGACACAGCCACCCCAAAGTTTGGGACGGCTCTGTTTACAAGAACCTCGTTTACGGTACAAGTTCAATATCGCAGAAAGTGAAAAATGGATAAAGAAGTTGTGGTACTTACGTACAATGCAATATCACTCAGAAATGAAATCTATGTCATCAGGCCCGTAGCAGCATAATGAGTGGATTCAGGTATGATGATTCTAACTGAAATAAGTCACACAGAAAAAGAAACATCATAAGATATCACTAATACACGGAATGTAAACTTGGCTACACAGGAACTGGATTACAAAAGAGAAGAGGGTCTCAAATTTAGAAAACCAACTTATGCTTGCTTAAGGGGAAAGGTGAGTTGGGGTGCTGCATAAAACCAGAGATTGAAATGAGCACAGATAAAGTTCCTTAAGCCAAATATGTAATAGACAAGAGCTACTCCTTGCTCAACGAAATGGACTCAACACCGCATATTAAACGCCTAACAATGTACCTGACTAGTAAGTATCTTAAAACCTATGGATTGCTATGTCTCTGAAAGAGAATCAAGCGTGAGTACAGCGCCATAAACGCAGCAGTGATAGGATTGGAGAGGTTCGGTGAGCAAATGAAGACCCTTTGAAGTCATATTGCATGGTACCCATTCCACGGGTCTCAACTCTCCAGGTTTAAGGGATTCTTCCTTCAGCTAAACATGCATTTGGAACCCAGACTATGATCAACCGTGTGATCGTGAGTCATGTTCAAATATGTCTCAGTTCTCATCCCCTGGTACTCGGGTGCAACATTCCAGACACTTTACTAACACTCTCCCGACTTGGAGAGTCAGTGCCTTTAACCTCCTGTTTGGCCCAGTTTGCAAATTCCGCGGATGATGAACAGGAATAGGGAGAACCAATGAGAGAGTAGCTGGAGATGTCTGGACGGGCAAATTTAACTCTCATTTCCCACCAGGAAGAGGAATTAAGCAAAGGCTCAGCGGGCCGTGCCGGAACCAGATTAGGGCCTGAAGCAATCCTGCGGTGTTGCGGCCAGCTCACAAGAAAGCGAGTTGAAGAAAGGAGCTCAGGGGCACTGTAATTCACAAACCTGCAGAGTTATAAATGACAGCTCTCGTCCAAAAATATACTGAAGTAAGGCTGCCAAGAGGACTTGAAAGCGCGACAGAATTGCAGGAAACCAATTTCAGGACGTAGACTGGAATTGCATTTAAAGCATAGGAAAAGAGGCAGAACGTCGACAATGATGCACTTGGCCAAAAAGGGCGTATGCGTTTTTTCCTGATTATATTCAGGAAAAAAACGCATACGCCCTTTTTGGCCAACCAGGCAAGCTTGCAAAGC
This sequence comes from Orcinus orca, assembly GCF_937001465.1. Classification (NCBI taxonomy): domain Eukaryota; kingdom Metazoa; phylum Chordata; class Mammalia; order Artiodactyla; family Delphinidae; genus Orcinus; species Orcinus orca. Next base: position 346,191 of record NW_026044100.1, read on the forward strand.
AAATCTGCACTACAATGAAGTCTCACTTCCCCCGGGTCAAAAGGGCCATCTGTAAAAAGTGTAAAATCCAGAAAGGCAGGACAGGCCATGGAGAACTGGGAGCCTTGTTATGCTGATGGACGGGATGTAAATTTCCAACAGCCACTCGGGAAAATTGTATGGTGTTTCCTGAAACATCTAAAAAACAAAGCAACAGAGCCTAGGGCACTTCCACTTATGGTCCTACAGCTTAGGGAAATTAAAATCAAAAAGACACAACCACCCAAAAGTTTGGGACGGCTCTGTTTATAAGAACCTCGTTTACAGTACAAGTTCAATATCGCAGAAAGTGAAAAATGGATAAAGAAGTTGTGGTACTTACGTACAATGCAATATCACTCAGCAATGAAATCTATGTCATCAGGCCCGTAGCAGCATAATGAGTGGATTCAGGTATGATGATTCTAACTGAAATAAGTCACACAGAAAATGAAACATCATAAGATATCACTAATACACGGAATGTAAACTTGGCTACACAGGAACTGGATTACAAAACAGAACAGGGTCTCAAATGTAGAAAAGCAACTTATGCTTGCTTAAGGGGAAAGGTGAGTTGGGGTGCTGCATAAAACCAGAGATTGAAATGAGCACAGATAAAGTTCCTTAAGCCAAATATGTAATAGACAAGAGCTACTCCTTGCTCAACGAAATGGACTCAACACCCCATATTAAACGCCTAACAATGTACCTGACTAGTAAGTATCTTAAAACCTATGGATTGCTATGTCTCTGAAAGAGAATCAAGCGTGAGTACAGCGCCATAAACGCAGCAGTGATAGGATTGGAGAGGTTCGGTGAGCAAATGAAGACCCTTTGAAGTCATATTGCATGGTACCCATTCCACGGGTCTCAACTCTCCAGGTTTAAGGGATTCTTCCTTCAGCTAAACATGCATTTGGAACCCAGACTATGATCAACCGTGTGATCGTGAGTCATGTTCAAATATGTCTCAGTTCTCATCCCCTGGTACTCGGGTGCAACATTCCAGACACTTTACTAACACTCTCCCGACTTGGAGAGTCAGTGCCTTTAACCTCCTGTTTGGCCCAGTTTGCAAATTCCGCGGATGATGAACAGGAATAGGGAGAACCAATGAGAGAGTAGCTGGAGATGTCTGGACGGGCAAATTTAACTCTCATTTCCCACCAGGAAGAGGAATTAAGCAAAGGCTCAGCGGGCCGTGCCGGAACCAGATTAGGGCCTGAAGCAATCCTGCGGTGTTGCGGCCAGCTCACAAGAAAGCGAGTTGAAGAAAGGAGCTCAGGGGCACTGTAATTCACAAACCTGCAGAGTTATAAATGACAGCTATCGTCCAAAATATACTGAAGTAAGGCTGCCAAGAGGACTTGAAAGCGGGGCAGAATTGCAGGAAACCGATTTCAGGACGTAGACTGGAATTGCATTTAAAGCATAGGAAAAGAGGCAGAACGTCGACAATGATGCACTTGACCAAAAAGGGCGTATGCGTTTTTTCCTGATTATATTCAGGAAAAAAACGCATACGCCCTTTTAGGCCAACCAAGCAAGCTTGCAAAGGAAATCTGCACTACAATGAAGTCTCACTTTCCCCCGGTCAAAAGGGGCCATCTGAAAAAAGTGTAAAATCCAGAAAGGCAGGACAGGCCATGGAGAACTGGGAGCCTTGTTATGCTGATGGTCGGGATGTAAGTTGCCAACAGCCACTCGGTAGAAGTGTATGGTGTTTCCTGAAACATCTATAAAACAAAGCAACAGAGCCTAGGGCACTTCCACTTATAGTCCTATAGCTTAGGGAAATTAAAATCAAAAAGACAGAGCCACCCCAAAGTTTGGGACCTCTCTGTTTACAAGAACCTCATTTACGGTAGAAGTTCAATATCACAGAAAGTGAAAAATGGATAAAGAAGTTGTGGTACTTACGTACAATGCAATATCACTCAGCAATGAAATCTATGTCATCAGGCCCGTAGCAGCATAGACTGGATTCAGGTATGATGATTCTCACTGAAATAAGTCACACAGAAAAAAAACATAAGATATCACTAATACACGGAATGTAAACTTGGCTACACAGGAACTGGATTACAAAACAGAAGAGGGTCTCAAATTTAGAAAACCAACTTATGCTTGCTTAAGGGGAAAGGTGAGTTGGGGTGCTACATAAAACCAGAGATTGAAATGAGCACAGATAAATTTCCTTAAGCCAAATATGGTATAGACAAGAGCTACTCCTTGCTCAACGAAATGGACTCAACACCCCATATTAAACACCTAGGAATGTACCTGACTAGTAAGTATCTTAAAACCTATGGATTGCTATGTCTCTGAAAGAGAATCAAGCATGTGTACAGGGGCATAAACGCAGGAGTGATAGGATTGGAGAGGTTCGGTGAGCAAATGAAGACCCTTTGAAGTCATATTACATGGTACCCATTCCACGGGTCTCAACTCTCCAGGTTTAAGGGATTCTTCCTTCAGCTGAAACATGCATGTGGAACCCAGAGTATGATCAACCGTGTGATTGGGAGACGTGTTCAAATATGTCTCAGTTTTCGACCGCTGGTACTCAGGTGCAACATTCCAGACGCTATACTAACACTCTCCCGACTTGGAGAGTCAGTGCCTTTAACCTCCTGCTTGTCCCAGTTTGCAATTTCTGCGGAAGATGAACAGGGATAGGGAGGACCAATGAGAGACTAGCTGGAGGTGTCTGGACGGGCAAATTTAACTCTCATTTCCCACCAGGAAGAGCAATTAAGCAAAGGCTCAGCGTTCCGTGCCGGAACCAGATTAGGGCCTGAAGCAATCCTGCGGTGTTGCGGCCAGCTCACAAGAAAGCGAGTGGAAGAAAGGAGTTCAGGGGCACTGTAATTCACAAACCTGCAGAGTTATAAATGACAGCTATCGTCCAAAAATATACTGAAGTAAGGCTGCCACGAGGGACTTGAAAGCGGGGCAGAATTGCAGGAAACCGATTTCAGGAGGTAGACTGGATTGCATTTAAAGCATAGGAAAAGAGGCAGAACGTCGACAATGATGCACTTGCCCTAAAAGGGCGTATGCGTTTTTTCCTGAATATATTCAGAAAAAAACGCATACGCCCTTTTTGGCCAACCAAGCAAGCTTGCAAAGGGAATCTGCACTACAATGAAGTCTCACTTCCCCCCGGTCAAAAGGGCCATCTGAAAAAAGTGTAAAATCCAGAAAGGCAGGACAGGCCATGGAGAACTGGGAGCCTTGTTATGCTGATGGGCGGGATGTAAATTGCCAACAGCCACTGGTTAGAAGTGTATGGTGTTTCCTGAAACATCTAAAAAACAGAGGAACAGAGCCTAGGGCACTTCCACTTATGGTCCTATAGCTTAGGGAAATTAAAATCAAAAAGGGAGAACCACCCAAAAGTTTTGGACGGCTCTGTTTACAAGAACCTCGTTTACGGTACAAGTTCAATATCGCAGAAAGTGAAAAATGGATAAAGAAGTTGTGGTACTTACGTACAATGCAATATCACTCAGCAATTAAATCTATGTCATCAGGCCCGTAGCAGCATAATGAGTGGATTCAGGTATGATGATTCTAACTGAAATAAGTCACACAGAAAAAGAAACATCATAAGATATCACTAATACACGGAATGTAAACTTGGCTACACAGGAACTGAATTACAAAACAGAACATGGTCTCAAATTAGAAAACCAACTTATGCTTGCTTAAGGGGAAAGGTGAGTTGGGGTGCTGCATAAAACCAGAGATTGAAATGAGCACAGATAAAGTTCCTTAAGCCAAATATG